>NW_016107581.1:2018134-2036813 GCF_001604975.1 Cebus imitator | reverse complement strand
AAAAAAAAAAAAAAAGATATTTCAAGGTTCTGTGTGCCATGGGCTGAAGGCTTTGTAAGTAACCCCTTTTTACAGAAGGGTCGGTGGCAGCCCAGAAGTCTCCTGGTGGTGGGCCTGGGATTTGAGCTGGTGGGTCCAGAAGTGGGCTTGGGACCCAGCTCTCAATTTTAGAAATAAGTAATGATTGGCCAGAAATAACAATAACGGGCCCATGGTTGCTGCTTCACTTCCGCAGGGAGTTGACATCCGTCACAACAAGGACCGAAAGGTTCGGCGCAAGGAGCCCAAGAGCCAGGATATCTACCTGAGGCTGTTGGTCAAGGTGAGCTTGGGCCCCGAGGTCTTTTGGGGAGGGTCACCCCAGGACTGTGACTTTCAGATCCTCTCTTCTATTGCCAGCACTAGGCTCCTCCCAGGGGCCTGCTGGCTGGGCTCGCATTTTGTCCCAGGGCCTCCAGCGCTTGTATTTCCGGCCTCTAAGCTGTGTAGAGCTTCAGAATGGAGCAGGGATTTTCTAGGTCCTGGGCCAGCTCTCTCCCACTAGGTCAGTGGGTTGGGGGAAGGGATAAAGATTGTTTTAGTCTAGATCATATATTTGCCCCCTCACTGGAAGTCTGTCTCGGCTTCTCACTCTCTTTCCTTTCTCCAGCTGTACAGGTTTCTGGCCAGGCGAACCAACTCCACGTTTAACCAGGTTGTGCTGAAGAGGTTGTTTATGAGTCGCACCAACCGGCCACCTCTGTCCCTTTCCCGGATGGTGAGTGGCTGGTCCGGAGAGCACAGTGGACCTGGGAGCCACGGGGTCTTGTCTGTCCGGAAGGGAGGCAGGGATGGGAGCTCTGCAGGAGCAACCTGGGCATCATGGCCTTGTCTCAGCCACTAATGTCCATGGGCAGCTGGCGAGGCTCCTGGGCCTCCTCTCCTTCTCATTGTGAGGTGGAGGTGTCTTGGTGGCTTCAGGATATTTCCCCGAGGCTCTAAGTCATAACTGAGTTTTATGTCAAAAGCCCTGCTGAGGGAGGCCCTCTTGAACAGTGTGCATTTTTTTTTTTTACCTGGAGATTTCCCCAGCTGGACCTGAGAGGAGGCCTGTGGGGTGTGAGAGGTGTGGGGTGAGTGGAGTGGGGGGTCCCGTTAGCGGGCACAGCTGTTGTGGTCCAGGATGCCTGCAGCGGGGCTGGATGTCAACAGCAGATGGACTTAGGGTGTGCATCCTCCTCACCCCCAGATCCGGAAGATGAAGCTTCCTGGCCGGGAAAACAAAACGGCCGTGGTTGTGGGGACCATAACGGATGACGTGCGGGTTCAGGAGGTGCCTAAACTGAAGGTGAGCTGGTGGGGGGGCAGGGGCAGACCCATCAAATCCTCGCTGTGCTGTGCTAGTCCATCCTCAGTCTTGCCACCTCTAGTGACAAGCATCCTGCCTATCTGAGTGGCTTTGGGCATGGGTGTGGGTTGTCTCTGGCATTGTTGGTGGTGAGGTCCCCTAGGCAAGCTTCTTCTGGGGCGAATTGTAAACTCTTAGTGGTGGCCCCTAGAGCCCGACAGCCTGGGACAAGTCTGAACCCCATTGTCACCTCTGAACAGGTCTTTTTGCCCCATTTTCCTTGCTGTTATTCCTAGCATACCACCAGGGGTGTGATGTGAAGCGTTTCTAGAGATGGTGTTGAGAACAGCTGCTGTCGGCCCGGGTGCTCCGGGTAATCACTGATGTGTGGGTTACCAGGGCTCCACTATGCCAAGGCAGTGGACGGAGGGCGAGTCCCGGCAGTCCCTGGGTGACTACGCAGGGGTCTGACCCGCCGTCCGTATCCTCTCCACCAGGTGTGTGCGCTGCGTGTGACCAGCCGGGCCCGCAGCCGTATCCTCAAGGCGGGCGGCAAGATCCTCACTTTCGACCAGCTGGCCCTGGACTCCCCCAAGGGCTGCGGGACCGTCCTGCTCTCCGGTGAGTGATGCGTAGGCGGTGAGGTTGGTGTGGGCTGTGTGGCTGCTGGCAGCCTTCACCCTCCTGGGTCTGGAATAGCAGAAGCTGGGCGCTGGATCCTGGTCTCAGCCAGTTCTCCTTTCCCCTCCCTAGGTCCTCGCAAGGGCCGAGAGGTGTACCGGCATTTCGGCAAGGCCCCAGGAACTCCGCACAGCCACACCAAGTGAGTATTGGGCCCCCAAGCCCGGCCCCTCCCCCAAACTCAGCCAGCCCCAGGCCTTCTGGAACCCTCTTGTCTGCTTTTCCCTTTAATACTGCTCAGAGCTGTGTTTTCCAGGCCGGAGCAGTCATCTCCTGGGGGAGGCTGTGGTTTGGCGGCCTCTGCTGCCCAGGCTGAGGACCATCCAGGTGGCAGGGCAGGCGCTGCCACTGACCCTCCTGGGGCTGAATGTGACTGTGCTTGTGGGGTTCCTTTGCCACTCCACAATGGCCTCCCTTCTCACTCCCTCCTCTCCCCACAGACCCTACGTTCGCTCCAAGGGCCGGAAGTTTGAGCGCGCCAGAGGCCGACGGGCCAGCCGAGGCTACAAAAACTAACCCTGGATCCTGCCCTCTTAATAAAAAGATTTTGGATGCGAACAGTCCCCTGTGTGTGTTATTGGGGGATGGGTTGGGAATTGGTGCCTGCGGGTGAGAATGCATTTGGTTTGGGGACCGGGAAACCCAGCCAATGAAGACCAGCGTCGGGGAGGGGCCCAGTCCTCCTCCTGCCCCCACCACCTCAGAAGCTCCCTGCCTCCTTCCCAACAGCCAGGTGGCAGGTGTCAGCTTCCTCGGATGGGCCACACCCGCCCCTCCTTGGTGCTGGGATGGTGAGTGGGGTGTGGACCAGGAAGTTTGGGGTGCAGGCAGGGCTGCGGGGAGGGAGGGGCTGCCTGGGAACAGGTGAGGCGCTCCTAACTCCTCCCCCCAGCACCTGGAAGCTGGAGTCTGAAGGGCCAATCACGCGGCCCCCTCACTGTGAGCGGTGAGCCAGCACTCCGTAAGTAAAAGTGTGAGCCACACCCCCGGACCTCCTGTGGAGGCCCTCCTGTGTTTGCTCAAGGGGCCGGGTTCCCTGGATTTCGGGCTGAGTTCAGAGGCCAGGAAAGCACCGCAGAAGGAGAAGCTGGTGAGCTACAGCCCATGTCCTCGGGAAAGGCAAACGTTGGAAGGGAGGCCCTGGAGCCGGGCTGTCGCTGCTGTGGACGGCCCTGGCAAGGGGGATGGATGGGGGTGGGGCAGGGAGGCTGGTCCGGCTTGACTCCTTCCTTCTCTTTGCAGCTCCCTGCTGCGGTCTGGAGGAAGCAGCCACCTGGGTTGCTGGGATTGGACTGACGGGCCACTCGTTTGCAGGGATCAAGGGTTCAGAGTGCTCGAGATTGGGTCAGGAGCCTCAAGGAGGCCACTGGGGCTTGGGAGAGAAACAGGGCAAGATATAATAGAGTGGTCCCCGTCCAGGAAGAAGTGGCTGGGCAGCTGGCGGGAGGAGACAGGATTTAGGTAGAAACCAGGCTGGGGACATCTTGGTCAGGGCTCTCCGCAGATCAGAGGACGGTGGCTGCTTAGGTGGCCCTCACTCCTAGACGGGCAGCTGAGATCACAGACGGGTCCCACAGTCATGGAGACCCCTGTAGCGCACGTCACCCTCCACTGCAGCAGCCGGAGGGAGACTTGAGGGTCCAGGGAGCAGGGTCCCCCATTGACGGGGTAGGGAAAGGTTTGCTGAGCCTCTGGCATTTCTCCAAGGTTTAGCAAGCAGGCCCAATGGGGAGGCGTCTTGTCTGGTCTGCGGATGAGAGCTGGTGAGCAGGAGAAATTCACGGGGCCGACTGATTCAGCCGGAAACAGATGCTCCACCAGGCGGTCTGATACGGCGACTGAAGCCATTGGTGTTTGCCAGACAGTCGAAGGACAGTCAGTCGTGCTCTTGGCGGGGGGCAGGCAGGCAGCCTGCCATGCCTTTATGTAAGGACCTTTGGGTGACTGGAGACAGACAGCCTGTTGCCTGGAGATGATCAACTGGTCAGCCTGACTAAATTCAGGACAGCTGAAGGGTCTGGTGGGGCTCTGTGTGACTGGTGGGTTGGAGGCTGTCGTGTGGCTGAGCGGAGATGGCCAGCTGATGGGTCACACAGTTGGGGATGGTGTCAGGAGGTCAGCCTGACCCGCAGAGACGGCTGGCTGGAAGGTTACGGAGGGCCAGCCAGGGATGGTGCCGGCTGGACGCAGGCAGGTGGCGGGTCTGAGTGGCCTGACACGTTGGATAGTCGCTTATTTGGGCCGTGTGATTGTCAGGACAGTGAGGGAGGGCCTGCTTCTGGGAGCCATTTGGACATCTGTGGGGCCGCTCTGGAGGCCTCGGATGACCACATAGGGTCTGCCTATCAGAACCCCCCGATGGTCACAGTCCCTAAAGACAGCCAGACCCCTGGGGACCCAGTCTCTCACAGTCAGTCCTCCCACCTGAGTGACCCCGATGGCGGCCTCCCAGCTGGCGGCCCTGGAAGAAGTGGACTCCGGTCCTGGGGTGTTGCCCCTGACGGAGGCCAGCTCCGGCTTCCTATATTCTGAGGGCCAGCGGCTGGCCCTGGAGGCTCTACTGAGTGAGGGCGTGGAGGCATTCCAGGCCTGTGTGCGGCGTGAGGAACTGCAGCCCTTCCTCAGTGCGGATGAGGTCCAGGGCTTGGCAGCAGCAGCTGAAAACTGGACAGTGGCCAGGCAGGAGCCCGGTGGGACGGTAGAGGGAGCCACCACCGCCGATGGGGACGCAAGCAGCCTGAGCTACTGGCCTGGGCAGTCGGAGCAGCCGGCGCCCGTCCTCCGGCTAGGCTGGCCAGCGGACTCTGCGTGGAAAGGCATCACCCGGGCGCAGCTGTACACACAGCCCCCCGGAGAGGGCAAGCCACCTCTCAAGGAGCTGGTGCGGCAGGAGATCCAGGCTGCTCACAAGGTGGGTGTCGTGGGGACCCGGTGTCCATTCCCCAGACCGGGATGTCCTCATATTTCAGCCCCAGAATGGGGACCCAGGCGTCTCTCCCTTGTCCTCCCAGGACTTCCAACTCCACACCCCTACCCTAAAGGACCTGTACCTCTGGGACCCAGGAATCCACACCTTCCAGCCCGAGGACTCAGGTGCCTACCTCCTCAGACCTCATCCTTACTCTCAGAAATAGCGGCCCCTCTTGGTGGCTCATGCCTGTAATCCCAGCAATTTGGAAGGGCCAGGTGGGTGGATCACCTGAGGTCAGGAGTTCGAGACCATCCTGGCCAACATAAAGAAACCCTGTCTCTACTAAAAATATAAAAATTAGATTATAGGTGTGGTGTGTGCCTGTAATCCCAGCTACTCGGGAGGCTGAGGCAGGAGAATGGTTTGAACCGGGAGGCAGAGGTTGCGGTGAGCCGAGATCGTGCCATCGCCGTCCAGCCCCAGCAACAGTGCAAGACTCCATCTCAAAGAAACAAAAAGCAACTAACAAACAAAAACCAAGCAAACACGTGATGCGCGATGACAGTTTTCCAGCATTTAGGGGCCGGGAATCTCGAGGAGGGGCTGGGGTTGTTGTGGAGGGGCAGTGTTTTGCTCATTCGCATGTAGGTGCTATTTGAACAGCAGTGTATGTCTGGGGTCTCCCCTTAGCCCCTGTGAATGTGAAACTCCCAGCCCTCAGAGCACTTTACTCCCAGGTCCCGGACATCAGGCTTCCCACACCCTCTGACTGTGCCTCAGCCAGGGTCCGTTCACGCATCCACCTCCCCCCACCCAGCCAGGCTCGGTTCACACATCCACTTCCCCTCCCCAAGCCAGGGTCCGTTCACGCATCCACCTCCCCCCACCCAGCCAGGCTCGGTTCACACATCCACTTCCCCTCCCCAAGCCAGGGTCCGTTCACGCATCCACCTCCCCCCACCCAGCCAGGCTCGGTTCACACATCCACTTCCCCTCCCCAAGCCAGGGTCCGTTCACGCATCCACCTCCCCCCACCCAGCCAGGCTCGGTTCACACATCCACTTCCCCTCCCCAAGCCAGGGTCCGTTCACGCATCCACCTCCCCCCACCCAGCCAGGCTCGGTTCACACATCCACTTCCCCTCCCCAAGCCAGGGTCCGTTCACGCATCCACCTCCCCCCACCCAGCCAGGCTCGGTTCACACATCCACCTCCCCTCCCCAAGCCAGGGTCCGTTCACGCATCCACCTCCCCCCACCCAGCCAGGCTCGGTTCACACATCCACTTCCCCTCCCCAAGCCAGGGTCCGTTCACGCATCCACCTCCCCCCACCCAGCCAGGCTCGGTTCACGCATCCACCTCCCCTCCCCCACCCCCAGCTGGTGGCCGTGGTCATGGACGTCTTCACTGACCCAGACCTGCTTTTGGACTTGGTGAACGCCGCCACGCGCCGATGGGTACCTGTCTACCTGCTCCTGGACCGCCAGCAGCTGCCTGCCTTCCTGGCACTGGCCCAGCAGCTCGGGGTGAACCCGTGGGCCACAGAGGTAGGGGTTGGGACAGGGGGACCTATAAGTCCCCATTCCCCCGGCTTGGGGGCGGTGGGGGGAGACCCTTCCATGGAGCCCCAGGCCACTGAGATGGATGCTAGCAGGGGCGGTGGATCTGACGCCCGCAGCAGTGGGGAAGTAGGAGTGGGCATTCCTGAGGGGTCTTGAGTCACTGAGTTTGGCGTATCCCCAAGAAACGCCTGAGGGTCGATATCAGTGGCTCTGAAGAAGCTGAGACAGATAATACTTTTTTGGCGGGCGGAGGGAGAGAGAGAGAGATGGAGTCTTGCTCTGTCGCCCAGGCTAGAGTACAGTGGTCTGATCTCGGCACTGCAACCTCTGCCTTCCGGGTTCAAATGATTCTCCTGCCTCAGATTCCACAGCAGCTGGGATTACAGGCATGCGCCACCACGCCCAGCTAATTTTTGTAATTTTAGTAGAGACGGGATTTCGCCATGTTGGCCAGGCTGGTCTCAAATTCCTGACCTCAGGTGATCCGTCTGCCTCGGCCTCCCAGAGTGCTGGGATTACAGGCATGAGCCACTGCGCCCAGCCTTGGACAGATACTTCTGTCTGGTAGAACCAGCCTGGAGGGACCCTGAATCCATGGGGTGGGCCTCAGCAAGGGTGCGCCCTCCACTCCCCACACCAACAGAACGTGGATATCCGCGTCGTGCGGGGCTGCAGCTTCCAGAGCCGCTGGCGACGGCAGGTGAGCGGCGCCATGCGGGAGAAGTTTGTGCTGCTGGACGGCGAGAGGGTCATCTCAGGATCCTACAGGTGTAGCCCCCACCCCGCCCCCCACGTCCCTGCATCCTGTACCCCACTCTCCATGTGTTCAGAGGACAGCTGGCAGCCCCTGCCCAGGCCTCTCTTTTCTCACCTTTATAATGGGGGCGAAAGATCCTTTCCTGGGGAGGAGGTGGGTGCTGGGGCCGGCCCTGGTGCTGACCCGTCGAGTGGCCTTGGGTAAGTCTGTTTCTCTTTGACCCTGTGTTTTCTCATTTGGAAAACTGGGCAAAGTTTGGGGGTGGGGTTTGTTCAAAATCAGGAGCACCTGGATTGGGATCTGAGCTCTGCTTTCGGTAAATAACTCCACCTAGGCCAGGTGCGGTGGCTCACGCCTGTAATCCCAGCACTTTGGGAGGCCCAGGTGGGTGGATCACGAGGTCAGGAGTTTCAGACCAGCTTGGTCAATACGGTGAAACGCTATCTCTACTAAAAATACAAAAATTAGCCAGGTGTGGTGGTGGGCACCTGTAATCCCAGCTATTCGGGAGGCTGAGGCAGAAGAATCGCTTGAACACGGGAGATGGAGGTTGCGGTGAGCCGAGATCGCGCCATTGCACTCTAGCCTGGGTGACAAGAGCAAAACTCCTTCTAAAAAAAAAAAAAAAAAAGTGAGGAGCCAGGCGCAGTGGCTCATACACCTGTAATTCCAAAATTTTGAGAGGCCAAGGCAGGTGGATCCCTTGAGCTCAGGAGGTTGAGACCAGCCTGGGCAACATGGTGAAACCCCATCTCTACAAAAAGTACAAAAATTAGCCAGGCAAGGTGGTACATGCCTGTGGTCCCAGCTACTTGAGGGACTGAAGCAGAAGGATTGTTTGACCCCGGGGGATTGAGGCTGCAGTGAGCCGAGTTGGCATCACTGCACTACAGCCTGGATATCATTGATATCAAAGTGAGACCCTGTCTCAAAAAAAAGAATGTGGCAAATATAATGTAGCCTTTTCTTGATGACTCGGGGAAATCACTTATGATCAAAAATTGTATTTCTGCTTGTAATCCCAGCACTTTGGGAGGCCAAAGTGAGACCCCTTGAGGTCAGGAATTTGAGATCAGCCTGGCCAACGTGGTGAAACCCTGTCTCTACTAAGAATACAAAAATTAGCAGGGCATAGTGATGCATGGCTGTAATCCCAGCTACTCGAGAGGCTGAGGCAGGAGAATAGCTTGAACACAGGAGGCAGAAGCTGCAGTGAGCCAAGTCTGCACCACTGCACTTCAGTCTGGGTGACAAGAGTAAAACACTGTCTCAAAAAAAAAAAAAAAAAAACTACTGTATTTCAATTCAATAAGCATTTACTGAGCCTCTCTACTTTGTGCCAAGTACTACACATTGACCTTTAACCATTTTTTAATTTAGTTTAAAACTAGGCCTTGAAAACATTATGCTAAATGAAAGATGTCAGACCCAAAGGACCATAAATTTGTATGATTCCATTTATATGAAATGCCAAGAATAGTAATGGCAAGTCTGTAAAGACAGAAAGTAGATGAGTGGCTGCCCGGGGCTAGGAGGACTGGGGCGCAGTGGCTAGTGCGTGGTGATGACGACAATCTAATGACATCTGGGGCAATGATAATGCTCTGCTGATTGTGGTGGTGGAGACACAACTCTGAATATATCAAAAAGCGACTCCACAGTACACTGTAAAGAAGTGAACTGTGCAGTGTGTGAAATATATCACAATAAAGCCTATTTTCTAAAACAAAAAAATGTTGGCAATGTTTGGAAAATAGAAAGAGACAGTACCTGAACAAGGATGAGGAAGGGAGGAGAGTGGGCCGGGCTGGGTCAAAATTATGATCAGTCCCTATTTGTCTCCGTAGGATCCTTTGCCCCTCCTGGACTAGCTTAGGACACTCTGCTACTCCACCGTCTACTCTCCAGCCTGTTCCCATGCCTGCCTGTGACAGCTTCTATAGCATCTGCTGCTCCCCATCAGCTCTGGTTCGGAAAACCACAGAGGTTCAAGGCTGGGCTTGGGAGTTGGAAAGCCTCAGGTTTTAGGATGAGGGTGTGACCTGTACCAGCAATGTGACCTTTGGCAAATTTTTTAACCCCACCACTTTTTTTTTTTCTTTTNTCTCAAAAAAAAAAAAAAAATGGCCCTTCATGGTGACTTATGCCTGTAATCCCAGCACTTTAACAGGCCAAGGCAGGCATTATCAGCTGAGGTCAGGAGTTCAAGACCAGCCTAGCCAACATGGTGACACCCCTGTCTTCCCAGCTACTTGGGAGGTTGAGGCAGGAGAATCACTTGAACGCAGGAGACGGAGGCTGCAGTGAGCCAAGATCACGCCAGTGCACTCCAGCCTGGGAGACAGAGTGAGACTCAGTCTCAAAAACAACACACAAAAACAGAAACTCCAAATAATAACAGCACCTACCTCACAGGGTCACAGCACAGTGTGGGAGGAGAGGCGTGTGACCTCCGGGATCAGACTTTTCAAATTCTAGCTCTGTCAGTTCCTCGCTGTGTGGCCTCAGGCAACTTGCTTCACCCATCTGTGTCTTGGTTTCCCCCTCTACATCAAGGGCTGATAGGGTTAGAGCCTCTGGAACCAGGTCCCTCAACAGGGCTAGCACCCACACTTGGGCTGGCTGAGTCTTTGCTGCGGGGCCGCTGGGTGCGTTGTGGGAGATTGCTCGGCATCTTCAGCCTCAGCCCAGCAGAGGGCAGTAGCATCGCACGCCCCACACCGGCGGTGTTCCTGCCAATTAGAGCCACTGAAAACCTCTTCAGACAGCAGAGATGCCTGCTGGGGAGCACAAGTGCCCAGCTGAGAACTATGCTCAGGATCAGTGGCTTTCAACCCTGTGCGTGCACCACAATCCCTGGGAGCGCTTGTTAAAGCACAGCTTTTGTAGCAGATGATTCAAGAAATGGAAAAGGAGAGAGAAAAAGGAAGAAGGCCAGGCACAGTAGCTCATGCCTGCACTTTGGAAGGCTGAGGCGGGAGGATCGCTTGAGCCCAGGACCTCAAGACCAGCCTGGGTGACACAGCGGGACCCCATCTCTACAAGAATTAAATGCAAATTAGTCAGGCGTGGTGGTTCGCACTTGTATTCCCAGCTACTCAGGAGGCTGAGGTGGGAGGATCTCTTGAGGCGCGGAGGTAGAGGCTGCAGTGAGCCAAGATTGCACCACTGCACTCCAGCCTGGGCAGCAGAGTAAAGCCCCGTTTCAAAAGAAAGGGAAGGAAGAAAGGGAGGGAGGAAGGAAGGAGAGAAAACAACACACTCCCACGCCCACTCCCGTTCATCGTGCCTAGAACAGGGCCTGAGAATCTGCATTTTCAGTGACTTTGATGCTGCTGCTGTTTCTGGTCCAGGGACCACATTTTGAAAACCAGTGGAATTGAGACTGGGATGTTTGGAAGAGTGCTGACCTTCCCAGCTTTGAGTGAGGATTTTCAGTGGCATGTGACATAAGACAGGCTTGGCCATGTGCCGTGGCTCACACCTGTAATCCCAACACTTTGGGAGGCTGAGGTGGGATGATCAACTGAGCCCAGGAATCCGAGACCAGCCTGGGCAACATAGATGGACCTTATCTCTACGAAAAAAAAAGAGAATGCTCCATAAACATCAGCTGTCGTTTATTATGATATATATATATCTTTTACCATATTTCATGGACTCTAAGGTGCCATCAATGGAAAGAAGCATCCTGATTGAAATGTGAGAAGCTCTGCCTCTTAGAGCCAGTGAAACAGAGTAGCACCGTCAGACCCACCGGCCACGCTCCCCTGCCGCTCAATCAGGCCTGGGGGCTTCTCCGAGCACCGGGCTCATGGTGGACAGCCTTGGAAGGGATGGCCTCTTTGGCCATTTCGTGGGCGAAGGAGACAGGGACATGGAGGGTTGCGGATCTGGGAGACCAGCCCCAGGCCCTGTCCTCCCTGTTGGTCACAGCAAACGTGGAGGAAGCAGCATGCCCAGCCCCAGTGCCAGGCTGGTGGTGGCCCCTGCCGTCTGGCTGCTGGCGGGGCCTGGGGCTCTGTTGCACAGGTGGCCAGCGCAGCAGGTGGTGGTGAGGCTGTAGGTGACGCCCTTGTAGCTGACGGGTTCCTCACGGCCGCAGCTGGTGGCTTGCACGCAGCCTTTGTTGATGATGGGACCGGTGTCTGGGGCAACCCCGCGGCCCGTGAAGCAGTCCTCGTCATCGCCACAGCGCATGGGGGTGCCGGGACACTGCGTGGAGTCGGTGAGCTCACAGAAGATGCAGTCCTTGACACCCGTCGTGCCTGGGGTCAGAGCCATCACCAGAAGCAGCAGCCAGCCCAGGACCATGGTGGTCTGGTGACGCTGACACTGCCCCAGCCAGGCTGCTGGCTTCCCGGACCTCCCGGAACCGCCTCCTGCCCACGCAACTTGGGTCTTGGTCCTGGCCTCCCAGGGTCAGCGCCTGGACTGTCCTCTGTTCCCAACGCCCTGCGTCCCTCTAGGTCCTGGGGATAGAGGGGAGTGGTGGCTGCTCCTCTATCTCATTCAAGTCTGTGAATGGAATGAGTGACCTCACAGACCCCTCAGGGTTCCTACTGGCTGCTCTGGGGATGACGTCACAGGTGAGAGGAGTGGGTGTCACAATTCAAGGGGTAGCCTGCCCACTGACCTGCCAGGGCACAAGAGGACTCTGACACCCCTGCCAAGGTGAAGACGCCCTGAACCCCGAGGACACTGGTCGCAAGCTTGTCCACATTCTCTGTGCTGCACCTGCGAAGGGCTTGAGTTCAGCCTCACACCCCCCTTGGTGACCCCATTTTCCAGATGGGCAAACTGAGGCTGGGGAAGGTGATACATCCGGGGTTCCTGAGCCAGGATGAGGGCCCAGGTTCATTGAATTCCAAAGAGGATGGGAAAGAAAAGGGTGTATGAACTCTTGCTGTGTGCCAAGGTCCATGCTCAGTGCTTGCTTGCTTTTTTTTTGAGACGGAGTTTTGCTCTTGTTGCCAACTGGAGTGCAATGGTGCGATCTTGGCTCACTGCAACCTCCGCCTCCCGGATTCAAGCAACTCTCCTGCCTCAGTCTCCCAAGTAGCTGGGATTACAGGTGCATGCACCACCATGCCCAGATAATTTTGTATTTTTAGTAGAGATGGGGTTTCACCATGTTGATCAGGCGGGTCTCATGACCCACCCACCTTGGTGTCCCAAAGTGCTGGGATTACAGGCGTGAGCCACCATGCCTGTCCATTTTATTTAGTTTTTTATTTTTATTTAAAAATATTGCCTGGGCATGGTGGCTCATGCCTGTAATCCCAGCACTTTGGGAGACCAAGGCGGGCAGATCACCTGATGTCGGGAGTTCGAGATCAGCCTGGCCAAATGGTGAAACCCCATCCTACTAAAAGTACAAAAATTAGCCAGGCGTGATGGTACATGCCTGTAATCCCAAGCTACTCGGGAGGCTGAGGCAGGGAGAATAGCTTAAACCTGGGAGATGGAGGTTATTGTGAGCCAAGATCATGCCACTGCACTCCAGCCTAGGTGACAGAGCAAGACTCTGTCTCAAAAAAAAAAAAAAAAATTAACGATTTTTTTTTAGAGATAGGATCTTGCTCTGTTGCCCAGGGTGGAGTGTAGTGTCACAGTCTTGGCTCACTGCAGCCTTGACCTACCAGGCTCAAGTGATTCTTCTGGCTGAGACTCCAGAGTAGCTGGGACTACAGGCACGCACCACCATGCCCAGCAAATTTTGTAAAATTTTTTGTAGAGATGGGGGTCTCACTATATTGCCCAGGCTGGTCTCGAACTCCTAGCCTCAAGCATTCCTCCTGCCTTGGCTTCTGGGATTACAGGCGTGAGCCACCGCACCCAGCCTTCCTAGGTTTTGGCTCCATATTGCAGATGAGCACTGCGGGGAGCAGGAATGTGGAGTTTGGTGTGCATCCAGGGTTTACTAAATGGCAGTCGTTCTAGGAAGCAGCTGGGTCTTACAACTATCCCTGTGAGTGTTTGGAAGTGAATGCCATCTCTCTCCAAAGAAGAAAACTGAGGCACTGAGGTGTTCCTAAGTGGGAACCAGGTAGAGCCCAGGTTTAAACTCCAGTTGGATTCAGATAAGCTTTTTTTTTTTTTTTTTTTAAAGATAGAGTCTCACTCTGTCACCCAGGCTGGAGTGCAGTGGTGGGATCTTGGCTCACTGCAACCTCTGCCTCCTGGATTCAAGCGATTGTCCTGCCTCAGCCTCCTGAGTAGCTGGGATTATAGGTGTGCAACACCATGCCTGGTTAATTTCTGTATTTTTAGTAGAGAGAGGGTTTCACCATGTTGGTCAGGCTGGTCTCAAACTCCCGACTTTGTGATCTAACTCAGTCTCCCAAAGTGCTGGGATTACAGGCGTGAGCCACTGTGCCTGGCTTTTTTTTTTGGTGGGGGAGGGGGGAACAGGGTCTTGCTCTGTTGCCCAGGCTGGAATGCAGTGGTATGATCACGGCTCACTGCAGCCTCAGTCTCCCAGGCTCAGCCGGGCATGGTGGCTCACGCCTGTAATCCCAGCACTTTGGGAGGCTGAGGTGGGTGGATCACCTGAGGTCAGGAGTTTGAGACCAGCCTGGCCAACGTGGTGACATCTCATCTCTGCTAAAAATACAAAAAAATAGCTGGCCGTTGTGACGGGCGCCTGCAATCCCAGCTACTCAGGAGGCTGATGCAGGAGATTCACTTGAACTCGGGAAGTGGAGGTTGCAGTGAGCCAAGATTGTGCCATTGTGCTCCAGCCTGGGCAGCGGAAACTCTCAAAAAAAAAAATTTTTTTTTTCCCAGGCTCAAGGGATCCCCCCACCTCAGTCTCCCAAGTGGCTGGGAGTGCAGGCGTTTGCTACCACACCTGGCTGTTGTTTTTGATTTTTTGTAGAGACAGGGTCTCGCCATGTTGCCCAGGCTGGTGTCAAACTCCTGGGCTCAAGCAGCCCTCCCGCCTCAGCCTCCCAAAGTGTGAGCCACCGTGCCTAGCCATGATTATAATATAAGCGTCTTAACTTGGGCTGTCTTCACACCACCTCTCGGCGGTAGGGACTTCAGTTCTCCCCATTCTACAAACTGGGAAGCTGAGGCTGGAGAGGTCAGGACTCGCCTGAGGTCCTGCAGCCTCCCCTGGGACCCGGCTGGGGGTGGGGCAGGGCTGACCCCTCACTCCCCGGCCCCCAGCTTCACGTGGAGTGACGCCCGCCTGCACCGAGGCCTGGTGACCCTGCTGACCGGTGAAATCGTCGACGCCTTCAGCCTTGAGTTCCGGACGCTGTATGCGACCTCCTGGCCGCTCCCACCTGCACCCCGCCAGGGACCCTCAGTCATGGGGGGCCTGCAGCGGGGCCACAGCCCGCACCGCGTGTCCCGCCGCCGCTCTGTGGCCCCTGTATCGCCTCCGCCGCCTGATGGCCCGCTGGCCCACCGCCTGGCCGCCTGCCGAGTGTCCCCTGCCACCCCAGGGCCGGCACTCAGTGACATCCTAAGGAGCATGCAGCGCGCCCGGACCTCCAGCGGTCCCCCGGCCCGGCCCAGCCGCTCCCTGTGGGACCTAAGCCGCCTGTCCCAGCTGTCTGGCTCCAGTGATGGGGACAATGAGGTGAGACTTTGTGGCTGGTGCTAGAAGAGATGGAGCCCAGAAAGGGGAGGACGTTTGCCCAGGGTTGTGTAGCCTGGCTTCGGGGACCCTGCTCCAAGCCACAGAGCGCTTCCTGAGGGCCCATGCCCTAGATTCCTAATGGCATCATTTGTTCATTTCCTGCACCCCTACTGCGTGCCAGGCAGGTGGTGCTGGGTGGTGTGGGGCAGAGACAGGAGAGCCCTGGGTGCAAATCCCGGCAGGATACACTAGGTGGGGGTTGGGGGGAAGCCAAATACTTGACTTCTCTGACCCTCAGTATCTTCATCAAGGAATGGGTAGAGCAAGGGCACTCATCTTGTGTTTGGCTGTGGGAGGACGCCATGTGGCTAAATGAAATAGAGCCGTAATGATACAACAATACATTCCTGAAACAGGGAGTTCGAGACCATCCTGGCCAATGTGGTGAAATCCCGTCTCTACTAAAAATAGTAGAAAGATTAGCTGGGTGTGGTGGGCACACCTGTAGTCCCAGCTACTCGGGAGGCTAAGGCAGGAGAATCAGTAGCAGTGAGCCGAGATCGTTCCACTGCACTCTAGCCTGGCAACAGAGTGAGACTGTCTCAAAATAATAAACAATAAATAGGCCAGCTGTGGTGGCTCCCGCCTGTAATCCCATGGGAGGCCGAGGTGGGCAGATCACGAGGTCAGGAGTTGGAGACCAGCCTGGCCAACATAGTGAAACCCCATCTCTACTAAAAATACAGAAATTAGCCAGGCGTGGTGGTGCACACCTGTAATCCCAGCTACTCAGGAGGCTGAGGCAGGAGAATCACTTGAACCTGGGAGGCGGAGGCTGCAGTGAGCCGAGATTGCGCCATTGCACTCCAGTCTGGGCGACAGAATAAGACTCCATCTAATAAATAAATAAATTCCTGAAGTGGAATTTATTTATTTTGTGACATCCTCATCCCAGGCCAGGAAGGCCACATTCCTTTTTTTTTTCTTTTTGAGATAGGATCTTGCTCTGGAATATCCTGGGAATCAAGAATTGTCCCCCTCCATCCCAGGCAAGGAAGCCTCCTAGCTGGAGAGGAGACGGGGGATGGGCAGGGGCAAGGTCCTCACCTCCACCTGGTTCTGAGTGCCCTCACCCAGCATCCCCTCCCTGGGCAAATATTTGCTCCCCCTGGCAGATGCCAGCGCTTCCAGTTCCTCCCCAGCTGCAGAGGTGGGGACCCAGCTCCCTGTCCCCTCTGTAGGTTGCAGGGAGTCCCAGGCCTGCCCTCCCACTTCCCCACTTCCCTCTCTGGCTTCCTTCGCGGTCCTCCTCCTCTGCAGCCCGCTCCTCTCTTTCCCTCCTCCTGCTGCCTCCCTGCCCCTGCCTCTTCCCCTCCTCCTTCCCCTTTCACCCCCTCTGTCTCCTCTTGCTCCTTCCTGGCTCCCTTCCTCCCTCCTCTCCTTTTTTTCTCCTCCCTCACCTTCTCCCTTACCCCTTCCTCCTCCTCTCACCTTTTTTTTTTTTTTTTGGAGACAGGGTTTCACTCTGTCTCCCAGGCTGGAATGCAGTGGCGGGATCTCAGCTCACTGTAGCCTCAACCTCCTGGGCTCAAGCGATCCTCCCACCTCAGCCTCCCAAGTAGCTAGGATTACAGGTGCATCCATCACACCCAGCTAATTTTTGTGTTTTTTGTAGAGATGAAGTCTCGCTGTGTTGCCCAGGTTGGTCTCGAACTCCTGAGCTCAAGCCATCCAAAGTGCTGGGATTAGAGGCGTGAGCCCTCACACCCAGCCTCCACCTCTCACCTCCCTCTCTCCTCTCTTCCCTCCCTTCCCTCCCTCGTCCTCTCCTTCCACCTACCTCACATCCTCTACCACTTTCTTTTTTGTTTTGTTTTTTGAGACTGAGTCTCACTCTGTCACCCAGGCTGGAGTGCAGCGGTGAGATCTCAACTCAATGCCACTGATTCTACCGCAACCTCTGCCTTCCGGGTTCAAGCGATTCTCCTGTCTCAACCACCCACATAGCTGGGATTACAGGTGCCCACCACCACGCCCGGCTAATTTTTCTATTTTTCGTAGAGATGGGGTTTCACCATATTGGCCAGGCTGGTCTCAAACTCCTGACCTCAAGTGATCCAACTGCCTCTGCCTCCCAAAGTGCTGGGATTACAGGCATGAGCCACTGCGCCCGGCTGTGTGTCACTTTCCCTGTTTCTCTCTTGCCTCACCTCCTGCCTTCCCTGGCTCTGGGATGCCCCCAGGTCCCTACCTCAGCCTCCTCTCACCTCTCTCTCTTTCCCTCCACAGCTCAAGAAGTCCTGGGGCTCCAAGGACACCCCAGCCAAGGCTCTGATGAGGCAGCGGGGCACTGGAGGAGGCCCCCGGGGGGAGGCAGACCCCCGACTTCCACTGCCATGGCCCCAGCCCTGGGGCAGTGCCCTGCCCCTGCCCCCTACCCGCCGTCTCCGCTACATGTCCCCAGCCCAAAGGCGGCTTGGTGGGGATGCTACACTGAAACTTCCTGAGCCCAGAGGCGTCAGGCCTACAGACTGGGCACCCCGGCCAGGAGTTGGGGGGCCACCCTGACCAGGAGCCCAAGCCAAATCTGCTGGCCCACCCAAGGAGTAGAGCCAGACTACTGTCAGCTCAGAGCCCCCTGCTGTGCTGCCCTCCCTTGGACAAGGCTTCTGGCCTCGGTGTAAAGTGGAGGGTTGTTCTTGCCTTGTTCTGCAACTTGGGGCCGGCCGGGCGCAGCGGTGCAGGCCTGCGATCCCAGCATTTTGGGAGGCTGAGGTGGGAGGGTTGCTTGAGACCAGGAGTTGCAGACCCACCTGGGAAACACAGGGAGACCCCATCTCTACAATAAATAAAACAAATCAGCTGGGTGTGGTGGCGCACGCCTGTAGTCCCAGCTACTCGGGAGGCTGAGGTGGGAGGGTCTATTGAGCTCAGGAGGTAGAGGCAGCAGTGAGCCAAGATCGTGTCATTGTGCTCCAGCCTGGGCGACACAGCAAGAGGCTGTCTCCTAAAAAAATAAAATAAAAAGCCGGGTGAGGTGGCTCACTCCTGTTATCCCAGCACTTTAGGAGGCTGAAGGCTGGTGGATCACCTGAGGTCAGGAGTTCAAGACCAACCTGACCAACATGGTGAAATTCCATCTCTCCTAAATACAAAAACTAGCCAGGCGTGGTGGTGGTGGACACCTGTAACCCAGATACTTGGGAGGCCAAGCCAGGAGAATCGCTTGAACCCGGGAGACACAGGTTACAGCGAGCCAAGATCATGCCACTGCACTCCAGCCTGGGCAACAGAACAAGACTCCATCTCAAAAAAAAAAGAGAAAAGGACTTGGGCAAGCCCATTGCCTGCACCGGACCTCAGTGTCACAGCCCAGAAAATGGGCTGGAAGTGTCCACCAGCTGCAGATCCTAAAAAGCACAGGCGCTGCTCCCGAGGGTCGGGCCTTCCGGAGGAGAGGCGGGCTCGGGCACCGCTGGAGCTGTGGCGGGAAGACGAGGAGCTGCTGCCAAGCACACTGTGCCCAGGAGCTGTGGGGAAACTGAGGCAAGGAGCTGAATAATGAGGGACTGGAGGGTAGTGCAGACATAGCCGCCGGGCAATGGGGTGGGTGGCGGGACTTTCTGTGGGTGCTGAGGGGACAGGTCTGCCGGAACTCCGCTTTATCTCTGCTTGGAATAAAACTGCTTCATGCCAAAAACGTGTTACCACAGCCTGGCTTCAAATCCAGGAGTCCACAACCCAGCCTGCTCCTCCTTCCGACCCAAAAGTCCAGGCCCCCAGCCCCTCCTCCCTCAGACCCAGGGGTCCAGGCCCCCAGCCCCTCCTCCCTCAGACCCAGGGGTCTCTAC
>NW_016107581.1:2016161-2017309 GCF_001604975.1 Cebus imitator | reverse complement strand
ATTCAGCCCCTCCTCCCTCAGACCCAGGAGTCCAGACCCCACACCATTTTTTCTCAGACCCAGGAGTCCAGGCCTCGAGCCCCTCCTCCTTCACACCCAGGAATCTAGACCCCCAGACCGTCTTTCCTCAGACTCTGGAGTCCAGGCCCCCAGCCTGTCCTCCCTCAGACCGGGGAGTCAGGCCCCATCCCGGGAGGTGAGATACCCAGCGCTGGGTTCCTGCAGCACCTTTGCGTCCGGGCGGAGTTCTGAGTTGGGGACCCTCCGGAGGCCTTGGTGTGCAATCTCCACGCCCCGCTGCACGCCCTGCCACCTCCACAGCACATCAAGGAACCTGGGCAGAAGCGACGTGTTTATTCTCAGGGTCTCGGGTGCGACGGCTCAGAGGGCTGGCTGGGGCCAGGGCTGGGGCTGGGGCTGGGGCCGGGGCTGGGTCTGGGCTCAGGGTCCAGGCTGGCGTCCTCCTCCGGGTCTTCATCCCAGGGGAAGGTCGGCATCCCCTGCATCTGCCTGCGGTAGACACGATCGAACGCTTCGCTCTGGGCCACCGTGAAGTGGTTCTTCCAGTCGCCGCAGATCCCTGGAGGGGAGGGGGGATTGGGGTGAGGAGCCTCTGGGGAGCACCACGCCCCTACCTCCCACATTCCAGCACCCTCTTTCCTCCTCCCGGCCCTTGCAGAGCCGTTCCCTGTGCCAGAAACGCCGTCACCCCCACCTTCCACCTTGCCCCCTGTGTCCTTTGGTGACGGAGTCTTGGCTGGTCCACCAGTCACCTGGCGCTGTTCTCACCTCGGGCCTCACTGGCCCCGCTCCTGCAGGCTTCCTGCCGTCCTCTCCTTATCCAGGACCCCTTAAGTCTCTGCCCAGAGCCTCCGTCTCCACCCCCCAATTCCTGCCCACCTTACAGCCCATGTCAACTCCTCTTCGATCAGTCCCAACCCTCCCCTGCTAGAACGAGGCCACCTGTTTCAGTGCCCCCACAACACTCCATGCTGCTGCTATCACTGCGCAGACATGGAGGGACCCCCTTCTGCAGGTGCTGTGCTCCAGGCTTGCAACTGATTTGCTGACTGGCGAAGCAAGTGAGTCTCGGGAACCCTCTAAGCCTCAGTTTTCTTTTTTGCTTTCTTTTTTTTTTTTTTTTTTTT
>NW_016107581.1:2012014-2015596 GCF_001604975.1 Cebus imitator | reverse complement strand
TTTTTTCAGTAGAGACGGGGTTTCATCACGTTGGCCAGGCTGCTCTTGAACTCCCAACCTCAGGTGATCCACCTGACTCAGCCTCCCAAAGTGCTGGGATTTCAGGCATGAGCCATGGCACCTGGCTGCGTAGTTTGCCTTTTAGCAAATCCATGTGCCCCATGTTACCCAACTCCCTTAGTGAGGTTGTTGTGGGGGGAGCTTCCTGGGGTGGGTTGAATAATGACTCCCCCCATATCCAGGTTCTTTTTTTTTTTTTGAGACTGAGTCTCTGTCACCCAGGCTGGAGTGCAATGTCAGATCTTGGCTCACAGCAACTTCCGCCTCCTAGGTTCAAGCGATTTTCCTGCCTCAGTCTCTTGAGTAGCTGGGATTACAGGTGTGTGCCACCATGCCCGGCTAATTTTTGTATTTTTACTAGAGATGGGGGTTTCACCATGTTGGTCAGGCTGGTCTCGAACTCCTTACCTGGTGATCCACCAGCCTCGGCCTCCCAAAGTGCTGGGATTACAGGTGTGAGCCACTGCACCTGGCCTCCCATATCCAAGCTCTAATCCTTGGAACCTGTGAATATGTGACCTTACATGACAAAAGGGATTTTGCAGATAATTAAATTAAGCTAAAGATCTGGAGATGGGGAGAGGACCCTGAAGTATCTGGGCGGGCTCAGTGTCATCCTCACGTGGGTCCCTGTAAAATGGAGGAAGGGCCGGATGTGGTGACTCACGCCTGTAATCCCAGCACTTTGGGAGGTTGAGGTGGGTAGATCACGAGCTCAGGAGTTTAAAACCAGCTGGGCCAAGATGGTGAAACCCCATCTCTACTAAAAACTACAAAAATTATCCAGGTGCAGTGGCAGGCACCTGTAATCCCGGCTACTCGGGAGGCTGAGGCAGTAGAATCACTTACCTGGGAGGTGGAGGTTGTGGTGAGCTGAGATCACACCACCGCACTCCTGGGCAACAAGGGGGAAACTCTGTCTCAAAAACCAAAAACCAAAAAAACAAACAAAAAAAAATTAAAAAAAAAAAAAAAAGAAAAACACACCAGTCAGGCGCAGTGGCTCACGCCTGTAATCCTAGCACTCTGGGGACCCAGGCAAGTGGGTCACTTGAGGTCAGGAGTTGGAGACCAGCTTGGCCAAGATAGTGAAACCCTGTCTCTACTAAAAATACAGAAAGATTAGCTGGGTGTGGTAGGCACACCTGTAGTCCCAGCTACTTGGGAGGCTGAGGCAGGAGAATCACTTGAACCTGGGAGGCGGAGGTTGCAGTGAGCCGAGACTGGGCCCCTGCACTCCAGCCTGGGCGACAGAGCAAGGCTCTGTCTCAAAAAGTAAAAAAGAGAGTGGGTAAGAGTGTGTTGTTGTGAGCCCGCAGTTTGTGCTGTTTTGTTACAGCAGGAGGAAGGAATGGCCACGCCTCGGCCTGCGCCCGCGACCCAGCGCTTGAGTATTTCCGCAGTGAACACGGCTGTGAAGGAGGATTCGCAGAGACTCTAAATCTCCCCCTGGGTGGATCTGCAGCGCTCCTGGAGGTTTTGGTCTCGTTGGGGGTTCTCTGGGTGGGAAGGCCTTGGGTGGCTGGCACGTGTGCCGGGCCAGTGCTAAGCCCTGTGTGTGGTCAACCCTGGGGCCACAGTGCCCCCTTTCACCCAGTGCTACAGCTGGGTGAGAAACAAGCCCAGAGAGGTTAAGTAACTCGCAGGTCACACAGCCGGGCAGTGCCTAGTGGGCTCCAAACCCCAGAACCCCCGCACCTTTCCGGAGGAAGGCCCCACGGCGGTGGTCCAGCAGGCTGGGGGGCAGCAGCGTGTAGTTGGACATGGTGTTGGCCTTCATGGCGCTGAAGGTTGAGTGCGCCACGACGGAGCCCAGCGCCTCCTTGCTCAGTGGATGGCCCAGGAACTCGCAGATGCGCTGCACAGAGCCCTGTAAGTCCTGCAGGCAGAGAAGAGGGGTCAGTGGAGGGATGGCACCCCGGCCAAGGAAGGGGCGCGGCACCTGGGGTCTGGATGTCCGAGTCCCAACCTCTTTGCCTCAGTTTCCCCAACTCCAAGCTGAGGGGTTAAGTTGTATCACCTCTAAGGCTTTTTGCAGTTTCTGTCTTTGCAGGGTTCTCTAGGTGGGAGGGAATAGGGGGGCTTGGAGCAGAGGTCAGAGCAGGAGGCAGAGGTCAGTGTGCCCCCTTACCCGGATCACCCTTCTTCGAGTTAGAGGCAGGCACTGGCTGGTCTACATCTCGACCTCTTTCTTTCTTTCTTTCTTTTTTTTTTTGAGATGGAGTCTCACTCTGTCCCCTAGGCTGGAGTGCAGTGGCGTGATCTCGGCTCACCACAACCTCCGCCTCCCAGGTTCCAGCGATTCTCCTGCCTCAGCCTCCCAAGCAGCTGGGATTACAGGCACGCGCCACCACGCCCAGCTAGTTTTTGTGTTTTTAGTAGAGACGGGGTTTCACCAAGTTGGCCAGGATGGTCTCGATCTCTTGACCTCGTGATCCGCCCGCCTCGGCCTCCCAAAGTGCTGGGATTACAG
The DNA here is from genome assembly GCF_001604975.1 of Cebus imitator. Lineage (NCBI taxonomy): Eukaryota > Metazoa > Chordata > Mammalia > Primates > Cebidae > Cebus > Cebus imitator. Next base: position 2,013,063 of record NW_016107581.1, on the reverse strand, counting down.
GCGTGAGCCACCGCGCCCGGGCTGTCATCTCAGACCTGCCCCTCCCCTAGGCCCCTTTGCAGGATGGCCCCACCAACCACCCAGGAGCCTGGCGTCCCTCTCTGGGTGCCCATCACCCCCAAACCCCATTCGTCATCAGCGCTATCCCTCCCTGCCTGCCTCCCCTTACCATGTCCCTTCCTCTGTGTCCCAATAGCCTAACTCTGCTCGGTGCTCCTCCTCCCCTTCCTGGTCCCACGTCCCGGCCTGCTGCTCCACAGCCTCCCTGCCTCCAGTCTCCATCTGTCCCCCCACAGCCAAGCTCACCCTGCTCCTCACTGGCTCCCAACTCTCCCATGGCTCCTGAGTATCCTGGGACAGAGTCCCAGACCCACACCCAGCTTTTAAGAATAGCTGTGGGCTGGGCGCAGTGGCTCATGGCTGTAATCCCAGCCATGGGATTGGGAGGCTGAGATGGGCGGATCACTTGATGTCGGGAGTTCAAGACCAGCCTGGCCAACAAGGTGAAATGCTGTCTCTACTAACAATATAAAAATCATCTGGATGTGGTGGTGGGCATCTGTAATTCCAGCTACTCAGGAGGCTGAGGCAAGAGAATTGTTTGAACTGGGAGGTGGAGGTTGCAGTGAGCCAAGGTCCCACCACTGTACTCCAGCCTGGGTGTCAGAGTGAGACTCTGTCTCAAAAACAAAACAAAGCAGTGATCTGGTCTCAGCTCTTCCAATCCCTCTCCCACCCTCTCCCTCTCCTTTTGGGATTCACCATTTCCTATACATTCCTCCCCCAGGCCTTGGCATGGGACCTCCAGAAGGGCCCACTGCCACGGCTGCAACTCAAATATTACCTTCCTTACTGAGTGCCTGCTATGTACCAAGCTCTGGTCCAAGCCACCCATATATTTGTGCCGATCCTGCCGTCAGCTTTGCAAGGGAAGTGTTATTATCTCAATTGGCAAACAGAGGCCCAGAGAGGGAGAGACACTTGTCCAAAGTTACACAGCCAGAGAGGAGCTCAGGCTCCTGAAGCCCTTAGTCTTTGACTCTGCCTCT
>NW_016107581.1:2008497-2010009 GCF_001604975.1 Cebus imitator | reverse complement strand
GCCCCAGGGATATTCAGTGGGCCCAGCTAGGATCCCAGTGGAAGCTCGCTTGCCCTTTCTTTTCTTTTCTTTCCTTTGATTTTTTTCTTTCTTTTTCTTTCCCTCCCTCCCTCCCTCCCTTCATCCCTCCCTCCCTTCCTCCCTTCCTTCCTGATGGAGTTTCTCTCTTGTTGTCCAGGCTGGAGTACAATGGCACAATCTCAGCTCACTGCAACCTCTGCCTCCCAAGTTCAAGCGATTCTCCTGCCTCAGCCTTCCGAGTAGCTGGGATTACAGGCAGGCACCATCAGGTGCGGCTAATTTTATATTTTTAGTAGAGACAGGGTTTCTCCATGTTGGTCAGGCTGGTCTCAAACTCCCACCTCAGGCGATCCCCCCGCCTTGGCCTCCCAAAGCCAAGGATTACAGGTATGAGGCACTGCACCCTCCCTCCCTGCCTGCCTTCCTCCCTTCCTTCCTCCCTCTGTCCTCCACTCTCTTCCTCCCCTCCCTTCCTTCCCTCCCTTCCCAGATCCTAGTCTAAGCTCCAAAGGCTCTTTCCTTCCACTGTTTCCCGTCTCTCTTCCCTTCTCCCTTCTCTTCCTTCCCTTCCTTCTTGAGAGACTCTCTCTCTGTCTCCCAGGCTGCAGTGCAGTGGTGCGATCTTGGCTCCGTGCAACCTCCGCCTCCCAGGCTGAACCAATTCTCGTGCCTCAGCCTCCCAAGCAGCTTGGATTACAGGTGCACGCCACCACTCCTGGCTAATGTTCATATTTTTTTAGAGACAGGGTTTCGTCATGCTGGCCAGGCTGGTCTCGAACTCCTGACTTCCGGTGATCTGCCCACCTTGGCCTCCCAGAGAGCTGGGATTACAGGTGTGAGCCACCGCGTCCGGCCTTTCCTCTGCGTATCAAGTCCTGACCATCACTGCAGCTCACCTGCCATCTGTCATCTGATCGCCTCCCCTGTCCAGAGCCCACCCACGGCTCCCACCTACTCAGAGCAAAGCCATAGTCCCTATGACTGCCCTGTTCCTCCTCGGCCCTCCTCTCACGCCCGTGCCTGTGCCCGTGCGCTCACCTTCCCTTACTTGGCTCTGGTCACACTGATCTCTTCGCTGTCCTTAAAATACATCAAGGACCAGCCTGGGCAACATAGTAAGACCCCTACTTCTAAAAATTATTTTTTAATTAACGGGGTATGGTGGCCCACGCCTATAGTTCTAACTACTCAGGAGGTTGAGGCAGGAGGATTGCTTGAGCCCAGGAGGTCGAGGCTGCAGTGAGTCATTACTGTACCACTGCACTCCAGCCTGGGCAACAGAGCAAGACCTCATCTCTTTCTCTCTCTCTTTTTCTTCTTTTTGAGATGGAGTTTCTATCATGTTGCCCAGGCTAGAGTGCAGTGGCACAATCTCAGCTCACTGCAACCTACACCTCCCAGATTCAAGCAATTCTCCTGCCTCAGGCTCCCGAGTAGCTGGGACTACAGGCAGGCATCTGCCACCATGTCCGGCTAATTTTTTTTTTTTTT
>NW_016107581.1:2005219-2007451 GCF_001604975.1 Cebus imitator | reverse complement strand
TTTTTTTGAGACGGAGTTTCACTCTGTCGCCCAGGCTGGGGTGTGGTGGCGCGATCTCAGCTCACTGAAACCTCTGTGTCCCGGGTTCAAGAGATTCTCCTGCCTCAGCCTACCGACTAGCCAGGCGTTCGCCACCACACCTGCTTAAGACAGCTGGGCGCGCCCCCCTAGGCCCCCACATCTCCACCAAGTTCAGGGCTCTTCCAACCTGCTTCTCCCCGGTTGCCCGTCTTGGGGGGCCCTGGTCTATCTGTCCATCCAGTCCCCCTCCTCCGCACACCTGGATTTCCCGCCAAAGGTAGGGTCTCCTACAGCAGCAGAGAAAGGAACAGGTGGCCGAGGGCCCCTGCCTTTCTCAGTACCTGGGACCCGTGTCCTTCTGTTTCCTTGTCTCTGACTCCGTCTCTCTTTCTGCATTTATTTCCTTATCTCTTTTTATTTTTAATTCTTATTTATTTATTTATTTTTTGAGTGGGAGTCTTGCCCTCTCGCCCAGGCTGGAGTGTCATTGTGCGATCTTGGCTCACTGTAACCTCTGCCTCCCGGGTTCAAGCAATTCTTCTGCCTCAGCCTCCTGCGTAGCTGGGATTACAGGCTCCCACCGCCACACTTGGTTAATTTTTGTGTTTTTAGTAGAGACGGGGTTTCACTGTATTGGCCAGGCTAGTCTCTTGGCCAGGCAGGTCTTAAACTCCTGGCCTCCTGCTCCGCCCACCTCAGCCTCCCAAAGTGTTGGGATTACAGGCATGAGCCACTGCCCCAGGCCTGTTTATTTAATATTTTTGAGACAGGGTCTCACTCTGTTGTCCAGGCTGGAGTGCAGTAGCGCAATCTCTGCTCACTGCAACCGCCCCCATGGAATCAAGCGAGCTTCCCACTTCAGCCTACTGAGTAGCTGGGATTACAGGCATGTGCCACGATGCCTGGCTAATTTTTGTATTTTTAATAGAAATGGGGTTTCACCATGTTGGCCAGGCTGGTTTTGAACTACTGACCTCAAGTGATCTGCCTGCCTCTGTCTCCCAAAGTGCTGGGATTCCAGGTGTGAGCCACTGCACTGGGCCCGTCTTTTTTTTGAGATAAAGTTTTGCTCTTGTTGCCCAGGCTGCAGTGTAATGGTGAGATCTCTGCTCACTGCAACCTCCGCCTCCCAGGCTCAAGCGATTCTTCTGCCTCAGTCTCCCAAGTAGCTGGGATTACAGGTATGCGCCACCACACCTGGCTAATTTTATGTTTTTAATAGAGACAGGGTTTCTCCACAGTAGTCAAGTTGGTCTCAAACTCATGACCTCAGATGATCCGCCCGCCCTGGCCTCCCAAAGTGCTGGGATTACGGGTGTGAGCCGCCACAGTGCCTGGCTCCCTGTCTCTTTTTGTTGCCCTGTCTCAGTCTTTCTGCATTTGTGTGTCTCCCTGTCTCTGTCTCCTCTTCTCTGTCCCCTGCTTGTCCTGTGTCTCTCAGTCTCTCCTTCCGTCTCTGCATCTCCTGGTCGCCTGCTCTCTGTCTCTGCCGCCCCTTTTGACACCCTGTCTCTGCCTCTCTCCCTTTCTTGCCCCTCCTCTGTCCCTCTGCCCATCTGGGTCCTCTGGGGGCTCCTTCCCAGCCCTCCAGCCCCACTCTGCCCTGTCCTCACCTTCGCCTTTGAGGAAGTCCCGCAGGAACTGGTTGGGCGTTCCCGGGTCCTTTAACTGTCCAGCGATCTTGGAGTAATGATAGAGGGAGACCATGACGTCCCGGGGGTTCCGGCCCATGTAGATCACCTGCGTGCAGATGATGGGGTGAGGGGAGAAGGCGTCAGACACAGGCAGGCCCCTGGCCCCTGAGGCTTCCTGCCCTTGCGCCCCCTCTCTTCTGACCCTGAAGCAGGAAGGACTCTGGGCAGACTCTTTTTTTTTTTGAGATGGAGTCTCACTCTGTCGCTCAGGTTGGAGTGCAATGATGGGGTCTTGACTCACTGCAAACTCCACCTCCCGGGTTCAAGCGATTCTGCTGCCTCAGCCTCCTGAACTCAAGTGATCTGCCCGCCTCGGACTCCCAAGTGCTGGGATTACAGACATGAGCCACCGTGCCCAGCCTGCTCTTATTTTTTAGAAACAAGGTCTTGTAGGCCAGGTGCTGTGGCTCACGCCTGTAATCCCAGCATTTTAGGAGGCCGGGGTGGGTGGATTACCTGGGGTCAGGAGTTTGAGACCAGCCTGGCCAACACGGTGAAACCTCATCTCTACTAAAAA
>NW_016107581.1:2000522-2005029 GCF_001604975.1 Cebus imitator | reverse complement strand
AAAAAGAAAAGAAAAAATAGTGGCCGGGCGCGGTGGCTCACGCCTGTAATCCCAGCACTTTGGGAGGCTGAGGCGAGAGGATCACGAGGTCAGGAGATCAAGTCCCTCCTGACTAACAAAGTGAAACCCCATCTCTACTAAAAATACAAAAATTAACCGGGCATGGTGGTGTGTGCCTGTAATCCCAGCTACTGGGGAGGCTGAGGCAGGCAAACCGCTTGAACCCAGGAGGTGGAGGTTGCAATGAGTTGAGACAGTGCCATTGCACTCCAGCCTGGGTGACAGAGCGAGACTCTGTCTCAAAAAAAAAAAAAAGAAAAGGTAGAAGGTCTTGTTCTGTCCTTGAGGCTGGAGTGCAGTGGTACAATCATGGCTCCCTGCAGCCTCAACCTCCCAGGCCCAAGTGATCCTCCCACTTCAGCCTCCCAAGTAGCTGGGACTACAGGTGTATACCACTACACCTGACTAATTTTTAAATTTTTTTGTAGAGATGGGTGTTACTGAGTTGCCCGGGCTGGTCTCGAACTCCTGCACTCAAGCGATCTGCCCACCTTGGCGTCTGAAAGTGCAGGGATTCCAGGCGTGAGCCTCCGCGCCCGGCTCCCTTGCCTGATTTTCATGTTTTCTTTAATTGTAATTGACTATAACCCGGGAGTTGAGCAGCTTTGCTAAACTGCCGTGATTTCTGCTAAGTCGTTGAGCCTGAGGGCGGTCTTGGGGACTTCCCCATTGCATTGCCCCTTTGCTCTGTCCACACTCACTTCCTTGACGATCTCACCCAGGCCTCGGGCTTCGATTGGTTACACGATGTATGTGCCAAGGAATTGCAAACGGACGTGTCAGCCCAGGTCTCGGTTCCCGGTGCGTGCATTTCTGTGCCCACCGGCAGCCTCCGCTGGACGTGGGATGGGCGGCGGCAGAGCCCGCGTGTTCCTCCCCCACCAGCTCCCATCCCTCCTCCCCTTCTCGGTTGCCCAATCCTGACAAGTTGCTTCAGCCGAAACCTTGGAGTCACCCTTGACTCATCCCTTTCTGTCACACCCACATCCGATCTGTCAGCAAATCCTCCCGGTCCCACCTTCAAAATACACCCCAGACCCTGTCCCTTCCCATCACCTCCGTGGACACCACCCTGGTCCAGCCACCGTCCCCTCCCCAGGACCCTGGCGTGCGCCGCCTCTCGGCTTCTGCTCGCCCGACACTCGGTCCCCATGTGGCCGCCAGAGGGCGCCGGGGAAGCCTAAACCCGCTCGGGCTCCGCTGGGCCTCGATCCTGCAGCTGCTGCAGGGTCACTTGGTCAGAACTCGAGTCCCCGATGGGCCCACGTGGCCCTGTACATTTTGGCCCTTGTTTTCCCCGACCCGGACCTCATCTCCACTTCTCTCCCCACTTGCTCTCTTGGCTCCGGCCATACCGACCTCCGTGTTGCACCTCAGATACACCCACCTCAGGCCCTTTGCACCTGCTTTTCCCGCCTGCCTGAAATGCTCTCCCTCTGGAAACCTCTGTGGCTCCCACCATCACCTCCCAGGTTTTTACTCACTGAGGCCCCCCTTGACCTCCTTATTTATAATCGTAGCCCCACCCCACCCCAATTCTATCTCCAGCCCACTCCCCACTCCCAATGTAAATTTATCCCATCAGACATTACATATATTATATTGTATATATACCTGTTATATTATTAAATATTAAATGTATTATAAATATTAAATGTAATATTATATTGTAATAATATAATGTTATGTGTGTGTATATATATATAAAATGTTTTTGAGACAGAGTCTTGCTCTGTCTCCCAGGCTGGAGTGCGGTGGCGCCATCTCAGCTCACTGCAACCTCTGCCTCCCGGGTTTCAACGATTCTCCTGCCTCAGCCTCCTGAGTAGGTGGGATGACAGTTGCTTACCACCACATCCAACTAACTTTTGTATTTTTAGTAGAGACAGGATTTCATATGTTGGCCAGGCTGGTCTTGAACTCCTGGCCTCAAGTGGTCTGCCTACATCAGCCTCCCAAAGTGCTGGGATGACAGGCATGAGCCACCACACCCAGCCATCAGACATTATGTATTTTAAGATGGGGTCTCACTCTGTGGCCCGGGCTGCAGTGCAGTGGTGCAGTCATAGCTCACTGCAGCCTCCACCTCCTCGCCTCAAGCAATCCTCTTGCCTCGGTTTCCCAAAGTGCTAGGATTAACAGGCATGAACTATTGTGCCTGGCCCATACTAAATATTTTTGTTATCTATTTCACCTATTATCTACCTGCTCCTATTAGAATGTGGCCTTTCCTTCTTTCCTTTCTTTGACTGAATCTTGCTCTGCTGCCCAGGCTGGAGTGCAGTAATGTGATCTCAGCTCAATGATCTCTTGACCTCATGGGCTCAAATGATCCTCCCACCTCAGCATCGCAGGCAGCTGGAGTAAAGGGTGTACCACCACACCTGACTAATTTTTAAAACTTCTTGTAGTGATCGGTCTCACTATGTTGTCCAAGCTGGTCTCAAACTCCCAGCCCAAAGTGATCCTCCCTTCTCAGCCTCCCAAAGTGCTGGGGCTACAGGTGTGAGCCACCACTCCCTGCCAAAGGACAAGCATTTCTGTGTGTATATTGACCAATGTGCTAGATCAGAGCTAGGCACATAGTAGGTGTTGGCTGGGCACGGCGCCTCATGCCTGTAATCCCAGCACTTTGGGAGGCTGAGGCGGGTGGATCACCTGAGGTTAGGAGTTCGAGATCAGCCTTGCCAACCTGGTGAAACCCCGTCTCTACTAAAAATACAAAAATTAGCTGGGTGTGGTGGTGGTTGCTTTTAATCCCAGCTACTTGGGAGGCTGAGGCAGGAGAATCGCCTGAACCCGGGAAGCGAAGCTTGCAGTAAACCGAGATAGTGCCACTGCACTCCACCCTGGGTGACAGAGTGAGACTCTGTCTCAGAACAAACAAACAACAACAAAAAGACCCCAAACAGGTGCTGAATGAATCAATGAGTTATGCTCCCTCTCCCTGTCACCCCACACACCCATCCAGCCCCTCCCAACTGACACACACCCCGCCTCCCAACCTTGGCCTTGGAGCTGAAGAAGGCCTTGGTGAAGATCTGGATGGGAAGATGGGAGCTCATGAGGCGGGGGCTGTACTGGTCCGGGAGGCTGAAGGCACCCACGATGGTCTCACACCAGGGTGCCCGCTCCCAGATGGGCACCGAGCGGATCCAGGAGGGATCCCCATCCTTCAGAATTAAGCAGATGATCTCAATCATCCAGGTAGTGCCTGTTGGGAGAAATTGAGCAGATTAATTGGGTGTGGGGGGGCTGAAGAGGGAGGATGTCATCAGATTAATCACAATAGCATTTATTGAGCAATTTGCCACCTTTTCTTTTTTGAGACAGAGTCTTCCTCTGTCGCCCAGGCTGGAGTGCAGTGGTGCGATCTTGGCTCACTGCAACCTCCGTCTCCCAGGTTGAAGCGATTCTCCTGCCTCAGCCTCCAGAGTAGCTGGCATTCCAAGCACCCACCACCGTACCTGGCTTTTTTTTTTTCTTTTACACAGAGTCTCACTCTGTAGCCCAGGCTGGAGTGCAGTGGCTCACTGCAACCCCCACCTCCCGGGTTCAAGAAATTCTCCTGCCTCAGCCTCCCAAGTACCTGGCACTACAGGTTCGCACCACCACCACAGCTGGCTAATTTTTTGATTTTAGTAGAGAAAGGGTTTCACCATGTTGGCCAGGCTGGTCTTAAACTCCTGACCTCAGGTGATCTGCCCGTTTCAGCCTCCCAAAGTACTGGGATTACAGGCGTGAGTCACCCCGCCTGGCTAATTTTGTATTTTTAATAGAGACGGGGATCTCCCTACGTTGGCCAGGCTGGTCTCGAACTCCTGACCTCAGGTGAGCAGCCAGCCTCAGCCTTCCAAAGTGCTGGGATTACAGGTGTGAGCCACCGCGCCCGACCTGACAATGTTTGTTGAGCAATCTACCACCAATTCTAGCACACTGATTCCTTAGAGCTGGCGGAGAAGGCAACCTTCCTAACCTCATTTTCAGAGCCAGAAACTAAGCCTCCGAGAAACAATGTCGCTCGTCCGAGGGGACAAAGGTAGGAAAGTGGTGCAGGGCAGAGACCGGAGAGCTGTCCACCCAGCCCCATTTCGTCTTCCTGCTGGGAATACGGTATGATGGCCTATTCTCTTCTCCCCTGCTGCTACATGTGGGGCCGTGAGACTGGGTCTAGCGAAGGAAGTGTAGGTGGCGGGATGCGATGTGAGGCTATTTCCAGGCCTGGCCCATAAATGCACACCACGTGACTCTCCACTCCCTCTCTGCTCCTGGATACAGAGACTCCAGGGGAGAATCTGGGACTCCCGGGGATGGCAGAGCCATAAGATAGGAGGAACCGGCTGGGCGCGGTGGCTCAAGCCTGTAATCCCAGCACTTTGGGAGGCCGAGGCGGGTGGATCACAAGGTCAAGAGATCGAGACCATCCTGGTCAACACGGTGAAACCCC
>NW_016107581.1:1995487-1998777 GCF_001604975.1 Cebus imitator | reverse complement strand
TTTGAGATGGAGTCTCACTCTGTTGCCCAGGCTGGAGTGCAGTAGTGCCACCTCGGCTCACTGCAACCTCTGCCTCCCAGGTTCAAGCAATTCTCCTGTCTCAGCCTCTCAAGCAGCTGGGACTAGAAGCATGCCACCACACCCGGCTATGTTTTACTAGAGATGAGGTTTTGCCATGTTGGGCAGGTTGGTCTTGAACTCCTGACCTCAGGTGATTCACCGCCTCGGCCTCCCAAAGTGCTGAGATCACAGGTGTGAGCCATCATGCCCAGCCTGTGCCCACCTAATTTTTAAAATTTTTGTAGAGATAAGATCTCACTGCGTGGCCCAGTCTGGCCTGGAACTCCTGGTCTCTGGTGATCCTCCTGCCTTGGCCTCCCAAAGTGCTGGGATTACAGGCATAAGACACCACATCCAGCCCATTTACTGGATTTTATTCTAACAACCACCCTGTACCAGCTATCAGTTTACAGCCTGGTGGCTGTAACTTCACTCCTCTCTCCTGTTGGTGATATTGGAGCTGGACCCTGTAAACACTTCCCCTCTGCCAGCTAGCTCAGTGTTCAGCCTTGTCAGCGGAGGGCGCTGGAGGAGCACTGAATGAGGATGGGGCATCTCTCAGGTTCTCACGGCCCCTCTCAGCGGGATCTTGTGATGGACAGGGGCCAGCCCTGCACTGGATGCCCAGTGGCATTTAGCTGTCCCCCCAGCAAATTTCAGCGCCTGATGCACCTTGGTGAATTTCTCAGTCACCCAATGAACCATGGCCATACCTCTCCAGTGAAATTCTCATCTCAGGTTGGTAGCTGGTTGGGCAGGGAAGTCCTTCTTCCAAATTTATTTCTTCCTTGGGAATTTGGCTTCAGCCCTAGAGGAAGGGGCTGCTCCCTATTTTAGCTATTCCTATGTGTGCTTTTTGTTTGAGACAGTCTTGCTCTGTTGCCCAGGCTGGAGTGCAGTGGCAGGACCTGGGCTTATTGCAACCTCTGCCTCCCAGGTTCAAGTGATTCTCCTGCGTCAGCCTCCCGTGTAGCTGGGATTACAGGCACGCGCCCCCATACCAGTCTAATTTTTGCATTTTTAGTAGAGATGGGGTTTCACCATGTTGGTCAGGCGAGTCTCGATCTCCTGACCTCATGATCTGCCTGTCTCGGCCTCCCAAAGTGCTGGGATTACAGGCATGAGCCACAGCACCCGGCCCAAAGCATTTCCATCTTCCCAAACTGAACGCCTGCACCCACTAAACAATTACTCCCGTTTCCCCCACTCCCCCAGTCCCCTGTAACCATCATTCTGCTTTCTCTCCCTATACATTTGGCTGTTGTCAGTATCTCATTTAAGCAGAATCATACAATATTTTTCCTTTTGTGCCTGGCTTATTTCACTCAGCATAGTGTCTCCAAGATTCATCCATGTTGTAGCAAGTACCAGAGTTTCCTTCCTTTTTACGGCTGAATAATATTCCATTGGAAAGTTAGAGCATAATTTGTTTATCCATTCATTCATCAATGGACATTTGGATAGTTTTCAGCTTTTGATCATTGCAAGCAATGTGGCCATGAACACTGGTGTACAAATATCTGTTAGAGTCCCCCTCACGTTCAGCTCTTCTGGGCATGTTCCCAGAAGCAGAGTTGCTGAGTTAATATGGTCATTCTATGTTTAATTGTTTGAGGAGCTGCCAAACTGCCTTCCAGAGCAGCTGTACCATTCTACACTCTCACCAGCAGTGCTCAAGAGTTCCATTTTCTCGACATCCTTGCCACACTTGGTATTTTCTTCTATTCTGTATTCTTTTACTTTTTTTTTTTTTTTTGAGATGGAGTCCTTGTCACCCAGGCTAGAGTGCAGTCGTGTGATCTCAGTTCACTGCAACCTCTGCCTCCTAGGTTCAAGCAATTCCCTGCCTCGGTCTCCCAAGTAGCTGGGATTACAGGCACCCGCCATCATGCCTGGCTATTTTTTTGTAATTTTAGTAGAGACGATGTTTCACCATCTTGGCCAGGCTGGTCTTGAACTCTTGACCTCGTGATCCACCCACCTCGGCCTCCCAAAGTGCTGGGATTACAGGCATAAGCCACTGCGCCCGCCCTGTATTCTGTATTTTTTCTTAAAAACAATTAACAAAAAATAGAGACAGGGTCTCAATATGTTGCCCAGGCTGATCTTGAACTCCTGAGTTCAAGCAATCCTCCCACCTCGGCCTCCCAAAGTGCTGGGATTATAGGTGTGAGCCACTGCACCTGGTCACGTACTTGTATCTTCTAAATCATAGCCACCTAATGTGTGCAAATAATTCTCTCTTTCTTTTTTTCCTTAGAGACAAGAGTTTCACTCCGTCACCCAGGCTGGAGTTCAATCTCGGCTCAGTGGCACAATCTCGGCTCACTGCAACCTCCACCTCCTGGGTTCAAGTGCTTATTGTGCATCAGCCTCCTGAGTACCTGGGATTCCAGGTGTGTGCCACTGTGCCTAGCTGAACTTTTTTCTTTTTCCTGAGTCAGGGTCTCGCTCTGTTCCCAAGGCTGGAGTGTAACGGCATAATCATGGCTCAGTGCAGCCTCAACCTTCTCAGCTCAGGTTATTCTCCCACTTCAGCCTCCCGAGTAGCTGGGACTACGGGCACGCACCACCACACCTGGCTAATCTTATTTTTGTAAAGACAGGGTTTTGCCATGTTGCCCAGGCTGGTCTTGAACTCCTGGGCTTAAGGTATCCACTTGCCTTAGCCTCCCAAAGTGCTGGGATTACAGGCATGAGCCACCATGCAAATAACTCTTTGTTCATTTTATTTTGAGACAGGGTCTCGCTCTGTCGCCAGCCTGGAGTGCACTGATATAATTTTGGCTCACTGCAACCTCAGCCTCCCGAGTATTTGGGACCACAGGCACGTGCCACCATGCCCAGCTAATTTCTGTATTTTTAGTAGAGATGAGGTCATATTGGCCAGGTTGGTCTCCAACTGCTGGCCTCCCAAAGTGCTGGGAACACAGGTGTGAACCACTCAACTTGCTCAGAGAACAACTTCCTATAATTTTATAGAGGGAAATTTAGCCATTGTCTATCAAAATTACAAATGTACAGACTCTGACCAAGCAGTTCTATGTCTAGGAATTTGTCCTAGAGATAAATGTGTCCAATGGCAAGTACTACATGTACAAGGCATTGTGTATAAACGTTACATTGTGTACACAGGCAACACACTGGACATTGATAAACAGTAATCAGGAGGAGGCTGGTTCAGCAGGAATTATTATACATCCCATGTCGTGGGATGCTACGGAACTGTA
>NW_016107581.1:1991032-1995297 GCF_001604975.1 Cebus imitator | reverse complement strand
CCCGTCTCTACTAAAAATACAAAAATTACCCAGGCGTGGTGGCACCTGCCTGTAATTCCAGCTACTTGGGAGTCTGAGGGGGGAGAATCACTTGAACCTGGGAGGCGGAGGTTGCAGGGAGCTGAGATGGCAGTCTGGGCGACAGAGTGAGACTTTGTCTAAAAAATAATAAGGATTTTAAAATGTACTCTGAGGAGACACTGATAAGAAAATGAAAAGACAAGCCATAGATTGGGAGAAAATATTTGCAAAACAAGTATCCGATCAAGGATCTGTACTCAGATCATATAAAGAACACTCAAATCTCAATGACAAGAAAACAAACAGCTGGGCGCAGTGGCTCACGCCTGTAATCCCAGCACATTGGGAGACCGAGGTGGGCAGATCTCAAGGTCAGGAGTTCAAGACTGGCCTGACCAATATGTTGAAACCCCGTCTCTACTAAAAAATATAAAAATTAGCTGGCCATGGCGCCTGTAGTCTCAGCTACTCGGGAGGCTGAGGCAGGAGAATGGCTGGAACCCGGGAGGCAGAGGTTGCGGTGAGCTGAGATCATGCCATTGCACTCCAGCCTGGGCAACTCCATCTCAAAAGAAAGAAAGATAAAACCATTTTGGGACAGCATGGTGTCTCCTTCCTGTAATCCCAGCACTTTGTGAGGCCAAGGCAGGTGGATCACCTGAGGTCAGGAGTTCGAGACCAGCTTGGCCAATGTGGTGAAACCCTGCCTCTACTAAAAATACAAAAATTAGCCAGGCATGGTAGTGGGTACCTGTAATCCCAGCTACTCAGGAGACTGAGGCAAGAGAATTGCTTAAACCCATGAAGGTGGAGGTTGCAGTGAACCGAGATCTCACCACTGCACTCCACTCTAGGCAACAGTGAGACCCTGTCTCAATTTTAAAAAAAGAAAAAGAAAACATATGTCCACATAAGAATTTGTGTGCAAGGCCAGGTGCAGAGGCTTACTCCTGTAATCCCAACACTTTGGGAGCCAAGGCAGGTGGATTGCTTGAGCCCAGGAGTTTGACACCACACTGGGCAACACCGTGAGACCCTGTCTATAAATGTTTTTTAAATTAGCTGGGTGTGGTGGTGAGCACCTGTCACCTCAGCTACTCAAGAGGCTCAGGTGGGAGGTTAGCTTGAGCCCAGGAGGTGGAGGCTGCAGTGAGCCAAGACTGCGCCACTGCACTCCAGCCTGGGCAAGAGATGGAGACCCTGCCTCAAAAAATAAAAATAGCAACAAGAATTTGCATGCAACGTTCAGAGCAGCTTCACTCATAATAGCTCTGAGTGGAAATAATCCAAATGCTTATCAACTGATGAATAAACGAAGTACAGGTTATGCGTATCATAAAGTATTATTGGACCATAAAAAACAATGACATTCTGACACACGCGACAACATGGATGAATCTTGACAAGGTGATGCTCAGAGGAAGAAATCAGACACAGAGGCCACAGAGTGTATGATTTCATTTCCCTGAAATGCCCAGAACAGACAAACCCATAGAAACAGAAAGGAGATTAATGGTTGCCAGGGGCCAGGGGAAGGGGATGTGAGGATTGGGAGGTGACGCCTTATAGGTCTAGAGTTTCTTTCTTTCTTTCTTTCTTTTTTGAGATGGAGTTTCGCTCTTATTGCCTAGGCTGGAGTGCAATGACATGATCTCAGCTCACTGCAACCTCTGCTTCCCAGGCTCAAGCGATCTTCCTGCCTCAGCCTCCCAAGTAGCTGTGATTACAAGCATGTGCCACCATGTCTGGCTAACTTTTTGTATTTTTAGTAGAGACAGGGTTTCTCCCTGTTGGTCAGGCTGGTTTGAACTCCCAACCTCAGGCGATCTGCCCACCTCTGCCTCCCAAAGTACTGGGATTACAGGCATGAGCCACCATGCCCAGCTCTTTTTTTTTTTCTTTCTTTCTTTTTTTTTTGAGAGATAGAGTCTCACTCTTGTTGCCTAGGCTGGAGTGCAGCACAGTGGCACGATCTCAGCTCACTGCAACCTCTGCCTCCCGGATTCAAGTGATTCTCCTGCCTCAGCCTCACAAGTAGCTGGGACTCCAGGTGCCTGCCACCACGCCAGGCTAATTTTTTGTATTTTTAGAGACGGGGTTTCACTGTATTAGCCAGGATGGTCTCCATCTCATGACCTTGTGATCCACCCGTCTCGGCCTACCAAAGTACTGGGATTACAGGCGTGAGCCACTGCACCTGGCCAGGTCTAAAGTTTCTTGGTGGATGATGAAAGTGTTCTTTATTTTTATTTATTTATTTTTTTTGAGACAGGGTCTTGCTCTATTGCCCAGGCTGGAGTGCAGTGCCACAATCTCAGCTCACTGCAACCTCTGTCTTCAGGGTTCAAGCGATTCTCCTGCCTCAGCCTGCTGAGTAGCTGGGATTACAGGCACACGCCACCACATCCAGCTAATTTTGTATTTTTAGTAGAGACGGGGTTTCTCCATGTTGGTCAGGCTGGTGTCGAACTTCTGACCTTGGGTGATCTGGCCACCTCAGCCTCCCAAAGTGCTGGGATTACAGGTGTGAGCCACCATGCCTGGCTCTTTTTAATAATTTTTTAAAATGATTTTTTGAGTCAGATTCTTGCTCTGTTCCCCAGGCTGGAGTGCAGTGGTGTGATCTCTGCTCACTGCAGCCTCAACCTTCTGAGTTTCAGCGATTTTTGTGTCTCAGCCTGCAGAGGAGCCGGGACTACAGGCACATACTACCACGCCCCATTAATTTTTGTATTTTAATAGACACGGGGTTTTGCCATGTTGCCAGGCTGGTCTCAAACTCCAACACTCAAATTGTATACAGTTCTCCACTTTAAAGCATACAATTTAGCTGGGTGCAGTGTCTCACGCCTGTAATCCCAGCACTTTGGGAGGCTGAGGCGGATGGATTGCTTCAGCCTAGGAGTTCAAGACCAGCCTGCGCAACATGATGAAACCCTGTCTCTTCAAAAAATACAAAAGTTAGCCAGGCGCGGTGGTGCACACCTGTGGTTCCAGCTACTCAGAAGGCTGAGGTGGGCGGATCATTAGAGTCCAGGAGACCAAGGCTGCCTGCAGTGAGCCAAGACTGCACCAGCACACCCCATCCAGCGTGAGTGACACAGCAAGACCTGTCTCAAAAAATGAAAATGTCAGGTGTGGTAACTCATGCCTGTAATCCCAGCACTTTGGGAGGCTAAGGCAGAGGCATCATTTGAGGTCAGGAGTTCAAGATCAGCCTGGGCAACGTAACAAGACCTCATCTCTACTTAAAGAAAAAAAAAAGGCTGGGCACAGTGGCTCACGTCTGTAATCCCAGCACTTTGGGGGGTCACGGCAGGCGGATCATGAGGTCAGGAGTTTGAGACCAGCCTGGCCAAGATAGTGAAACCGGTCTCTACTAAAAATACAAAAATTAGCCGGGTGTGGTGGCGGGCGCCTGTAATCCCAGCTACTCGGGAGGCTGAGGCAGGAAAATCGCTTGAGCCTGGGAGGCGGAGGCTGCAGGAGCTAAGGTGGAGCCACTGCTCTCCAGCCTGGGTGACAGGGCAAGACTCTGTCTCAAAACAACAACAGCAACAACAAACAACAAAAAGCCCAGAAAACTAGACAGGTGAAGGGGATAGGGAGGGACAGAACGAGGGCACTACTTCAGCCAGGGTGGACGGGGAAGGTGGTAGGTTGAGAACTGACCTGGAGGGGAGGGGCTGGGCGCCAGGTGGGTGCCCCGGGGAGGCTGCTTCTGGCAGGGGCACCGCTCTGAACAGATCCGGCCCTGCTTTTCCCCGTCCCCTCCTCCTCAGTGCGCCCCTCCCGTCCTCCACCGCACCCCCTCCCCGCTCTCCCCAGTCACTGTCCCCAGCCCAGCCGGTACCTGACTTGGGGTAGGTGACGATGAAGATATCGTCGTCCCGCACATCTTGGGTGTTCTCCGCCAAGCCGATGCTCTCCGGCGAGTACAGGCCAACGGGGAAGGGGATGCCCTCGTACCGGAAGTATTCACCTGGCAACTTCTGGCTGTGGAAGGGATGGGGAGATGCCATGAGGGACAGCAGGGAGGTGGGCATCACTCGGACCCTGGCAAGGAACTTCCTCCTCAGAGCCTCAGTTCCTCTTCTGCAAATTGGTGACACTGTCCCTATAAACTGTATAAAGCTGGCCAGGAGCCGTGGCTCATGCCTGTAATCCCAGCACTTTGGGAGGCCGAGGCAGATGGATCACCTGAGGTCAGGAGTTCAAGACCAGCCTGGCCAACATGGTGAAAC
>NW_016107581.1:1989242-1990597 GCF_001604975.1 Cebus imitator | reverse complement strand
AAAAAAAAAAAAAAAGGTTAAAACAGAGCCTAGCTCATAGTCTGCATTCCATAACTTTGAACTAAAATTATTATGGTTATTTCATGCAGTAGCAGGCACCACAGGGGCCTTATGTGAGCTCAGAGGAGAGTCTGCCTAGCACAGCCTTGGGCACACCTGAGGCCTTCAATAAATCGCAGTTACTTTGTTCGTTCAGTGATGTCATCAGTTATCCCATAGGTTGAGTGCGAGTATGGAATTAGTGATGATGTCACCGGTTACCAGGCAGATTTAGCCCAGTGGGCGGGTGCAGTGAGGTAATCCGTTTCCAGGAGGATTAGTCCCTGGGCACCTGCTGGGCCTTGGCTAGGCTTCCATTGGTCCCACTTGCCCTTTTGGTGCCTTGGGCAGCAGACCTCGCCTCTTTGATCCTCAGTTTCCTCATCTGTCACATGAGGATAAGAGCCATCTCTGCCTTGAGGTTTTAATCCTACTTGGGGATTCAACGGGATAATATATTTTAAGTGCCTGGCTCCTGATACATTTATCAGCCAACGGAAGCTCTGTGTAGCATTATTTCAGTCTTTGATCTGGCCAACAGCTCCTTGAGGGAAGACATCTCCTTCCTAGCTTACAGGAGGGGAAAACTCAGATGCCAACAAAACCCTGTGCCTTTGGGGAGGCCCTGATAATTTAATGAATGAATAGGAAGGTGTCCTGCCCATTCTGCTGCAGCACCAGCAATCTCCAAACTGGGGGTCCCAGCCCGACCCTCCGGAGGCCAGGGTGGAGCCCACAGTGCTGGGAGACGTTGGTGCTCAACCAGTGTTTGACTGAATGAGTGTAGGAAGGAAGGAAGGAAGGAAGGGGTGTACCAGGACAAAAGGAAAGTCAAAGTCCTTCAGCTGCTGCAGGAACTCTCAGCCTTGGGTGCTGCGGACATTTCGAAAGATCCCCAAGGGCTGGGCGAGGTGGCTCACATCTGCAGTCCCAGCACTTTGGGAGGCCAAAACAGGAGGATTACTTGAGGCCAGGAGTTTGAGAGCAGCCTGAGCAACACAGTGAGATCACCGTCTCGATACAAAAATAAAATATTAGCTGAGTGCCACGCACAGTGGCTCATGCCTGTAATCCCAGCACTTTCCAAGGCCGAGGTGGGTGGATCGCCTGAGGTCAGGAGTTCAAGACCAGCCTGACCAACATGGAGAAACCCCATCTCTACTAAAAAATACAAAAATTAGCCAGGCGTGGTGGCAAATGCCTGTAATCCCAGCTATTTGGGAGGCCAAGGCAGGAGAATCGCTTGAACCCGGGAGGCGGAGGTTGCGGTGAGCCAAGATCACGTTACTGCACTCTAGCCTGAGCAACAAGAGTAA
>NW_016107581.1:1985436-1988027 GCF_001604975.1 Cebus imitator | reverse complement strand
CCGCCTCCTGGGTTCAGGCAATTCTCCTGCCTCAGCCTCCTGAGTAGCTGGGATTACAGGCACGTGCCACCATGCCCAGCTGATTTTTTGTATTTTTAGTAGAGACGGGGTTTCACCATGTTTATCAGGATGGTCTTGATCTCTTGACCTTGTGATCCACCCGCCTCGGCCTCCCAAAGTGCTGGGATTACAGGCTTGAGCCACCGCGCCCGGCCACTTTTTGTATTTTCAGTAGAGACAGGGTTTCATGGTGTTAGCCAGTATGGTCTTGATCTCCTGACCTCGTGATCCACCCACATTGGCCTCACAAAATGCTGGGATTACAAGTGTGAGCCGCCACGCCTGGCCTCTTTTCTTTTGAGATGGAATCTCGCTCTGTCACCCAGGCAGGAGTACAGTGGAAGAATCTCGGCTCACTACAACCTCCCCCTCCCAGGTTCAAGTAAGTCTCCTGCCTCAGCCTCTGGAGTAGCTGGGATTACAGGTGCCCACCACCATGCCTGGCTAATTTTTGTATTTTTAGTAGAGATGGGGTTTCTCCATGTTGGCCAGGCTGGTCTTGAACTCCTGACCTCAGGTGATCCTCCCACCTCAGCCTCCCAAAGTGCTGGGATTATAGGCGTGAGCTACCATGCCAGGCCTTATTTAGTGAAACCTATTAAATAAGGCTTTTTATTGAAAAAAAAAATTAGCCAGGCATGGTGGCCTGTACCTATAGTCCCAGCTACTTGGGAAGCTGAGGTAGGAAGATCACTTGAGCCCAGTAGTTCAAGGCTACAGGGAGCTCTGACCTTGCCACTGCACTCCAGCCTGGGTAACAAAGCAAGACCTCATCTCTAAAAATAATAACAGGGCCGGGCGCAGTGGTTCACGCCTGTAATCCCAGCACTTTGGGAGGCCGAGGTGGGTGGATCATGAGGTCAAGAGATCAAGACCACCCTGGTCAACATGGTGAAACCCCATCTCTACCAAGAATACAAAAAATTAGCTGGGCATGGTGGCGCGTGCCTGTAATCCCAGCTACTCGGGAGGCTGAGGCAGGAGAATTTCTTGAACCCAGGAGGTGGAGGTTGTGGTGAGCTGAGATCACACCATTGCACTCCAGCCTGGGTAACAAGAGCGAAACTCCGTCTCAAAATAATAATAATAGACCAACCATGGTGGCTCATACCTGTAATCCCAGCACTTTGGGAGGCTAATGTGTGAGGATCACTTGAGGTCAGGAGTTTGAGACCAGCCTGGCCAACACGGTAGAACCCTGCCTTTACTAAAAATACAAAAATTAGCCAGGGGTGGTGGCATCTGCCTGTGGTTCCAGCTACTTGGGAGGCTGAGGCAGGAGAATCTTGTACCCGGTGACAGAGGTTGCGGTGAGCTGAGATCACACAAGTACACTCCAGCCGGGGCGGCAGAGCAAGACTCTGTCTCAAAAAAGAAGAAACCCAAAATCCAAACACCGGAGTCACTCTCCCTTCTGGGTGTTTGTCCAAGAGAAACAGAAGCCTCTATGTTCATACAAATATCTATAGTTGACCCTCATCTATACTCATGTTTACAGCTGCTCTACTCATAAGTGCTAAACCCTGGGGACAGCCTGAACATCCTTCCACGGGTGAGTGGATAAACAGCAGTACATCTGTGCCACATTATACTCCTCAGCCATGAGAAAGAACAAGCCAGCAGTTCCCACCGCCACAGGGAAGGCTCCCGAGGCATTGCACCACGTGAAAGAGCCAGACTTGGAGGTGAGCTCGGTGTGGCTCCAGCTCTGTGACTGTGGTTGTCTCAATCACAGCCCTCAGTGATGCCCTCGTCCTAATCCTTGAAATCTGAGACTGTCTTCCACAAGAGGTAAAATGGATTTTGCAGACATGACTAACAATCTTGATGCGGTGGCTCACGCCTATAATCCCTGCACTTTGGGAGGCCAAGACCGGCGGATCACTTGACGTCAGGACTTTGAGACCAACCTGGGCAACACGGTGAAACCCCATCTCTATTAAAAATACAAAATTAGCCGGGCCTGGTGGCGGGTGCCTGTAATCCCAGCTACTCGGGGGGCTGAGGCAGGAGAATCAGTTGAACATGGGAGGCAGAGGTTGCAGTGAGCTAGGATTGTGTCACTGTGCTCCAGCCTGGATGACAGAGTCTGTGTCTCAGAAAAAAAAGGATCTTGATGCCAGGCATGGTGGCTCATGCTTGCAGTCTTGGTATTTTGAGAGACTGAGATGAGAGGATTGCTTGAGACCAGGAGTTTGAGACCAGCCTGGGCTACAAACAGGGAGACAACCTCTCTTAAAAAAAGAAAAAAAGAGCCAGGTACAGTGGCTCACGCCTCTAATCCCAGCACTTTGGGAGGCTGAGGCAGGCAGATCACGAGGTCAGGAGTTTGAGACCAGCCTGACCAATATGGTGAAACCCCATCTCTACTAAAAATACAAAGATTAGCTGGGCGTGGTGGCAAACACCTGCAGTCCCAGCTATGTGGGAGGCTGAGGCAGGAGAATTGCTTGAACCTGGGAGATGGAGGTTGCAGTGAGCTGAGATTGTGCCACTGCACTCCAGCCTGAGAGACAGAGCAAGACTCTGTC
>NW_016107581.1:1983682-1985426 GCF_001604975.1 Cebus imitator | reverse complement strand
AAGAAAACTCCTGGGCTCAAATGATCTTCCTACCTCAGCCTCCTAAAGTGCTGGAATTACAGGTGTCACTGAGCCCAGTGGGTTGCAGTTTTAGATAAAAATCCATCTAATATTTAATCTAAAATTTATCACGTGTCTAAATGCTAAACGCTGCTGACACAGCGGCATCAGGGACATCTGAGCAAAGACCTGCAGATGGTGAGAGATGGAGCGGTGTGTGGGGCCCAGGAGAAAGCAGACGCAAAGGAAGCGAGGGGTGGGCTGCTGGGATTCTGGGGTCTGAGTGGGGCTGGAGCTGGGGGGCCCTGAGTGGTCCACCCTTGCAGGAATGTGATCCCACGGCAGGAGGGATTTCTCAGCAGCCCTGGCGGTGCCGCTGACTCACTGCCGGCTCCCGTGATCAACTCGCCTTTCTCTGGAGAGAGATAGCGTTGCCAAGACCCCCCAGCCCGAGCTGGGTTCAATGCGCCTCACTCCCAGGACGCGGAGCAGTGTCTCGGCGCCCCGCCCTGCCTCCGTCCTGGCTGTTCTCCCCGCCAGGCCCGCCCTCATTCATCTCTGGACAGGCTTGCACTGGGAGCCATCTGGACAGGCGTCCCCAGCTCAACCTCTCAGCAGGATGACTCACCCTTGGCCACAGAGAAAAGCTCTCGGCAGGAAATGTGACTGGCATGACCTCTCAGGGAGATGTTTGGGAGCGTTTACAGGATTCAAGCCCGGCTCCTTCTCCATCTTCAGGGCTTGGGTCTTCCCTAACCACCTTGGCTAAAATGAGAGACCCCTCCACCCCTGCTCACATTACTGCCCATCTCTGCATCCTGCTGGCCTCTTTTGCAGCCCTATTTATTTATTTGTCTGTTTTTTGAGACAGAGCTTCACTCTTGTTGCCCAGCCTGGAGTGCGTGGCGTGATCTCGGCTCACTGCAGCTTCCGCCTCCTGGGTTCAAGCGCTTCTCCTGCCTCAGCCTCCCGAGCAGCTGGGATTACAGGGACACACTGCCATGCCCAGCTAATTTTTTGTATTTTAGTAGAGACGGGGTTTCACTGTGTTGTCCAGGCTGGTCTTGAACTCCTGAGCTCAGCCAGTCCACCTGCCTCGGCCTCCCAAAGTGCTAGAATTACAGGCATGAGCCACCACACACGGCACGTCCATCTAACGTTTGTATTTTTAGTACAGATGGGGGGGTTTCACCATGTTGCCTAGGCTGGTCTTGAACTCCTGGCCTCAAGCAATGTACCAGCCTCGGTCTCCCAAAGTGCTGGGTTTACAGGAGTGAGCATCGCACCCGGCCATACATATATTTCTCAACACGAGCACACTTTAGGCTGGGTGCAGTGGCTCCTGCCTACAATCCCAGCATTTTGGGAGGCCAAGTTGGGAGGATTCCTTGAGCCTAGGAGTTTGAGACCAGACTGGACAACATAGTGAGACTCCATCTCTACAAATAACAATTAAAAAATTAGGCTGGGCATGGTGGCTAACGCCTGTAATTCCAGCACTTTGGGAGGCCGAGGCAGACGGATCACCTGAGATCATGAGTTCAAGAGCAGCCTGACCAACATGGTAAAACCCCATCTCTACTAAAAATACAAAATTAGCAGGATGTGGTGGCGCATGCCTGTCATCCCAGCTACTCAGGAGGCTGAGGCAGGGGAATCACTTGAACCTGGGAGGCAGAAGTTGTGGTGAGCCGAGATCCAACCACTGCACTCCAGTATGGGCAACAAGAGCAAAACTCCGTCT
>NW_016107581.1:1967666-1983281 GCF_001604975.1 Cebus imitator | reverse complement strand
TGAGCCCAGGAGGAGTTTGCAGTGAGCCGAGACCACATCATCGCAAAGCCTGGGTAATGACCTGGGTGACAGACCAGCCTGGGTAACACAGTGAGACTCCATCAAAAAACCAATCAGTCAATAAATTAGCTGGGTGTGGTGGCGCATGTCTGTTGTCTCAGCTACTTAGGAGGCTGAGGCAGAAGGACTGCCTGAGCGGGGGAGGTCGAGGCTGCAGTGATTGCACCCCTGTACTCCTGCCCGCCAACAGGGCACGATCCTATCTCAAAAGAAAACAAAAATTAAATAAGCACACTTGAGATTTGTGTGGTTTACTGTAGGTAAACTTCCATTAAAAAAAAAAGAAACACATTGGCCAGGTGCAGTGGCTCATGTAATCCCAGCACTTTGGGAGGCTGAGGCAGGCAGGTCACCTGAGGACAGGAGTTCAAGACCAGCCTGGCCAACATGGCGAAACTCCATCTCTACTAAAAATACAAAGCTGAGCCGAGCCTGGCGGCCAGGCCTGTAATCCCAGCTACTCCGGCAGCTAGGGCAGGAGAATCGTTTGAACCTGGGAGGTAGAGAGTGAAGGGAGTCAAGATCCACCTACTGCACTGCAGCCTGGGTGACAGAGCGAGATTCTCTCTCTCTCTCACACACACACACACACACACACACGCCATGAACAAACATTGAAGTAGTTAATAATATCCAGCCTGGAATGTTTAGGGCGAAACATTCAGATGTCTGCAATTTACTTTGAAAGGTGACAAATTTAAGGATTAGGCCAGGCGTCCTGACTCACACCTGTAATCCCAGCACTTTGGGAGGCCTAGGCGGGCAGATCACCTGAGGTCGTGAGCTGGAGACCAGCCGGTCTAACATGGTGAAACCCTGTCTCTACTAAAAAAACAAAAATTGGCCCGGGCAAGGTGGCGCATGCCTGTAATCCCTGCACTCTGGGAGGCTGAGGCAGGCAGGTGACCTGAGGTCAGGAGTTTGAGACCAGCTTGGCCAACATGATGAAACCTGCCTCTACTAAAAATACAAAAAATTAGCTGGGTGTGGTGGTGGGCACCTGTAATTCCAGCTACTCAGGAGGCTGAGGCAGGAGAATCGCTCGAACTCGGGAGGCGGAGGTTGCAGCCAGCCAACATCGCGCTGCTGCACTCCAGCCTGGGCGACAAGAGCAAAACTCTGTCTCAAAAAATAAAAATAAAAAACCAGAAGGATTGATAGATGGCTAGAGGGATGCAAAGACCTGTGACAACACAAGTACTATGTAATAAAATCGTAGTGTCTCCTGAGACTGACACTGTTAAAAAAAAATTTAAAACTTGGAAAACCCCAAATTTTAGCAGTGGTGAGAATAGGGGATTCATGGGGTAATCCTTCCAATGTTCTTGTAAGTTTCAAAAAATTTCATAACAAAAGGTTGGGAGGAGGAGGTGGCACTTATTTGGCAAGATGTCTGAGATATCACGAAGAACAGAAGGGTAAGGGTGGAGGCAGATGGAAAGTCGTCTCTTAGTTATGTAGAAAAGCAGGCCTTGTGCAGTGGCTCACATCTGTAATCCCAGCACTCTGGGAGCTGAGGTGGGAGGACTGCTTGAGCCCAGGAGTTCTAAACTGCAGTGATGTGTGATGAGGCCACTGCACCTTGCCATCTCGGCTCACTGCAACCTCCACCTCCTGGGTTCAATTGACTCTCCTGCCTCACTCTCCCAAGTAGCTGGGATTACAGGTGCTCACTACCATGCCCCACTAATTTTTGTTTTTTTAGTAAAGACGGGATTTCAAGATGTTGGCCAGGCTGGTCTCAAACTCCTGGCCTCGGGTGATCCTGATTAAGGGCATGAGCCGCCGCTCCCAGCCAAGACTCTGTCTCTGAAAAGATAAAAAATTGAAAAAATTGACCAGGCACGGTGGTTCATGCCTGTAATCCCAGCACTTTGGGAGGCCGAGGCGGGTGGATCACGAGGTCAGGAGTTCGAGACCAGCCTGGCCAACATAGTGAAACCCTGTCTCTACTAAAAATACGAAAATTAGCTGGGCATGGTGGCAGGTGCCCATATTACCAGCTACTTGGGAGGCTGAGGCAGGAGAATTGCTTGAACCTGGGAGGCGGAGGTTGCAGTGAGCGGAGATTGTGCCACTGCACTCCAGCCTGGGTGACAGAGCTAGACTCCGTCTCAGTAAATAAATAAATAAAATTATTTTCCTTTGGAGGAAGGCACATATCGCAAGTGAGTTTTGACACACATACCCTGTGCTACCCAACCCCCCCATTAAGATACAGAACAGATAGTTAGTTTCCTTACATCTGGTGTCTGCGTGTGTGTGTGTGTGTGTGTGTGTGTGTGAGAGAGAGATGAAGTCTCTGTTGCCCCGGCTGGAGTGCAATGGCACCATCTTGGCTCACTGCAACCTCTGCCTCCCGTGTTCAAGTGATTCTCCTGCCTCAGCCTCCAGAGTAGCTGGGATTACAGGCATGCGCCATCATGCCCGGCTACTTTTTGTATTTTTAGTAGAGATGGGGTTTTGCCATATTAGCCAGGCTGGTCTTGAACTTGTGGCCTCAAGGGATCCACCCACTTTGGTCTCCCAAAGTGCTGGGATTACAAGCGTGAGCCATGGCGTCCGGCTCTTGTCTCAATCAGTCCCTGCCCTGTCCCCAGATGCCACCCCCCGCACCCTCCACTGCACAGACTGAGTAAGCCCTGTCTTGCACATTTTGGAACTGTCATCTTATAGAAGAGGCTCTTTGGTGTCTGGCTTTCTTTGCTCAGCATAACGTTTCTGACATTTTCCGTGTCTGTGTGTACATTAGGGCTTGTTCCCGTTTGCGGCCGAGTAGAATTCCACTGCATAAATAAATCACAATGTGTTGATCCAGCCTCTGCTAATGGACACCTGGGTGGTTTCCAGGTCAGCCTATTACTCCCAAAGCTGCCACAGCTGTTCCTGTCTTTGTGGGAACCTGCATCCTCATTTCTCTCGGGCAAATAACTAGGAACAGAATTGCTAGGTCACAGAGTGGGTATCAGATGATTTGCCTCGTAGTAGCTGTAAAGTAGGTTTTAAGATCTGATAGGGGGCCAGGTGCCGTGGCCCTCGCCTGTAATCCTACCACGTTGGGAAGCCGAGGCGGGAGAATCACTTGAGCCCAGGAGTTCAAAACCAGCCTGCATAACAGAGTGAGACCCTGTCTGTACAAATAATCTATTTTAATAACATTTTATATTTAAAAAAAAAAAAGATCTGATAGGGAACGATCCCCTTTAACTTTTTTTTTTCTTGCCAATTCTTGCACATTTTAAAACTATATAAATATTGGCTGGGAATGGTGGTTCACACCTCTAATCCCAGCATTTTGGGAGGCCGAGGTGGGTGGATCACTTGAACCTGGGAGTTCAAGACCAGCCTTGCCATCATGGTGAAACCCCATCTCTACTTAAAAATACAAAAATTAGCCAGGCATGGTGGTGCATGCCTGTAATCCCAGCTGCTCGAGAGGCTGAGAATTGCTTGAACCTGGGAGGCGGAAGTTGCATTGAGCTCAGATCACACCACTGCACTCTGGCCTGGGTGAAGAAGTGAGACTCTGCCTCAAAAAAATAAAGTGAGGCCGGGCGCGGTGGCTCACGCCTGTAATCCCAGCACTTTGGGAGGCCGAGGAGGGTGGATCACGAGGTCAAGAGATCGAGACCATCCTGGTCAACATGGCGAAACCCCGTCTCTACTAAAAATACAAAAATTAGCTGGGCATGGTGGCGCGTGCCTGTAATCCCAGCTACTCAGGAGGCTGAGGCAGAAGAATTGCCTGAACCCAGGAGGCGGAGGTTGCGGTGAGCCGAGATCGCGCCATTGCACTCCAGCCTGGGTAACAAGAGTGAAACTCCGTCTCAAAAAATAAATAAATAAATAAATAAAGTGTACATAAATATTGTGTATATCCTCAGAACAGGTACAACTATGATCTAGAAATAAAAAATAATAGATAATAACAAAAGCTATATAAACATTACTATGACTTTTTATTTTTTAATTTTTTATCTTTTTATTTTTTGAGATAGTGTTTAACTCTTGTTGCCCAGGCTGGAGTGCAGTGGTACAATCTCAGCTCACTGCAACCTCTGCCTCTTGAGTTCAAGCAATTCTCCTACCTCAACCTCCCAAGTAGCTGAGAATACAGGCATGCGCCACCACGCCCAGCCAATTTTTTGTATTTTTAGTAGAAACGGGTTTCACTATGTTGGCCAGGCTGGTCTCGAACTCCTGACCCCAGGTGATCCTCCCGCCTCAGCCTCCCAAAGTGCTGGGACTACAGGCATGAGCCACCTTGGCCAGCCTAATTTTTGTATTTTTAGTAAAGATGGGGTTTCACCATGTTGACTAGGCTAATTCCAAACTCCTGACCTCAAGTGATCCTCCCTCCTTGGCCTCCCAAAGTCCCTGGATCACAGGCATGAGCCACTGTGCCTGGCTAATTTTTATATTTTTAGTAGAGATGGGGTTTCCCCATGTTAACCAGGCTGGTCTCAAACTCCCGACCTCAAGTGATTCACCTGCCTTAGCCTCCCAAAGTGCTGGGATTACAGGTGTGAGACACCGCGTCCAGCCAAGGCCCATTTTGGAGAAGAGGAGAGTGGGGCTCTGGCCTGCAGTGTTTCACCCACATCTGCCTGATGGGAAGACACCTTAGGTTCGAGGTCGCCGGCTCTGTCCCTTGAAGCCCGCAGTCTCACCGCAGGCCCTGCCCCTCCAAGTGTCGTTCTGTCCTCACTGTCCCGTTCAGCTTGTTCCCTGCATGCCACATGCTCCACCACACCATGGAACCGCAGGCTTCGCGATGCCTTTCGCCTGGGGCTCTCCACTTTTTCTCCCCTCCCTTCTCTCAAATGCCTCCTCTCTCTCCCCCTTCCAAACTTATCTTCATTACTTATTCAATCATTTTGTTATTTTATTTTTTTATTGTTGACACCAGGTTTTGCTCTGCCTCCTCAGCTGCACTCAGGCTGGAATGCAACGGTGTGATCTCAGCCAACCTCCGCCTCCCGGGTTCAAATGATCCTCCTGCCTCAGGCTCCCCAGTAGCTGGGATCACAGGCACCCACCACCACACCTGGCTAATTTCTTGTTTTAGATGGAGTGCAGGGCCGCCATCTCAGCTCACCGCAGCCTCCACCTCCTGGGTTTAAGCAATTCTCCTGCCTCAGCCTCCCGAGTAGCTGGGATTATAGTCATGCACCACAACCAGCTTATTTTGTTTGTTTACTTATTTAGAGACGGGGTTTCACTCTTGTTGCTCAGGCTGGAGTTTAGTGGCACAATCTTGGCTCACTGCAAACTCTGCCTCCAGATGCAAGCGATTCTCCTGCCTCAGCCTCCCGAGTAGGAGGAATTACAGGTGCCCATCAATAAGCCTGTCTAAGTTGTGTATTTTTAGTAGAGACAGGGTTTCACCCTGTTGCCTAGGCTGGTCTTGAACTCCTAACCTCAAGCAATCCACCCACCTCGGCCTCCCAAACTGTTGGTATTACAAATGTGAGCCACCGTGCTCAGCCTCGCTGACAATTTTTTAAATTGACTATATGTGGAAATGATAACATTTCAGATATAGCAGATATGTAATTAAAATTAATTTCACCTGTTCCTTTTATGTTTTTTGGAAATACATGGAAAAGATGTTCCTATGAGCTCACAGCGTCTATCTACGGAAGGTGACCAGAGTCATGGAAACCACAGGGGTGATGAGTCCCCCCAGAGAAGAAATGGCCACCGAGGGGCAGCCTCTGACTGCAGTTTCAAGCCACTGTCTCATTCCTTTCTCTGGCATGAGGGTTGTGGGTGGGGCCTCAGTTTTCCCATCTGTAAAATGGGCATTGTATTCCTGGGCCTGCGCAGGGCTGTTGTGAAGACTGAATGAGCTCATCCACACACCAGCCTCAGCACAGGGCCTGGCTAATGACAGATACTCAGGAAGATCGTCATTCTTTTTTTTTTTTTTTTAATACGGAGTCTCGCTCTGTTGCCCAGGAGGGAGTACAGTGGAACAGTCTCGGCTCACTGCAACCTCCACCTCCCAGGCTTAAGTGATTCTCCTGCTGCAGCCTCCCAAGTAGCTGGGATTACAGGCGCCCACCACCAAGCCCCTGCTAATTTTTGTATTTTTAGTAGAGATGGGGTTTCATCATGTTGGCCAGGCTGGTCTCAAACTCCTGCCCTCAGGTGATCACCCACCTCGGCCTCCCAAAGTGCTGGGATTGCAGGTGTGAGCCACTGCGCCTGGCCAGGAAGCTCCTTATTCTTACCATCCCTCACCCATTCCCTCCTTCCTAGCACAGGAGTTTCTGGCTCAGCAGGGGACCCAGGAACTGGGGAAGGAGGAAAGAGAAATCCCTGACTCAGCAGCAAGCCAGGGTCAGATGCTTCCCTGTCATCGCCTGTTGCACAGATGCTCAGCGTCAAGGTCAGTCCTGTCAACCATGAGGCTCCCAGCCCCTGAGCAAGGGGTGGGGGGGGTTGGTATTCAAACCAAGGACTGCCTGCCTGTGGGCTTTTATTTATTTTTTGAGACAGAGTTTCACCCTTGTTGCCCAGGCTGGAGTGCAATAGTATGATCTTGGCTCACCACAACCTCTGCCTCCCGGGTTCAAGCTATTCTCCTGCCTCAGCCTCCCCAGTAGCTGGGATCACAGGCATGCGCCACCAAGCCAGGCTAATTTTGTATTTTTAGTAGAGACAGGGTTTCTCCATGTTGGTCACACTGGTCTCAAACTCCCGACCTCATGTGATCCACGCTCCTTGGCCTCCCCAAGTGCTGGGATTACAGGCGTGAGCCACCGTGCCTGGCCGGCCGCCTTATTATTCAATTGTTTGAAACCTCTCGATCAGCCCCAGTCTCAGAAAAAGCAGCTTCGTGACTGGCAAGACTTTGGCCATAAAATCCTTCAAGTGGCTCAGGCGGGGCAGGCAGGGGGGGCCGGGGTTGTAAAAGCAGAGCTGGCGCCTCCTCGCCAATAAGAGGCAGAGATCAGAAGGTGCAGCACTAGGGACTCCCCAGATCAGAGCGAGGGGAGGAGCGGCCATCGCAGCTCTCCTTAGCCTCCCGGGGCACCCCAGGTCCAAAGGCCCACGTGGCTTCTCTGGCCTTGACACTTTGCGCAGCCCAGCATGCCGGGAATGCAAAGAAATGCCTGGAACTGCAGAGCCGCTGCTACGCCTCCTCCCTGGGCTGAGTCTCCCTCCTGGAGCTTGCTCTTTCCTGGTCTCACTCATCCCTAAGTTCCCCATCCAGGGCATGATAGGGTCAGGCTTCCCTGGTTCGAATCCTGGCGATGCCCTGCTTGGCAGCTGTGTGATCCTGGGCATGTCACTCAACCTCTCTGGGCCTCACCTCTTACACCGGATGGCAGTAAAGTGGGTTAATCTCAGATGGCTGTGAGGATTAGACGAAATAATACAGACAGCACTCACTGGGTAGAGAACAACTTCAAGGACGTTGCAGGAATTATAGCATCCTGCCCACTGCCCGGGCCTAATATTTTTCTCGCCGGGCGCGGTGGCTCAAGCCTGCAATCCCGGCACTTTGGGAGGCCGAGGCGGGTGGATCACGAGGTCAAGAGATCGAGACAATCCTGGTCAACATGGCGAAACCCCGTCTCTACTAAAAATACAAAAAATTAGCTGGGCATGGTGGCGCGTGCCTGTAATCCCAGCTACTCAGGAGGCTGAGGCAGGAGAACTGCCTGAACCCAGGAGGCGGAGGGTGCAGTGAGCCGAGATCGTGCCATTGCACTCCAGCCTGGGTAACATGAGTGAAACTCCGTCTCAAAAAAAAAAAAAAAAAAAAAAATTTTCTCTTACGATTTTAATTTAACCTGTATTATCTTTTTAGTCCTTTGTCCATACAAGGCCACATGGAACACATCTTACATTTCTTTCTCTTTTTTTCTTTTTTGAGATGGCGTCTCCCTTTGCAGCCCAGGCTGGAGTGCAGTGGCACAATCTTGGCTCATTGCAACCTCCACCTCCTGGATCCTGATTTAAGCAATTCTCCTGCCTCGGCCTCCCAAGTAGCTGGGATTACAGGTGCCCACCACCATACTCAGCTAATTTTTGTGTTTTTAGTAGAGACAGGGTTTCGCCATGGCGGCCAGGCTGGTCTTGAACTCCTGACCTTGTGATCTGCCTGCCTCGGCCTCCCACAGTGCTGGGATTACAGGCGTGAGCCACCTTGGCCTGGTCACATATTAAATTTTTTTTTTTTTGAGATGGAGTTTCAATCTTGTCACCCAAGCTGGTGTGCAGTGGTGCAATCTCAGCTCACTGCAACCTCTACCTCCTGGGTTCAAGCGATTCTCCTGCCTCAGCCTCTGGAGTAGCTGGAATTACAGGTGTGCGCCACCACGCCCAGCTAATTTTTGTAGTTTTAGTAGAGAAGAGGTTTCACCATGTTGGCCAGGTTGGTCTTGAACTCCTGACCTCAAGGGATCTGCCCACCTCGGCCTCCCAAAATGCTGGATTACAGGCATGAGCCACTGCAACCAGCTTCACATATTAATTTCTAAAGCATAATTTATAACGAACCCCATAAACTAGAACATTCTGAGCAATGCATCTTGCTGATATCTCAGAGCTCCTCCCCGTGGCATCTGCCCCTCCCTTGAGCTGCTAGCTTGAATAAAATTCTGGTCAATTTTCGGTTTTTATGTTTTTAGACACAGGAGTCTTGCTATGTTGTCCAGGCTGGTCTTGAACTCCTGGCCTCAAGTGATCCTCCCACCTCAGCCTCCCAAAGTGCTGGAATTATGGACAGGAGCCACCAGGGCTGGCCTAGGATAACTTTTTTTTTTTAACCACATATGCATGTATTCTGAAAACAACAGTTTAGTCGCTCTCCCTGGGAGTGCTTAAAGAAGGAACTGCCTAGCAGTTCGGTCTGTTGGAGGAGGGCCCGCCACGGGGAATTTCCTCTGCGGCTGGCCTTCCTCTGACTCACCTGCCCCTTACTCTCCTGAAGCCATCTCTGGCCCTGTGCCCCAACTCTCCCAGCACGCCCTGCCCCTCCTCCCTGTCTCCTAACCCTGACTCATTCTGGAAGCTCCAGCTCAGAGGTTGCCTAATGGATCCTCCATTCATTCATTCATTCATTCATTCTTTTTTTTTTTTGAGATGGACTTTTGCTCTTATTGCCCAGGCTGGAGTGCAGTGGCGCAATCTGGACTCACCACAACCTCCGCCTCCCGGGTTCAAGCGATTCTCCTGCCTCAGCCTCCGGAGGAGCTGGGATGACAGGCACACACCACCATGCTGCCCTAACTTTGTATTTTTAGCAGAGACGGGGTTTCTCCGTGTTGGTCAGGCTGGTCTCGAACTCCCGACCTCAGGTGATCCACCCACCTCGGCCTCCCAACATGCTGGGATTACAGGTGTGAGCCACCGCACCCAGCCCATTCATTCATTCTTGACATCCTTTTCACAAATTTCCTGCATTAATTTGCTATCTATGAACAAGTCAATATTTTGGTGCCACGGGCCAGATTTGAAGAGAGACTAGCGTAATCAGGAACCTGGGATCTGGGGTGGCTGTCTGTCTGCATTCTCTCAAACTCCACTGCGCCCTCTCACCCAAGCCAGAAATCCTGAATTGCCTCTGTTGAATCTTAAAGCCTGAGAAGTTTAGCGAAGGAAGGAGAGAGGGCAGAGGTCAGCTCAGCAAAGGACACGGCGCCAGCGCGTGCAAAGGCCCGAACATGGGAGGTCCCGGCTGCAGTAGGTCTACGAGCAGCTGTGGGAGGGGCTGGAAGCAAACGAGACGGGAGGAGAGGGGGCCTTGGAGCCCAGGTCTCGCTATGTTGCCCAGGCTGGGGTGCAGTGGCTATTCACAGGCATGATCCCACTACTGATCAGCGCGGGAGTTTTGACCTGCTCTGTTTCTGACCTGGGCCGGTTCACCCCTCCTTAGGCAACCTGGGTCCCCCACTCCCAGGAGGTCACCATATTGATGCTGAACTTAGTGCAGCCACCCGATCGGCATAGCCCACTACAGCCCAGAACTCCTGGGCTCAAGTGATCCTCCCTCTTCAGCCTCCTGAGTAGCTGGGACTACAGGCACGCGCCACCGCGCCCGACTCTATATTTATTTTTTTGAGAGGGAGTCCTGCTTTGTCACCCAGGCTGGAGTGCAATGGTGCCATCTCGGCTCACTGCAACCTCCACCTCCCAGATTCAAGGGAATCTCCTGCCTCAGCCTCCCAAGTAGCTGGGATTACAGGCGTGCATCACCACACTCAGCTAATTTTTGTATTTTTAGTAGAGACAGGGTTTCACCATGTTGGCCGGGCTGATCTCGAACTCCTGACCTCAAGTCATCCACCTGCCTCGGCCTCCCAAAGTGCTGGGATTACAGGCGTGAGCCACCGCGCCCAGCTTGTTATGTATTTCTGCTTGGGAGTAAGATCTCTTGGACAAAGGAAACCTGTGCCTTACAATGGTTTTGAAGACTATTGCTGTGAGTTCTGGGGAAGCCACACAGAAGGGGTTTGAGTTGGGGATGGCCAGAGATCCATTTGGAGATGAGACAGGTCAAGCCCAGTGGCTCACGCCTGTAATCTCGGCACTTTAACAAGCCAAGTGGGAGGATCGCTTGAGGTCATGATTTCAAGACCAGCCTACGTGACAGAGTGAGATCCTGTCTCTCCAAAAAAAGAGAAAGAGGGGCCAGGTGCCGTGGCTCATACCTGTAATCCCAGCACTCTGGAGGCCGAAGTGGGAGGATCACCTGAGGTCAGGAGTTTGAGACCAGCCTGGCCAACATGGCGAAACACCATCTCTACTAAAAATACAAAAATTAGCTGGGTGCAGCGGTACACGTGTCTCCCAGCTACTCAGGAGGCTAAACCGCAGAGCACCCACTTCACCTCCTGTCTGGGTTCAGTCTCCCTCCCGGATCTCACTCCTTTTTAGTCTTGCTCATCCTTAAATTCCCTGTGCAGGGCGTGATAGAGTCAGGCTTCCCTAGTTCAAATCCTGGCTACTTCCTGCTTGGCAGCTGTGTGACCCTAGGCGAGTCGCTCAACCTCTCTGGGCCTCACCTCTGAAGGTAGTCAAAGTGGGTTAATCTCAGGTGGCTGTGAGGATTAGATGAGGTAATACACCTGAACCCAGGGAGCGGAGGTTACAGTGAGCCGAGATTGCACCACTGCACTCTAGCCTGGGTGACAGAGCCAGGCTCCGTCTCAAAAAAAACACCAAGTAGAGTAGTGGAATGCAGGTGAGGAGGTTGGAGGGTGGGGTGGGTGAGGGCTGCGTGTTGAGGAATTCACGGGATGGCTGGGAGGAGGGACAGCGAGGCTGGGTGTCGGGGGCTTAGGGGGAAATGAGGCCTAAGCTGGGGCTGTGGCAGCTGAGAGGAAGAGCGGGGCAGAGTCGGGGCTCAGGGGTGGGGCCTGGGGATGGACCGGCTGGGAGCGAGCAGAGGGGAAGGTGGGGGCCAGGACCAGGCCTGTGGATCTGACCCAGTGATGGGGGGTGGGGAATCCCTGAGATGGGCGACCCAGGAGGAGGTGCGGATTTGGGGGGTGGCTGAATTCAGGGTGGGGGATGTTGTGTATCTTAGGGGGCCTGGGAGGGGACATCAGGAGCAAGAGGGCC
This sequence comes from Cebus imitator, assembly GCF_001604975.1. NCBI lineage: Eukaryota > Metazoa > Chordata > Mammalia > Primates > Cebidae > Cebus > Cebus imitator. The sequence continues at coordinate 1,971,641 of NW_016107581.1, read as the reverse complement.
CCAGGGGGATGCTCCAGCGGGCCGGCTGGGGACACGCACGCCTCCAGGCCTAGGGGATTCCAGAAGTATCTGGAAGCTTGAGGTCCTAGGGGCACCCCCCGCCAGGCGCTGCAGCCATTCACGGCTAGAGGGTTATTCACCCCCCCCACCCCGCCATGATGACGAAACAGCTTTGCAGAGGGCCAATGACTGAACCAAAGTCACCCCCTTAGCGAGGTCACTCAGGGCATTTTATGACCAGCCAGCAGCGCCATAGCAGAGATAAAAGAGATTAAAAGATTAAAAAAAGGCTCCCAGGTGCCTGATGGGGTGGGGGTGAGGCCTTCCCAGAGGCGGGAACCCTGGAGGCGAGCTTATCTGTTTATCTCCAGAGGGAAGAATTGCAGCACTCCTAAGGCCTGGGACCTCCCTCAAGCAGAACTGGGCCAGCCTGGCAACGCTGTCAGCCCAGGAGGCCCAGAGACACTAGAAAGCTTGTCTAGGTCACACAGCAATCAGGGTTGAACTGCTCCTGCCTCTGGAGTCCCAGGCACCAGGAAGGCTTCTCCAGGCCCTGGCTTCTGGCTGAGGGAGGAGAGGAGAGGGCCTGAAACAGGAGAAAGCCATGGCGGCTCACACCTGTAATCTCAGCACTTCAGGAGGCCGAGGTGGGCGGATCACCTGAGGCCAGGAGTTCGAGACCAGCCTGGCCAACATGGTGAGACCCAGTCTCTACTAAAAATACAAAAATAAAATCAGCCAGCCATGGTGGTAGGCTCCTGTAATCGCAGACACTCAGGAGGCTGAGGGTGGGGAATCGCTTGAATCCGGGAGGCAGAGGCTGCAGTGAGCTGAGATGAAGCCACTGCACTCCAGCCTGGGCCACAAGAGCAAAACCCCATTTCAAAAAAAATAAAATAAGAAAGGCATGAGGGAACTGGGCTGGGAACAGGCTTATGTTGTCCCCTTCCTCACAGCCCACAGTGGCCAGAGGGGCCCAGGCTGCCAGGAGGGTCTCACTTGGCAATAGCGCAAGATACGAGGGGTTGGAGACTGTCTCAGCAGTTTGCTGTGTGATCTGGGGCAGGCTGCCTGCCCTCTCTGGGTCTCTGCACGCGCACCTGAGAAATGGAGCCTCGAGGAGGGGTCTAAGGGGCGTCACCAAGGCTGTGAGGAGCCGGAGAAACCACAGACTCAGGGGTGAGACCGACCGGAGTTCAGATTTGCTTCTAGCTGTGTAACTGATGTCATGTCACTTTCCCTCCCAGCCTCGGTTTCCCCATCTGAAAGCGGGTACTGTCAAAGTGTCTGACTCATCCCCAGGAACAGCAGAGTCGCGCTGAGCTCACGGGGGTGGGTAGTGTTCTGCCCTGCTCTTCCCTGACCACTCCTAGGAGGCCTGAAGAGTCTGGAGCCCACCCTTTCTGCCTCAAGCCCCCTAGGACACAGCTTCTCCCTCTGGGTCTCAGCAGCATCCCAATCTCCCCCATTTCACCCCCAAGCACCCCCGTTATCTCAGGGCTTGCCTGGGGTGTCCTGGGAAGCAATGGAGTACAACACGCCATTGTGTTTCCTGGGCAACTGCTATGCACCAAGCTGCCTGCTCTCATCCTCACCTCTATCAGGAAGACACAGGGCTTATGAGCCCCTTTGACAGACAGAAAAACTGAGGCCCGGAGGGGGACAGGGACAGCCCAGGCATCCCTGCTGGTGACTCAGCACAGGCGAGTCCTTGCTCCCTTCTCAAGAGGGACCTGTACCCACAGTGGATGTCCAGTCCAGCCCAGCCCCACCAGCCAAGTCTGGGCCAGGCCCGAGGCTGTGAGAGGCTGAAGACCACCCTTGCCACAGCCCCTGGCTCCCTCAAACAGCCACCTCCTCCCTGGGATCTCCTGGCTCCCGCCCAGATCTGGGCCTCACCTGATTTCCGAGATGTCTTCTTCATAGGTGTCCCACAAGCCGGGGATGTGGGGCTCTGACGGCCCGTCCATGGCAGGTGGGCGAGGGCGGGGAGGGGAAGACGAGCAGGGAGCAGTGGCGCAGGGGCCAGGTGTGCGCGGCGACAGCGTCTGCCACTCAGGGAGCCCGCCAGGTGCCTACTCCGTGCCCAGCCCAAGGGGAGGGGCAGCACCCAGCCGGTTCTCCCAGCTGCTACCCACGCCTCCGACAGCGGGGAGAGGCCGGAGGGAGCCACCCTGCTCCGAGGGTGGGGAGGAGCAGTGATGGGCACGTCCTGGCGTCTGGTGCTCAGCTGGGGGCAGAGTCCAGGGGGTCAGCACCAAGCCCACGCCGGCACCTTACAGGCCGGCAGTTCTGGGCTTGTGGGCTCCCACCTGGAGCCCACGTGGCTCATTTGGGAAACGAAGCTGATCTCGTCTATTTCAGAGAGTTCATTCATTCATTCGCTCATTCATTCCTTTATTCGTTTGAGAAATATTTACTGAGCATCTCCCATCTGCCAGGCACGGTTCCAAGTACTAGGCCACCGCCGGGGACGGGCAGACAGAAACTGGCCCTCACGGGCTGATGCTTCAGGGACACCCTGGAAACGGACACAGGGACAGAGGCAGAGCTGGGACCACAGCAGCTCAGACAGGGCGGGGGCCCTGGGGAGAGAGGGAGAGGGCAGAGCAGGGGTGGGGACAGATACCAGGAGGGGACTGAGATGTACAGGGGTCAGAGATCTTGAGACACCCAACAGAGATACACAGAGAGCAGAGACAGAGACACACAGAAGGGTCAGGGACAGGGAGAGACAGAGATACGAGACAACTCTGTCTCGTATGGTTGGGCGTGAGAGTTTGAAGGTCACAGCCCTGGTTCAAATCCCAGCCCCAGCGCCTCCCGCTGTGGGGCCTAAAGCCAGGCTCACAGGCTCATCTTGCCTTGCTTCCCCATCTGCAAATGGCGCCCATTTCCTCGGGCCGTTGTGAGGACTGAGGAAGACGCTTCTCGGCTGCGGGGTGGAGGATCTGGTGCACAGTGGGCTCAGCAGAGACGGGGTTCCCTTCTGTTCTGCCCCCACCCCAAACCCAGGCCCTCCCCTGCTGAGAAATGCTGAGTGATGATAAAATATATTGTTTGCTAAGAAGAACGATGGCAAGGGAAACCTGGTTGCCCCCCAAGTGGAAAACTGCTTGGGGCATTCTAAAGGAGCAGAACAGTGTATGTCTGTCATACACCGGTTACAACAATTCTTTAAGCACGGTCCACGTGGCCCTGCCCGGGGCTCCCCCGTGGGGAACGCTTTCTGGTTTGTCCTTGATCAGTGCTAAGCAGGCACCGCTGCCCACCCCGTTTATCCTGGTTCTACGAGAAGACGCCGAACACCTGCTGTTAACAGTCATCACCTGTTCAGACAGACTAACCACGTGGGTCAGCGTCTGCTCGAGGCCCTCGGCCCGAGGTGCTGTCAGCCCGAGACCAGCTCCGAAGGCTGCTGGTCCCACTGGATAGTCCCACTTTGCTGTTCTGTCTGGTGTGTGCTTCTTAATGCCTTCAGCGCCGCCTGGGTGGGGGTCTCCACAGCCGAGCTGCACTCAGTACTCCCGGCTATTGGTCTCTGACCCCCCAGAGTCCTGGAGTCTGGCCACGAAGCCCATCTCCCCACCAGTGGTGGCAGGTGCCTGGAATCCCAGCTACTCAGGAGGCCGAGACACGAGAATTGCTTGAAGCCGGGAGGCGGAGGTTGCAGTGAGCTGAGATCCCGCCACAGCACTGCAGCCCGGGTGACAGAGGGAGACTCCATCTCAAAAACAAACCCCAAAACAAAAAAAAATCTTCTGAGCAGATAAGTCTAGAAAGGAAATGTGTCCCCGTCACCGTCCCCCTACCCACAGGGTAACCATACAAATATTCTGGTGGAATCTTTCTAGAAATTTATCCACATCCGTAGCTACTTGGGAGGAAGCTACTTAAGGGGCTGAAGTGGGAGGATTGCTTGAGCCCAGGAATTCAAGAGCAGCCTGGGCTGTATAGTGAGACTCCGTCTCCAAA
>NW_016107581.1:1961342-1966451 GCF_001604975.1 Cebus imitator | reverse complement strand
AAAAAAAAAAAAAAAAAAAAAAAAAAAAAAAAAAAAAAAAAAAAAAAAAAAAAAAAGCCAAAGGAAATAAAATAATTTACTGACCAATTATTGTTGCATAGGTGAGGGGATGGAAGATGTCAGACTCACCTAACAGATGCAGAAAGGGGGCCCAGAGAGGTAATGTGACTTCCCCAAGGACACACAGCACTGCCTGCCTGCACTCTGAGGGTGACCTGAAGAGGAGGGTTCTAGGGTACCCCATCTGTCAGTTCACCACCCCAAGACTCGTCTCCAGGAGGCTGAGCTGTGGGAGTGCCCCGCCCCTGCCCCCAGCCACCAGCGAGTCCACATCCTCACATTCTGCCTTGGTACTTTCAGCGTAAAGCCTTGATGTTCCCAGCTGCAAAAAGGGCTCTCTGCAGGGTGGGTGGAAGGGCGAGAGTGCCAGGCTTCGCCCTCTGAGGCTGAGTGAACCCCTTGATGTCGGAGGTGTGGGACTGAACCGTGACACCCCACCTGGACTTGGGCTGGGCTGCCTTCACCTTATTTTTTTTGAGAAAGAGTTTTGCTCTTGTTGCCCAGGCTGGAGTGTAATGGCACAATCTCAGCTCACTGCAACCTCCGCCTCTCAGGTTCAAACCATTCTCCTGCCTCAGCCTCCTGAGTAGCTGGGATTACAGGTGTGTGACACCACACCTGGCTAATTTTGTGATTTTAGTAGAGATGGGGTTTCTCCATGTTTGTCAGGCTGGTCTCGAACTCCCGACTTCATGTGATCCGCCTGCCCCAGCCTCCCAAAGCGTTGGGATTACAGGCGTCAGAACCACACCTGGCTTTCACCTTTTTTTTCCCCCCTAAGACAGAGTCTTGCCCTGTTGCCCAGGCTGGAGTGCAGCGGCGCGATCTTGGCTCACTGCCACCTATACCTCCTGGGTTGAAGCAATTCTCCTGCCTCAGCCTCCTGAGTAGCTGGGATTACAGGTGCCCACCATCCTGCCCAGCTAATTTTTGTATTTTTCTTAGAGACAGGGTTTCAGTATGTCGGCCAGATTGGTCTTGAACTCCTGACTCTGTGATTCACCCGCCCTGGCCTCCCAGAAGTGCTGGGATTACAGGGGTGAGCCACTGCGCCCAGCCTCACCTTTGTTTTATAGGCAATGACTCTTTTCCTTGGTTCTGTGTGCTGCTGGGGGGTGGGGGGTGGGGAGAGTTTGGGAAGGGAATGCCCAGGTCCTTGGGAGCTCTGGGGCACAGGAAGGTTGGGAAGGGAGCAGCAGGGCCTAGGCTGTGCCTGAGTGGGCAATGGCAAGAAATTGACCAAATGAGGAAGCCAAAGACCCAAGGGAGGCTCCTCCTACAAGGCCTTTGCCCTTGCTTTTCCCCCATCTGCCGTGCGGTTGCAGAGTTTGCGGGCCCCCCATATAAGTTTGCCCAATGTCACCTCCCCCAGGCTTGCCCACCAACTGCTCCACTCCTCTCTCCTGTTTTTTTTCCCCATAGCACTTGTCACCATCTGACCTCCTAAATGCTTTGCTTCTTTGTCTTGTTTACCATATCTCTCCCCACGAGACTGTCAACCCCATGAAAGAAGAGCTTGTTCTATGTCATATTTGTGGTTGTTTCCCAAGGAAAGAGCCTGGTATAGAGCAGATGCTCAATAAGTGCCCATGGATGGGGTGAGTGAATCGTCACAGAACGACGTGATGGAATGAGTGAAGGTCATGGTGGTCCGTTCAATCTCTGTGGAAAACGAGGAGGGAGCTGAGGAGATGGAAGAGCCTGATTCTGGAAGGCAAGGGGTCCAGATTCCTATAGAGGGGGCAAGGAGGAACCAGAAGGCACCGGAGTGACATCTTGGCCAGTTATGGGAGTGCAGGGATACTAGTGGAGACCATTGACCCTAGTGAAATGAGTCTGAGGGGTGTGGACACCTGGGAGACAAGGATGAGACCAGAAGGATGAAGAGTGTGGGAAAATGCAAGTGGAAAACCCAGTGCCAGCTGGTCATGGGTAGCGAGAGGAGCAAGGATTATACATCCATTCATCCATCCACCGAATCATCCATCCATCCACCCAGCTATTTATCCAGCCACCAACCATATATCCAATCATCTATTCAACACCCATCTATCCATACATCCAACCATCCCTCCATCCATCCATCAGCCATCAAGCCATCCACCTCTTCATCCATTCATCCATGCATCCATCCATCTGCCCAATCATCCATCTATCCAGCCAACCATCATCCATCTGTCCATCCTCCATCCATTCATCTAGCCACCCAACCATCCATCTATCCATCCATCATTCATTCAGCCATTCGTTCATGCAACCATCATCCATTCATCCATCCATCCATCACTATCCATCCATCCAGACATCTACATAACCATCCTTCTATCCATTCATCATCCATCCGCTCAACCCTCAATGCATACACCCAACCATCTATCCATCCAACTAGCCACCTATCCATCTATCCTTCAATGCATCCTCCATGCATCATCCATCCATCGATCCTCCATTCATTCAGCCATTTGTTCATCCCTCCATCTATTCATCACTATCCATTCATCCATCCAAACATCTACTCAACCATTCTTCTATCCATCCATCTATCCATCTAACCCTCCATTAATCCACTCAGCCATCAATCCATTCAACTAGCCATCTATGCATCCATCTTTGTATGGATCCTCCATCCATCCATCTATCCACTCATCCACTCACCCACCCACCCATCCATCCACCCATCCGTCCATTCATCCACCCACTCATCCCTCCATGCATCCATTCATCCAGGCATCCAATCATCTATTTCTCCAACTACTATCTGGAGAGGCTTCCTCTGGGTCAGTCTCTGGCATTGTGCCCACAAACAAGACAGGTAAGTAAATGGCTTAGACTTGTGCTGTCCATCCCAGAAGCCACTGGCCATAGGTGGCTATTTAGCACTAGAAATGTGCAACGTGACAAAGTGAAATTTTTCTTTTTTGTTTTTAAACTGAGTCTTGCTGTCACCAGGCTGGAGTGCAGTGGCTCACTGCAACGTCCACCTCCTGGGTTCAAGCGATTCTCTTGCCTCAGCCTCCCAAGTAGCTGGGATTACAGGTGCGCCACCATGCTGGGCTAATTTTTTGTATTTTTAGTAGAGACAGGGTTTCACCATGTTGGCCAGGATGGTCTTGATCTCATGATTTCATGATCCACCCGCCTCGGCCTCCCAAAGTGCTGGGATTACAGGCATGAGCCATCGCGCCCAGCCTCATTTTGCATTTTATTTCATTTTAATTAATTTAACTTTAAAAACAGAAAAAGCCTAAAATAATTTCCCCTTAAACGCAACATTAATGCTTTGGTAGACTCCATTTTAACTTTTGGAAACTGAGCGTCAACATTGAGATATAAAACATTTAAAACATTTCATAAGTAATTTTTATATTAATTACATGCTAAAGTGGTGATATTTTAAATGTATCAAATTGAATAAAATCTATTCCTATGATTTTTTTTTTCTTTTTTCCTTCCAGGCTTTTTTTTTCCCCCCGAGATGGAGTCTTGCACAGTCACCCAGGCTGGAATGCAGTGGCATGATCTCGGCTCACTGCAGCGTCCGTCTCCTGGGTTCCAGCAATTCTCCTGCCTCAGCCTCCCAAGTAGCTGGGTTTACAGGCTCCCACCACAGCGCCCAGCTCTTTTTTTTTTTAAGTAGAGACGGGGTTTCACCATGTTGCCCAGGCTGGTCTCGAACTCCTGACCTCGTCATCTGCCCATCTCAGCCTCCCAAAGTGTTGCAGTTGGCGTAAGCCACTGCATCTCACCCTTCCAGTCTTAAAGCTGGAGAAACCTACAATTAATTTTTACCTGTTTTTGTTTTTGACACAGAGTCTCACTCTGTTGTGATCTGTGTGATGTCGGCTTTCTGCAACCTCCGCCTCCCGGGTTCAAGCAGTTCTCCTGCCTCAGCCTCCGGAGTAACTGGGGCTACAGGGGTTCATCACCATGCCCGGCTACTTTTTTTGTATTTTTAGTACAGACAGGGTTTCACCATGTTGGTCAGACTGGTCTTGAACTCCTGACCTCAAATGATCCACTCACCTCAGCCTCCCAAAGTGCTGGGATTACAGGTGTGAGCCACCGTGCCTGGCTACCTATTTCTTTTTGCTTTTTTTAAAAAATGTGGCAACTTGTGGTGTGTGGCTTGGGCTAAGTTGTGTGCTTGGTACCCTGGCTGTAGAGGCCAGGACCTTCTCGGGAGACGCAGGAGTGACTTCCCAGGAAAAGGATGTCCCAGTAGGCGAAGCCAAGCACAGAGGAACTCACCAGGAGGGTAAGTGGGACCTGAGTGGAAAAGCCATCTTGGTAGAGGGCCTGGCAGGGACAAAGGCCTCGAGGCCAGAAAGATGCTGGGCAGTGTTTCCACCTGGCCAAAGAGGCGGCCTCTGGGGGCTGGGCTCAGTGGCTCACGTCTGTAATCCCTGCACTTTGGGAGGCTGAGGCAGGAGGATCACTTAAGCTCAGGAGTTCGAGATCAGCCTGGGCTACAAGGAGTCATCTCTACCAAAAATTTAAAAATTATCTACGTGGTGTCATGGTCCTAGCTACTAGGGAGGCTGAGGTAGGAGGATGGCTTGAGCCCAGGAGGTCAAGGCTGCAGTGAGCTACAATTGCACCACTGCGCTCCAGCCTGGGTGACAGAGTGACACCCTATGTCAAAAACAAAAACCCCAAGGCTGGGTGAGGTGGCTCATGCCTGTAATCCCAGCACTCTGGGAGGCCGAGACCGGAGGATCACCTGAGGTCAGGAGTTTGAGACCAGCCTGAGCAACAGGGAGAAACCCCGTCTCTACTAAAAATACAAAATTAGCCTGGCATGGTGACGCATGCCTGTAATTCCAGCTACTCTGGGGGCTGAGGCAGGAGAATCACTTAAACCCGGAAGGCGGAGTTTGTGTGAGCTGAGGTCGTGACGTTCCACTCCAGCCTGGGCAACAAGAGCGAAACTCAGGCTGGGCGCGGTGGCTCAAGCCTGTAATCCCAGCACTTTGGGAGGCCGAGGCGGGTGGATCACGAGGTCAAGAGATCGAGACCATCCTGGTCAACATGGTGAAACCCCGTCTCTAC
>NW_016107581.1:1957879-1960962 GCF_001604975.1 Cebus imitator | reverse complement strand
AAAAAAAAAAAAAAACCAAAAACCCCAAAACAAAGAGGCAGTACTGGCGAGAGGGAGGTGGTGCTGGGTTCCTGGGTATGGCCTGAGTGTGAGGGCGCCCAGGGACACCCGCACCCATCCCTGGGGGCAGGTGGGGATGGCTAGGCCAGTCAGGGCATGCCCTCCACCCTCACAGACCCAGAGGACAATGGACACATCACCTGCGTGCCACGGACCTCGAAGAGACTGCTTCCAGTTCTGGACCTCAGGGACAAATTGCAAAGGGGGATTGGAAGTGTCCCCGCCAATGGGCTGAGGCTGGAGGGCAGGGGACCCCCACCGTGGAGCAGTGCCTCTTTGGGGAAGTGTGTAGTCCCCCAAAAGCCCTGAGATGTGCCATTTTGCTCTTGGAACTCAGACATGGGCAAAGGGAGGTCACTGGGTCATGAGGTCATGTTTGCACAGAATCGAGGCCATTGTCACCTCCAGAGCCCGACATTTCCATTAAAAGCGAGTCATTGCCAGGAGTTCTGGGAGCGGGAGGACAGCCAGCCCTGGCTGCTTAGAGGCTGGGTTCCCGAGGGGGCAGGGGCTGGGGGCGGGGTGCCCAAATCCCAAGTCAGGAAGGTTCTTAGGAGGAACCTGGAATGCGGTGGGGAGGGACACGGTCCAGGGCTGGGGGCCTGGACTCCTGGGTTTGATGGAGGAGGGGTCTGGGCTGGACCCCAGTGACCCAGACAGAAGAAAATGGGATATTTAGACACCTGGACCTGGGGAAGGGGGTGGGGGGCCAGTTACGGGTGGAGGACACCCCCTTTCTAAGCCCATGCAATGGGCCTTTGAGGAGGCAACCTCAGGTAGGTGGGTGGGGTGGGAGGCTACAGCTGACTCCCCCCAGCCTTCCCTCTAATCAGCTGGTTCATCTTGGGGTGCAGCGAAACCTCCTTGCCTGCTCCCCACCCCGATTACTCCATCTCCACGGTGTGCCTGCACAGGGCCCCGGGGCCGATACCACCGCCCTCCCCACCCCACACACTCACGCTCAGCCCTGCCCGCCCTGGGATGGGCTGAGCCTGGGCTGGAGGCCACATGGGGGCGGGCCCACACCATGCCTGGGCTACTCTCTGGGGAGGGGGTGGCTCAGAGTGCTGGCTTCTGGGTCCCCGAGGTGACAGGGACTTGGGGAGGGAAGCTGGTGGGGGAGTGGGTAGGGGCTGGAGGCCAGAGCCTGGGTCCTTACTGGCTGCACGGTCACAAAAGGAGAACAGGGTGGGGAGGGAGGCAGGCGCACACCGAGCAGGGGTCCCACTGTAGTGACAATGTGTCAGGGAGCCAGAGCTGGAGGCTGGACCCCTGGGTCTGAGGGAGGAGGGGCTGGGGCCTGGACCCCTGGGTCTGTGGGAGGAGGAACTAGGCCTGGGGGTCAGGGAGGTTGGGTTTCTGGTCCCCTGGGCTGGGACAGACTGAGCCAAGTGAGGAGTCTAGGGGTCCGCAGGGTCACCGTGAGCGAGGTAGCCGCTCCTACCCTGTGTCTTTTGGGCCTGGGGTGCTCCCAGCACCATCCTCACCTGTCCCTGGCACTCTCCTGTTAAACGTCAGGACCAGCCAAACCAGCTGTGCCAGTCTGGCATCCCCCATGCCCCCCCATGCTCTCCCTTCCCTGCTGTGGCTTCAGGGAGCCTGGGCCCGGCCCGGCCCGAGGGTGGCGCACGGGTAGGGAGGAGGTGGGATGACGTGGGAGAACAGGACGCCCCAATCCCTGCTTCATCTTTCCGCCTCCCACCCCCATCCTGCTCATCCTATTCCGTTCCTCCTCCTGCCCTGGGCCAGGGCACTGCCCCCACTTCCTCCAGGGGCCTGGCTTCCTCCTTGGGCCTCAGTCCCAGAAAACAGGCTCCATGACACATGCACCGGCCCTTCCGGCCCTGGGTCCCAAGCATGCACGTTCCTGCCCTCAGCAGCTCCTCCCCGGCACCTGCTGTGTGCCCGGCACCGCTCCAGGTGCGAGACGCAGCGGTGAACAAAAGTGAGAATGGACCGCAGTGGGGAGAGCAGTGTCCCCCAGAGATGTTCAGGTCCTAACCCCGGAACCTTCTAACATGTCACCTCCCACTGCCGATGTAATGGAGGATTTTTTTTTTTTTTTTTTTGGCAGTCTCGCTGTCTCCCAGACTGGAGTGCAGTGGTGCAATCTCAGCTCACTGCCACCTCTGCCTCCTGGGTTCAAGTAAATCTCTTGCCTCAGTCTCCTGAAGAGCTGGGATTACAGGCACATGCCCCTATGCCCAGCTAATTTTTTATTTATTTATTTTTTTGAGATGGAGTTTCAGTCTTGTTGTTCAGGCTGGAGTGCAATGGTGCCATCTCGGCTCACTACAACCTCTGCTTCCTAGGTTCAAGCGAGTCTCCTGCCTCAGCCTCCAGAGTAGCTGGGACTACAGGTGTGAGCCACCATGCCCAGCTAATTTTTGTAGTTTTAGTAGAGACGGGATTTCGCCATGTTGCCCAGGCTGGTCTTGAACTCCTGACCTGAAGCGATCCACCTGTCTTGGCCTCCTAAAGTGCTTCGATTTACAGGCGCCCAGCCATCACGATTACTGTCTCCCCCTTACCAACGAGAAAACCCACACACAGAGCACTGACGTCACTTTGACTTGCCCAAGTCAAAGCTGGTGGCGGGCGGTGCTGGGACTAGAACCCAGTGGCTTGGGCCTCTGATGGAGGCATGAACTGGATTCAAGGATAAAACGTTTTGGCCGGGCACGGTGGCTCACACCTGTAATCCCAGCACTTTGGGAAGCTGAGGCGGGCGGATCACGAGGTCAGGAGCTCGAGACCAGCCTGGCCAACATGGTGAAACCCTGTCTCCACTAAAAATATAAAATTAGCTGGGTGTGGTGGTGCATACCTGTAATCCCAGCTGCTCTGAAGTCTGAGGCAGGAGAATCCCTTCAACCCAGGAGGCGGAGGTTACAGTGAGCTGAGATCACGCCACTGCACTCCAGCCTGGTCGACAGAGCGAAGTTCTATCTCAAAAACATTTTTCACCTTTCCTATCTCATAATAAATGCTTAATCAGCAGTAGCTCTGGGCCAGTAGTCCCC
>NW_016107581.1:1951313-1957483 GCF_001604975.1 Cebus imitator | reverse complement strand
CAGAGTCTCCCCCTGTCGCCCAGGCTGGAGTGCAGTGGTACCATCTCAGCTCACTACAACCTCTACCTCCCAGGTTCAAGCAATTCTCGTGCCTCACCTTCCTAAGTAGCTGGGATTATAGGCACGCACCACCATGCCCAGCTAATTTTTTGTATTTGTTTTAGTAGACATGGGTTTCACTATGTTGGCCAGGCTGGTCTTGAACTCCTGGCCTTAAGAGATCTGCCTACCTCAGCCTCCCAAGGTGCTGGAATTACAGGTGTGAGCCACCATGCTCGCCCTAAATACGATTTTAAGTAGTGGTTTTTTTTTTTTTTTTTTGGAGACGGAGTCTCACTATACAGCCCAGGCTGCCCTTGAATTCCTGGGCTCAAGCAATCCTCCCACTTCAGCCCCTCAAGTGGCTTCCTCCCAAGTAGCTACAGATGTGGATAAATTTCTAGAAAGATTCCACCAGAATATTTGTATGGTTACCCCGTGGGTAGGAGGACGGTGACGGGGACACATTTCCTTTCTAGACTTATCTGCTCGGAAGATTTTTTTTGTTTTGGGGTTTGTTTTTGAGATGGAGCCTCCCTCTGTCACCCGGGCTGCAGTGCTGTGGCGGGATCTCAGCTCACTGCAACCTCCGCCTCCCGGCTTCAAGCAATTCTCGTGTCTCGGCCTCCTGAGTAGCTGGGATTCCAGGCACCTGCCACCACTGGTGGGGAGATGGACTTCGTGGCCAGACTCCAGGACTCTGGGGGGTCGGAGACCAATAGCCGGGAGTACTGAGTGCAGCTCGGCCGTGGAGACCCCCACCCAGGCGGCGCTGAAGGCATTAAGAAGCACACACCAGACAGAACAGCAAAGTGGGACTATCCAGGGGGACCAGTAGACTTACCGAGCTGAGTCTCGGGCTGACAGCACCTCGGGCCGAGGGCCTCGAGCAGACGCTGACCCACGTAGTCTGTCTGAACAGGTGATGACTGTTAACAGCAGGTGTTCGGCGTCTTCTCGTAGAACCAGGATAAACAGGGCGGGCAGCGGTGCCTGCTTAGCACTGATCAAGGGCAAACCAGAAAACGTTCCCCACGGGGGAGCCCCGGGCAGGGCCACGTGGACCGTGCTTAAAGAATTGTTTTGGGCTGGGTGGTGTGGCTCACACCTGTAATCCAAGCACTTTGGGAGGTCGAGGCAGGCGGATCACAAGGTTAAGAGATCGAGACCTACTCCAGCTCTCTCCTGAAAAAATTTTTTATTAAAAAAAAAAAAGAGAGATTAAGACTATCCTGGCTAACATGGTGAAACCCTGTCTCTACTAAAAATACAAAAAATTAGTTGGGCGTGGTGGCACATGCCTGTAATCCCAGCTACTCAGGAGGCTGAGGCAGGAGAATCGCTTGAACCCAGGAGGCAGAGGTTGCAGTGAGCCGAGATTGTGAGGACCCGGCTGTGCTGAGTCACCAGTGGGGATGCCTGGGCTGTCCCTGTCCCTCTCTGGACCCCAGTTTTTCTGCACTCCAGCTTGGCAACAGAACAAGGAGCTGTCTCAAAAAAAAATAATAATTGTTTTAACTGGTGTATGACATGCATGCACTGTTCTGTCCTTTAGAATGCCCCAAACAGTTTTCCACTTGGGGGGCAACCAGGTTTCCCTTGCCATAGTTCTTCTTAGCAAACAATATATTTTATCATCACTCAGCATTTCTCAGCAGGGGAGGGCCTGGGTTTGGGGTGGGGGCAGAACAGAAGGGAACCCCGTCTCTGCTGAGCCCACTGTGCACCAGATCCTCCACCCCGCAGCCGAGAAGCGTCTTCCTCAGTCCTCACAACGGCCCGAGGAAATGGGCGCCATTTGCAGATGGGGAAGCAAGGCAAGATGAGCCTGTGAGCCTGGCTTTAGGCCCCACAGCGGGAGGCGCTGGGGCTGGGATTTGAACCAGGGCTGTGACCTTCAAACTCTCACGCCCAACCATACGAGACAGAGTTGTCTCGTATCTCTGTCTCTCCCTGTCCCTGACCCTTCTGTGTGTCTCTGTCTCTGCTCTCTGTGTATCTCTGTTGGGTGTCTCAAGATCTCTGACCCCTGTACATCTCAGTCCCCTCCTGGTATCTGTCCCCACCCCTGCTCTGCCCTCTCCCTCTCTTCCCCAGGGCTCCCGCCCTGTCTGAGCTGCTGTGGTCCCAGCTCTGCCTCTGTCCCTGTGTCCGTTTCCAGGGTGTCCCTGAAGCATCAGCCCGTGAGGGCCAGTTTCTGTCTGCCCGTCCCCGGCGGTGGCCTAGTACTTGGAACCGTGCCTGGCAGATGGGAGATGCTCAGTAAATATTTCTCGAATCAATGAGGGAATTAATGAATGAACTCCCTGAAATAGACGAGATCAGTTCCATTTCCCAAATGAGCCATGTAGGCTCCAGGTGGGTGCCCACAGGCCCAGAACTGCTGGCCCAGAAGGTTCTGGCGTGGGCTTGGCACTGACCCCCTGGACTCTGCCCCCAGCTGAGCACCAAATGCCAGGACGTGCCCATCACTGCTCCTTCCCGCCCTCGGAGCCACTGTACTCCAGCCTGGGCAACAGAGTGAGACTTCGTCTCAAAAACTAATAATAAATAAATAAGAAAAATACTGGCCGTGCGCAGGGGCTCACGCCTGAAATCCCAGCACTTTGGGAGGTTGAGGTGGTGAGCGAATCACCTGAGGTCAGGGGTTGGCGACCAGCCTGACCAACATGGAGAAACCTGGTCTCTACTAAAATTACAAAGAATTAGCTGGGCGTGGTGGTGCATGCCTGTAATCCCAGCCACTTGGGAGGCTGAGGCAGGAGAATCACTTGAACCCGGGAGGCGGAGGCTGCAGTGAGCCGAGATGGCGCCCCTGCACTCCATCTAAAAAAAGAAATTAGCCAGGTGTGGTGGTGGGTGCCTGTGATCCCAGCTACTCGGGAGCCTGAGGCAGGAGGATCGTTTGAACCCGGGAGGCGGAGGTTGCTTGAGCCGAGAATGTGTCATTGCACTCCAGCCTGGGTGACAAGAGGGAAACTCCGTCCCCCTCACCCCCCAAAAAAATGAAGAAAAAAAAGAAAAATAATACAGGCTTAAAATGGAAAACCTGACAATTGCAAAACAATGGGAGAGAAGGGCGTGCAGTCTCCGTGGAGGCCGCAGGGCAGGTCTGCTGATACTTGATATGGGCCCCTTTGGTTCCTGAATTTCCACATCTCCAAATCTCCCTAGAGGCACACGTGAACATGAACTCAACGATCTTCACTGCAGGGCTATTTATGCTTATCATGGGAAAGAAGCTGGAAACAACCCAGATGCCACGCATGAGGGAAAAATTAAATAAACCAAGACACAGCCATTCTCGGACATGCAATGCAGCCGATTTATTTTTTTTTCTTCTTCTGAGACGGAGTCCCGCTGTTTCCAGGCTGGAGTGCAATGGCATGATCTCAGCTCACTGCAACCTCCGCCTCGTGGGTTCAAGTGATTCTCCCGCCTCAGCCTCCCGAGTAGCTGGGACTAGTAATCAGTGCCTGGTCAATGCGGCTGAGTAAAGCGATCAACCCGAGGCCAGGTGAGGTGGCTCACACCTGTAATCCCAGCATTTTGGGAGGCCAAGGTGGGAGGATCGCTTGAGGCCAGAAATGGGAGACCAGCCTGGACAACATAGTGAGAGCTCACCACTACCAAATCAAAAAATTAGCCGGGCATGGAGGCAAGCACCTGTAATTTCAGCTATTCAGGAGGCTGAGGCAGAGAACTGCTTGAACCCAAGAGGTGGAGGTTACAGTGAGCCGAGATTGCGCCATTACACTTCAGCCTGGGCGACAGAGCAAGACTCTGTCTCAATAAAATAAAATAAAATATGCCTGTAATCCCAGCACTTTGGGAGGCCGAGGCGGGTGGATCACGAGGTCAAGAGATCGAGACCATCCTGGTCAACATGGTGAAACCCCGTCTCTACTAAAAATACAAAAAAAAAAAATTAGCTGGGCATGGTGGTGTGTGCCTGTAATCCCAGTTACTCAGGAGGCTGAGGCGGGAGAATTGCCCGAACCCAGGAGGCGGGGGTTGTGGTGAGCCGAGATCGCGCCATTGCACTCCAGCCTGGGTAACAAGGGCAAAACTCCGTCTCAAAAAAATAAATAAATAAATAAAATAAAATAAAATAAAATATATAAATTAGCCTGGCGTGGTGGCCATTGCCTGTGGTTCCAGCTACTGGTGGGGCTGAGGCATGATGATCGCTTGAACCCGGGAGGCGGAAGTTGCCGTGAGCCGAGATCATGCCACTGCACTCCAGCCTGGGCGACCGAGCGAGACTCTGTCTAAAAAAAAAAAAAAAACACCAAATAAATTAAAAATAAATAAATATGTGGGGAAAATTTACAGAAAAAAACTCTGTGAGGAGACACATCCCACAGATAAGCGTATGTCCCCCTGCAGCAGCCACGGTTCTCCCACCAGTGACAGCGTTCTGACACGTCTATTTCCAGGGTTTCCAGGTTTTATCTTTATGAAATTGTGTGGTTAGCATCCCGTTGTTGTCCTACCAATTTCACATGTATATATGAAAACTTACATTTCCACTACGTTGACGTATATAAATAAAATCCCCTCTCTATATATAGTGTGAGAGAGAGGAGGTGCTGCTGCGTACCAGTTCCGTGGGTTTCTGCATCCGTGGATTCAACCAACAGTGAATCAAAAATATTCGTGAAAAAAATGTTGTCTGTACTAAATGTGTACAGACTATTTTTCTTGTCATGATTCTCCAAGCAATACAGTAGAACGACTATTTACTTAGTATTTGCACTGCATTAGGCATTCCAAGTAATGTGAAGATGATTTAAAATATACAAGAAGAGGCTGGGCGAGGTGGCTCTTGCCTGTAATCCCAGCACTTTGGGAGGCCGAGGAGGGTGAATCACTTGAGATCAGGAGTTCGAGACCAGCCTGGCCAACATGTTGAAACCCCGTCTCTACTAAAAATGTAAAAATTAGCCCGGTGTGGTGGTGTGCACCTGTAATCCCAGCACTTTGGGCGGCCAAGATGGGTAGATCACCTGAAGTCAGGAGTTCACAACCAGCCTGGTCAGCATGGTGAATCCCCGTGTCTAGTAAAAATACAAAAATTAGCCCGGCATGGTGGTGCATACCTGTAATCCCAGTTACTTGGGAGGCTGAGGCAGGAGAATTGCTTGATCCCAGGAGGCAGGGGTTGCAGTGAGCTGAGGCTGCACCATTGCACTCCAGCCTGGGCAACAAGAGCGAAACTCCATCTACAAAATAAATAAATAAATAATAAAGTAAAAATACAAAAATTAGCCAGGCATGGTGGTGCCCACCAGCTAGCTACCCAGGAATCTGAGGCAGGAGAACCACTTGAACCAGGGAGGTGGAGGTTGCAGCGAGCCGAGATTGCGCCACTGCACTCCAGCTTGGGTGACAGAGCAAGACTTCATCTCAGTCAATCAATCAATAAAATGTACGGGAGGAAAGGCACAGGTTCTGTGCAAACACTATGCTGTTTTATATCACGGACCTGAGCATCCTCAGGCTTTGGTATCTGCAAGAGCTCCTGGAACCAGGTCCCCCGTGGATTTCAACAGATGATCATATATCATTTTATATCTTGCTGTAATACACATTTTTTAAATTATTTATTTATTTATTTTGAGAGAGAGTCCTGCTCTGTTGGCAGGCTGGAGTGCAATGCTATGATCTCGGCTCACTGCAACCTCCGTCTCCCAGGTTCAAGCGATTCGCCTACCTCAGCCTCCCTAGTAGCTGGGATTACAGGCACGTGCCACCACGCCCAGCTAATTTTTGTATTTTTAGTAGAGACAGGGTTTCACTATGTTGGTCAGGCTGGTCTCGAACTCCTGACCTCAGGTGATCCTCCTGCCTTGGCATCCCAAACTGCTGGGATTACAGGCGTGAGCCACTGCGTCAGGCCCGGCATGTGATTTTATACACAAATAAGCCTTTGCCATGGTGCTCCAAGCTCTTCAGAAACATTGTTTTTTGCTTTGTTTTGTTTTGAGACAGAGTCCCCCTCTGTTGCCCAGGCTGGAGTGCAGTGGCACAGTCTTGGCTCACTGCAACCTCCACTTTCTGGGCTCAAGCAATTCTCCTGCCTCAGCCTCCTGATTAGCTGGTGTGCACGACTACACCCAACTAATTTT
>NW_016107581.1:1947723-1951123 GCF_001604975.1 Cebus imitator | reverse complement strand
CAGAGTCTCGCTCTTGTTGCCCAGGCTGGAGTGTAATGGCACAATCTCGGCTCACCGAAACCTCCACCTTGCAGGTTCAAGCGATCCTCCTGCCTCAGCCTCCCAGGTAGCTGAGATTACAGGCATGCGCCACCGTGCCTGGCTGATTTTGTATTTTTTTTTTTTTCAAGTAGAGACGGGGCTGGTCTCCAACTCCCGACCTCAGGCGATCTGCCCACCTCAGTTTCCCAAGGTGATAGGATTACAGGAGTGAACCACTGTGCCCAGCCTTCATAAACATAATTTTTAACAACTGCCAAAGGTTCTTCAGGGGCCTGTAACCTACTCCCCAATTCCCTATTAGTGAACCTCCGGTCCTTTTGCAAGTGCTTGTTGGGATAATCATGCTGTAGACAAGCGTCTCTGCTTTTTGGACCCATCTCCAGGACTGCAATCCCTGATGGGTCCGAGGAGGTAAGCTTTTTTCTGAAGGTGACTTTTTTTTTCTTTCCATTTTACAAAAAAAGAAAAATCACATCCATGTTTACATAGAAAGTTTGGAAATTACAGATAAGCAAAAGACAAAAAGAAACACCACTGGCAATTCTATCACCATTATTTGCTCTCAATCCTTGCTTGTAATCTTATTTTTTTTTTTTTTGAGACAGAGTCAGGCTCTATCACCCAGGCTGGAGTGCAGTGGCGCGATCTCGGCTCACCAAAACCTCCGCCTCCTGGGTTCAAACAATTCTCCTGCCTCAGCTTCTAGAGTAGCTGGGATTACAGGCATGCGCCACCACACCTGGCTAATTTTGTACTTTTAGTAGAAACGGAGTTTTACCACGTTGGTCAGGCTGGTCTCTAACTCCTGACCTCAGGTGATCCACCTGCCTTGGCCTCCTAAAGTGCTGGGATTACAGGCATGAGCCACTGCAGGGAACCCATTTTTTTTTCCTTTTTTTTTAAAGACAGGGTTTCACCATGTTGGTCAGGCTGGTCTTGAACTCCCTACCTCAGGTGATCTGCCCGCCTTGGTCTCCAAAGTGCTTGGCTTACAGGCGTGAGTCACCACGCCCGGCCTGCACCCAACCCATTACAAGGAAGATTACTTGTAATCTTAAAGTTACAAGTAGGTTTTCTCTGTTTTGTGTTGAGCACACATTATCTGAAGCACTTTTGCATCCTGCATATTTATACTTTTTATTTTACTTTATTTTTGAGATAGAGTGTCACTCTGTCCCCCAGGCTCAAGTGCAGTGGTACGATCTCGATTCACCGCAACCACCGCCTCCTGGGTTGAAGCGATTCTCCTGCCTCAGCTCCACTAGTAGCTGGGATTAAGGTGCGCACCACCACACCCGGCTAATTTTTGTATTTTTAGTAGAGATGAGGTTTCACCATGTTTGCCAGGCTGGTCTCGAACTCCTGACCTCAGGCGATGCATCTGCCTCGGCCTCCCACAGTGCTGGGATTACAAGAGTAACCCACCATGCCAGGCCCTGCTTATAGTTACTTAATTTATCGTAAAACTTTTTAAAATTTTATCTAAAATAATTACATGATATTCTACAATATTGCCGTTCTGTAGTTTACAAAGCCTTTCTCTAGACCTTATTGTTAGAAATATATAAAGTTCATTGCTGGGAGCAGTGGTTCACGCCCGTAATCCCAGCACTTTGAGAGGACAAGGCGGACGGATCACCTGAGGTCGGGAGTTTGAGACCAGCCTGACCAACCTGGAGAAACCCTGTCTCCACTAAAAATACAAAATCAGCCGGGTGTGGTGGCACATGCCTGTAATCCCAGCTACTCAGGAGACTGAGGCAGGAGAATCGCTTGAACCTGGGAGGTAGAGGTTGCTGTGAGCCAAGATGATGCCACTGCACTCCAGCCCAGGCGACACGAGCCTAACTGCATCTCAAACAAACAAAAAGTTTGTGATACAAATAGTAAAGCTATTTGTGTGATTTTTGCTGTTACAAATAGTGCTACAGAGAAAATCTTGGTGCAGAAGCTTTTGTGCACATCTTGTATTATTTCCTTAGAACAAGTCCCAGAAATGGAATTACTCGGTAAGAGTACCAAGCTGGCATCTAGAAAAGTTAAAATAATCTCCACTCATTCACACTCACGGCATCCTCGCTGGCACTGAATTTAAACCTTTTAGAGAGCTTTGCTAATTTGGTAAGTGAAGAGTTGACTCTCATTTTCATTTATGTATTCACTCATTGAGCCCACAAAGAGTTTCTTGAGCACCTGCTATATGGCAGGCTGTCTTCTAGGTGCTGGGAGACAGGACTGAGCAAGGCAGACGCAAGCCCTGCTCTCGCAGACCTCATTTTCCTTTCCCCTGTTCTTCCCTTTCCTTTCTTGTCCTTTCGGTTTTGAGACAGAGTCTCGCTCTGCTGCCCAGGCTAGAGTGCCGTGGTGTGATCTGGGCTCACCACAACCTCTGCCTCCCAGGTTGAAGCGATTCTCCTGCCTCAGCCTCCCATACAGGTGTGCGCCACCATGCCTGCATAATTTTGTATTTTTTAGTAGAGACAGGGGTTTCTCCATGTTGGTCAGGATGGCCTCAAACTCCCAACCTCAAGTGATCTGCCTGCCTCAGCCTCGCAAGGTGTTGGGATTATAGGCGTGACCCACTGCACCCGACCAGGGCTAAGTTTTCTGTTTTTGATAGAGACGGCGTTTCACCATGTTGGCCAGGCTGGTCTCCAACTCCTCACCTCGTGATCCACCTGCCTCGGCCTCCCAAAGTGCTGGGATTACAGGCATGAGCCACTGCGCCCGGCCTTCGTTGTTCATTATTTATTGGCATAACAGTTCTGCATTTTTTTTTTTTTTTTGAGACGGAGTCTCGATTTGTTACCCAGTGCAGTGGCTTGATCCTGGCTCCCTGCAATCTCTGTCTCCTGGGTTCAAATGATTCTCCTGCCTCAGCCTCCAGGGTAGCTGGGATTACAGGTGAGTGCCTCCACACCTACCCAGCTAATTTTTGTATTTTTAGTAGAGACGGGTTTCTCCATGTTGGTCAGGCTGGTGTCAAACTCCTGACCTCAGGTGATCCACCCACCTCAGCCTCCCAAAATGCTGGGATTATAAGCCTGAGACATAGCACCTGGCCTCTTCCTAGAATGTTAAATCAGTCTTCCTTAGGCCATGCCCAGTGGCTCAGCCCTGTAATCCCAGCACTTTGGGAGGCCGAGGCAGGCGGATCACCTGATGTCAGGAGTTCAAAACACAGTTTTTTCTCACTCTGTGGCCTAGGCTGGAGAGCAGTGGCACAATCACAGCTCACTACAGACTCGACCTCCTGGGCTCAAGGGATCCTCCTGCCTCAGACTCTCAGAGTACTTAGATTACAAGTGTGAACCACCACACCCAGTTTTAAACTCAATTCTTTATTTTATTTTATTTT
>NW_016107581.1:1945386-1947463 GCF_001604975.1 Cebus imitator | reverse complement strand
CTCTTGACCTCGTGATCCACCCGCCTCGGCCTCCCAAAGTGCTGGGATTACAGGTGTGAGCCACCACGCCCGGCCTAAACTCAATTCTTAATCATATTTCCAGTTTCTCATTGTTTAAGGTAGACGTAGGTGTTATCTTCATTTCATACAACTCGAGGGACAGAGAATTTGAGTAACTTACCCAAAGCTACCCAGCCTTGGAGGCACACTGGGATTCAAATATAGACAGCCCAGGCTCTTAACCACTGGATAGTTCTGTTCCTAAAAAGTCTTTGACTCTAAATTGTTATCTTATTTGTTTTCTAGTCAATTACATTTTTTATAGTTTTTATTGGGTTACACTGTACAAACATAAGACAGCACAACGCCTGTAATCCCAGCTACTTAGGCGGCTGAGGCAGGAGAAGCGCTTGAACCGGGAGGCAGAGGCTGCAGTGAGCTGAGATTGCACCACTGCACTCTAGCCTTGGGGACAGAGTGAGACTCTGTCTCAAAAAAGAAAAGTCCGGGCGAGGTGGCTCACGCCTGTAATCCCAGCACTTTGGGAGGCTGAGGCAGGCAGATCACGAGGTCAAGGGATCAAGACCATCCTGGCCAACACGGTGAAACACCGTCTCTACTAAAAATACAAAAATTAGCTGGGCGTGGTCGCGTGCACCTGTAGTCCCAGCTACTCAGGAGGATTAGGCAGGAGAATCGTTTGAACCCAGCAGGCGGAGGCTGAGTGAGCCGAGGTTGCGCCGCTGCACTCCCGCCTGGTGACAGAATAAGACTCTGTCTCAAAAACAAACACGCAAAAAGACACCACGTTTCAGAAGTGTACAGCTTGATGAATTAATTCCAAATGGACACATCAGTTATCCTGCAACCAAATTAAAAAAAAAAAAAGAACATTCCCAGCCTCCCAGGAGCCCATCCCCATCCCTCATCCCAGAAGTCCTCATTCTCATTCCCTTCACCCCAGGATAACCATACCTCCTACTTCTCAAATCTGGTAATCACGCCTGTAATCCAGCTCTGAATTCCAAAGGCATACTTAGAAGATATCTTTGTCGAGCCAGCAGAGGATCGTTAGTATGCATCACGCTCTTTTCCCTTTGTAAAAAAGGTAAAATAAAACCCACAACTCTGTCTTCTCTGCATTCAAACACAGGGAGGATCTTTGTTTCATTTAAATTAACAGCAGTTGTGCAGACACACAAGCACAAAGCCAGAGGGGACATTAGGATGACTGGCTGGACGCATCAAGGCAGGGAGGTCACCGGGAACACAGCAGTGTGGTCCCCCAGGGGCCGTCAGTAGTATCATTGGTGACTGGGGAACATTTCAGCCACAGCTTTGAAAGATAAATCAGAGTCCCAGACAATTGGGGCTGGATGAGTTTCAGTTATTCTAACTGCATGTGATATCAGCCCCCGATTGCGGCAGACAGATTCCAAGATGGCGACCAATGATTCCCGCCACCCAGTGGTCACATCTTTGTGTAGTCTCCTCCCTCCTGAATCAGGTATGGCTTATAGGATCAAAGGAATGTAACAGAAGTGACAGAAAAAGAAATCTGAGACTAGGTCACAAAAGGCATTGCAACTTCCACCATGGTATCTTGGATAACTTGCTTTGGGGGAAGCTGGCTGCCATGTTGTCAGGACACTCAAGCAGCTCTGTGGAGAGGTACCATCTCACCAGTTTCATTACTGCACTATCCTTGCACACCTTATTCTGGGTGTGTGTGTGCCTCAAAAAACATCTTTGAAAAGCCATGCATCATGGTTCAAGCTTGTCAACCCAGCACTTTGGGAGGCCAAGGTGGGTGGGTCACCTGAGGTCAGGAGTTCAAGACCAGCTGGCCAACATGCTGAAACACTGTTTCTATCAAAAATATAAAAATTAGCCGGGCGTGGTGGCGCTTGCCTGTAATCCCAACTACTCAGGAGGCTGAGGCAGGAGAATCGCTTGAACCCAGGAGGCTGAGGTTGCAGTGAGCTGAGATCACACCATTGCACTCTAGTCTGGGCAACAAGAGCAAACTCCATTTCCAAAAAAAAAAAAAAAAACTTTTAATCTTTCTTTTTGCTTA
>NW_016107581.1:1924304-1944080 GCF_001604975.1 Cebus imitator | reverse complement strand
GGTATCATTCTGCTGCCCAGGCTACAGCGCAGTGGTACAATCATAACTCACTGCAGCCTCCAACTCCTGGGCTCAAGTCATCCTCCTGCCTCAGCCTCCTGAGTAGCACGAACTACAGGTGTGCACCACCACGCCCAGATGATTTTTTTAATTTTTATTTTTGTAGAGCCAGGGTCTTACTATGCTGCGAAGTGCTGTGATCACAGGCATGAGCCATCATGCTTTGGCATCAAACTGTACTCTTAAGATCCGTACTTGTTATTATATGTAAATTATACCTCCATTAAAAGTGAAATAGGCCAGGCTGCAGTGGCCCACAACTATAATCCCAGCACTTTGGGAGGCCGAGGCAGGCGGATCACCTGAGGTCAGGAGTTCGAGACCAGCTTGGCCAACAAAATGAAATCCCCACTCTACTAAAGATACAAAAATTAGTTGGGTATGGTGGCGCACACCTGCATTATTATTAATAACAATAAGAGGCTTCCCAGGCTGCCACAGCAGGAAGAGACGATGGTGTGAGGGGCAAGGGTGGAGCTCGTCAAGGAGGCTACTGCAACAGTCCAAGCAAACAATGACGGCAGAGGCAGAGGTGGTGACAGGTGGCCGGATTCTGGGAATATTTTGAAAGTAGAGTCAGCTAATGGGCTAGATGTGAAGGTGTGGGAGAAAGACAGCCAGCAATGACAGGGAGATTTGGGCCGGAGCCAACACTCTGGGAGGCTGTGGGCAGCGGAGGTGCAAGTTTTTAAAGGTCCCAAGTGGTTCCACAGCTGCAGGCCTCCGTGCCCTCTGTGGCCCCTGCCTAGAACACCCTCCTTCCTGCTCAGCTCCCCAGTCCCAGCCTCAGCCTCTCCCCGGCTTCCAGCTACAGCCGGGAGTAAATGTCATCCTCTCTGAAGGCTTCTCTGCAAGGGATCCTGGCTCAGTGCAGTGCACCCTTCTGTGTCCTCACGGCCCCTTGCTCTTCCTCCTCCCTGCGATAGACAGTCCTAGTCCATGTGCTGGGAACTTGTGCTGAGTGGACGACACCCAAGGGACAGGGGAGTGGTCTTGGCTTGAATCAGTCATCAAATGCACCTGCAGGAAATAACCTCGTTCTTTCCTTCATTCAGCAAATTTGTTGTCGCTGTTATTGAAACTGAGTCTCGCTGTCGCCCAGACTGAAGTGCAGTGGCATGATCTTGGCTCACTGCAACCTCCACCTCCCAGGTTCAGGCGATTCTCATGCCTCAGCGCCCCAAGTATCTGGGACTATAGGTGTGCGCCACCATGCCTGGCTAATTTTTGTATTTTTTGTAGAGATGGGGTTTCACCATGTTGGCCAGGCTGGTCGCGAACTCCTGACCTCAAGTGATCTTCCCACCTTGGCCTCTCAAAGTGCTGGGCTTTCATTGCAAGTTAATGTGTAAACCTATTTTTATAAAAATAACTATTTGGCCAGGCACGGTGGCTCACGCCTGTAATCCCAGCACTCTGGGAGGCTGAGGCAGGTGGATCACAAGGTCAGAAGATCAAGACCATCCTGGCTAACAAGGTGAAACCACCCCCTCCCATCTTTACTAAACATACAAAAATTAGCTGGGCATGGTGCCACATGCCTGTATTCCCAGCTACTTGGGAGACTGAGGCAGAAGAATTGCTTGAACCAGGGAGGTGGAGGTTGCAGTGAGCCGAGATCATGCCACTGCACTCCAGCCTGGCGACAGAGCGAGACTCTGTCTCAAAAAATAATAATAATAATAAAATAAAATATAAAAGTTTTAAATATGGGCCAGGAAGAGTGGTTCAGGCCTGTAATCCCAGTGCTTTGGGAGGCTGAGGCAGGAGGATCGCTTGAGGCCAGGAGTTCAAGACTAGCCTGGGCAACAGAGGGAGATCCCATATCTACAAAAATAAAAATTTAAAAATTATCCAGGCATGCACCTGTCGTCCTAGCTACTCCAGAGGCTAAGGTAGGAGGACTGCTTGAGCCCAGGAGTTTGAGGCTGCAGTGAGCTATAATTGCACCACTGCACTCCAGCCTGGGCAACAGAGCGACACCCTGTCTCCAAAAAAAAAAAGTTTCATTTCTTTTACACTGAGCATGCACTCTGCTATGGAGTTCTAGTTTATTCGATTCCATTAAAAAAAATGCTGGTTGGCCGGGCGCGGTGGCTCACGCCTATAATCCCAGCACTTTGGGAGGCCGAGGCGGATGGATCACGAGGTCAAGAGATCGAGACCATCCTGGTCAACATGGTGAAACCCCGTCTCTACTAAAACTACAAAAAATTAGCTGGGCATGGTGGCGCGTGCCTGTAATCCCAGCTACTCAGGAGGCTGAGGCAGGAGAATTGCCTGAACCCAGGAGGCGGAGGCTGCGGTGAGCAGAGATCGTGCCATTGCACTCCAGCCTGGGTAACAAGAGCGAAACTCTGTCTCAAAAAAAAAATAAATAAATAAATAAAAATAAAAAAATAAAAATAAAAAAATGCTGGTTGCCACGGAGGATTTTTTTGTTCCTTTCTTTTCAGAGAGTGACTTGGTTTCTGAGACCACCGAGAATCTTGATGTCACCCCTGCTAGTGGCTGGGTGCTCACAGTTTGAAAAGCTCTCGGGAACCCTCTGTTACTCCGTAGACAAGCCCCACCCCATCCCCACCCTGGCTCAGAGGTGCCTGGCAGGGCTAAGTCCTGTTGTGCAATTATTCCACTCCTGGCTGCTTTCCTTGAACCCCCGAGACTCCCAGAGGGGCAGGGAAAGTGTCTCACTTGCTTCCTGCTGCGCCCCCAGCTTCTGGCTCAGGGCCTGCTTAATCACATAGTGGGCGCTTAATAAACGTTTGTTGAGTGAATACATAAACAACAAGCGAGCTGGGGCCAGAGTCAGGACTGCAGCCCCGCCTGTGCCGCTCCCTAGGATAATTCTGCCCACATCACTTCCAAAGTCCCAGGCAGCGGACCCTCCCTCGGCCCCTGCGACCCGCATCCAGCCGCTGCTTAACCTGAGCCTCCTTGCTGGGTCGGCCAGGACTACATTTCCTACAAGTCTCAGGGGCAGGACTACACCTCCCATAAGCCTCTGCTTCCGCCAGGTTCTGTGCCCTTCAGCCACCAGGGCAGCGAATTGCGTCTTTTCTCACTCCCCGCCCCCCGATTCCATCCCCTCCTCCCTGCAGCCCCGGCCGTGCGCCCCCTCCCTCCCGTGATGAACCTGCCTCAGTTTCTCCAACGAGACACCCCGAGGGCAGCCCCTTCCCCCTTCCCCGGAGCCCCGCGATGAGGAGGGCTGCGCTCTGCGGGGAGTGTGCACTGCCCGGCCGGTGTGCGCCACGGCTGCGCGTTTTGGTGGAAAGCCCTGGGCCCCTACTGGGGGTTGGGGTGGGGGGCTGGGTCGCCTGCGCCGAGTGTTGCTGAGGCTGCGTCTTGGGTGCGCAGCTCCGGCCCAGCCTCACCCAGGGGGACGCCTCGCAGGTGCTCACGGACGATGGAGAGGTCCGCGCCCAGGGTGGGAGTCCGCGCTTCCGGGTGTGTCTGCAACTCGGGGCGCTGGAGGGTGGGATGTGACCCCCAGACGGCGGCGGCCTGGCACGTGATGTATGTGTGTCCTTGTCTGATGTGTCGGTGTCCCCGATGGACCGGGTTCCAGTCCCAGCTTTGCCACTCCCGGGCTTGTGTGCCTCGGGGCAGGTGACTGCCCCGCGCTGTGCCTCAGTTGCCTCATCTGTACAATGGGCATGATTTAAAAATACCTATCTCAGAGGGCGGTGGTGAGGATTGAAAGGTAATTCTGTACGTGTAAAACGCTGCGGACGATACCTGGCACAGACTAAATGCTCATAAGAATAAATATATTAAATAAACTATGATCATGTATCTTTTGTATGAGGCAAGTGCTTGTGGTTGTGTAACGTCTGCGTAACCTCACGGGAAACGTGGGTATTTGCGATCCGTGTGTCTGTGCGTGTCTGTGTTGTGGGTGTGTGTCTTTGTATGTTATGCGTGTCCGTGTGTTTATATATGTGATGTGTGACTGTGGTGCGGTTCTGTGTCTTTGTAACCTTGTGTGAAAGGTGTGTGTATTTGTGTTGTGTGTGTCCATGGCTGTTTAGGTGTGTGATAAGTGCATCTCTGTGTGTCTGTGTATTCAATCTGTGTGCCCATGTCTGTGCTTACGTATAATGTGTGACTGTGCATATGTGCATGTTATGTGTATCAGTGTGTGATGTTTATGTGTTATTTTTGCAAGTAAATTATGTAGCCCTGTAAGTATAAGTTGTGTGTGCCCATATACATGTGTATGTAATATGTCTGGTGTATCCATCCGAGTGAAGCATGTGTCCGTGTGAGGCATGTTACATTTCCATGTACATGCATGTGTTATGTGTGTTTCTGTGTACTCATGTATGTTAGTTCATGTGATGTGTGTGTCTGACATGCATGTATGTGATAATTGCGTCTGTGGGTGTTCTTTGTTGCCCACGTATCTAGGGACTGTCTGCGTGGCTGTGACTATGAGTGTCAGCATGTCACGGTGGTGTCCGTGGGGATCTTTGCCTGTGGCGTGTGCGTCTGTGGATGTGGGGCTTTACTTTGTCTGAGGCATGTGTGGGTCTTTGTGATGCTTTGACGTTCCTGCGTGGCCGGGTGCATCTGTGCTGGAAGCGGGCCTGCCTGTGCGTTTCCAGTGCGGCCGTCCCTGCGTCTTTGTGTGTGACGTGTACGTGTCCCCGTCTGCTGATGGCTGTCCACCTTTGTATGTGATGCGCTTGTCTATGAGGGTCCCTGCGACGTGTGTCAGCTGTGTGTGGGCTGCGCGAGCCTGACAGCTGCATCTTAGCGTGTAGCACATGTGTCCATGGTGGTGGCATGTCACAGCGGTGTCCGGGCCAGGCACCCGTGGGCCCTGCCCCCCCGCCCCCCCGCAAGTGTGTGCTGGTCCCTGTCTATCCCTCCCCCTCCCCTTTCCTCCCCTCCCTCCTGGCAGCCAATGCTACGGGGGAGCCAGTTGCCATGACGACGCTCCATCCTCCCTCCTCCCACCCTTCCTGTGACAGGCTCTCTGCTCCCCCAATCCCGGCTGCCCTCGGGGGCGGGGCCCTCTTTCTCGCCCCCCCCATCCTACCCTCTCCCCCCCACCCCAGCAACCCCGGCTCCCCAGCTCCTCTCCTCTGTCCGCCTCTCCATCCCTTCATCCGTCTGTCCCTTCAAAGAGGGGGAGGGGGGTACCTGAGCCAGCAAGCAGCCCCTCCCTCCCCCTGTCCTGCGTCTCCAGCCCCTCTCCTGGGCCGGGAGGAGGCCAGGGTCGCGCGGGTCCCCATGGCTGGGGGCTGAGGGCCCGCCCCCCCCTCCTCCCCAGCCGCCACCACCTCCACCTCCCTGCCATCCTCGACAAGATGCCTGCCCCCGGCGCCCTCATCCTCCTTGCGGCCGTCTCCGCCTCCGGTTGCCTGGCGTCCCCGGCCCACCCCGGTGAGTCTGTCGGGCCATCAGTCTGTCCGGCGGCCCCCACCCCCGCGGCGGCCTCGCTGTCTGCCCAGGGGTCTGTCTGCGGGTCCCGGCCCGTCACCTGGTGCGCGTCTTCCCGCAGCCCAGCTGGGCCCGGAGCGGCGGGGACGGTGCTTCTGTCAGCAGGGCCTGTGGGAGGGAGGCTGGGGGCTGGGTGGGGAGGGGGCTCCGTTTGGGCAACGTGTGTGTATGCGTCCACGCATGTGTTTGTGCAGGTGTGTGCAGGAAGCCGGGGACGGACAGGGCCTCTGGGAGAATTGGGGGCAGAGGACAGGAATACTATTTCTAAGGGGGACACAACACGGGAGGCTGTCTCTGGCTTCTGGAGAGACCCCGGGCTTGCGGAGTTCCCTTCTCGCAGTCTTGTGCTGGGGATAGAGGACATCGGTGTGCGCCAAGCGTCCCTAAAAAAGACAGATCTCAACCCCACAAACTGGGAGGTTCCAGCATGGGGCAAGAATCTTCACCCAGCCTGCAGCTGAGAGCTCGTTCTCCTCCCCAGTGAGGGGTAATGGGGCTGTCCATGGGAGCGTATTTTAAATTCTGCAAGCTCCAAGCTTCACTATTACTCCTCCTTCCCTCAGCCCTCACTGGAATTCATCCAAGTCTGGGGTGAGAGGATGGGGTGGGATGAGGTGGGGGGGGGGTCCCAGTTTGGGACGAGGAGACCCCACCCCCAATCCAACCACTTGGGAAGGCCCCAAACTACAACTCCCACAATGCCTTGGGCCACTCTGCACCTCTGCCAAGGGGCCCCTGGTCGTAGAGCATCATGGGAGTTGTAGTCCAAGACGTGCTGGGACGGAAGGGGGCCATGATTCCAGGATCTAGGGACTTGAAGCTGGGACCCCAGCCCAGCCCTGTGCCCACAGATGGATTCGCCCTGGGTCGGGCTCCTCTGGCTCCTCCCTACGCTGTGGTCCTCATTTCCTGCTCCGGCCTGCTGGCCTTCATCTTCCTCCTCCTCACCTGTCTCTGCTGCAAACGGGGCGATGTCGGCTTCAAGGTGAGGTGCATGAGGGGTTTCAACTTGGAGAGGAAGACTCCAACAAGGCCTTTACCCCCAAGCTAGGTTGTTAGTGGGGAGAGGGGGGCAGTCAACCTAAAAGCACCTTCTAACTTGAAGCTATGGCAAGATCTGGAGCCTTGGGATGGAGAAATGGGGGATGGAAATTGGGCCGGGACTGGGGGACAGTTACGAGAATGAAGGGGAAACAAACTTAAGAGAAAGACGATGGCGCGTCTCTCAGCCCTGCGTTCTCCCACCCCTCCTCGTCCCTCCTCGCCCCAGGAGTTTGAGAACCCTGAAGGGGAGGACTGCTCTGGAGAGTACACTCCCCCGGCGGAGGAGACCTCCTCCTCACAGTCGCTGCCTGATGTCTACATTCTCCCGCTGGCTGAGGTCTCCCTGCCAATGCCTGCCCCGCAGCCTTCACACTCAGGTACTGCCCCACGCCATGACTAGAATTCCATGGTGTCCCAGGAAAGGCCAGAAGATGTTGAGTGTCTTCCTTCAGGGCTGGGGAGGCTGAGACCAGGGAAGGCCAATGGGAAAGGTAGAGGTGGAAGTCCCGGAATCTGGGAAGCAGCCTATGGGGGGAGGCAGACAGAGATCATCTTGGTAGAAGCCCTTGCTTCATCCAAAACCAGATTTGGGGATTCTTGTGGGGCAAGCAGTGGTGAGATTAGCATAGAGCACAGTCTCAGAGGCAGCCAATGGGAGGCTGAAATCACGTCGTAGGAGCTTGGGATGCCAAAGAGAAGGACTGATTGGATGCTGGAGTCTTGTGAGCAGCCAATGAGGAATCTGATATTCTGACATGGAATGTGGGTGGCAGCCAATGAAAAGAGAGTGATGTCTGCTCTGACCCCAGTCCCTACTGACTTGGGATGTGTTGGTGGCACTCAGGAAGGGGGAGAGGCTCAGGGACTTTCCACTCTTGCCCTCCCCAGACATGACCACCCCACTGGGCCTTAGCCGCCAGCATCTCAGCTACCTGCAGGAGATTGGGAGTGGCTGGTTTGGGAAGGTGAGTGGGCTGGGGAGGGGAGGCAGGGCTCCATGGATCCCGGGTTGTCCTGTTCTGTGTCCACACCCCTGCTCTCACCACTTCTCATCTGTCCCTCGCCTGCTCCCCGTGCCCCCTCAGCCTGCCATCCCCGCTCCCACCCGCCCCATCCCGACATCTGTCAGTCAGCGCCTCCCTCCTCACTCCATTGACCACTCCGCCGCGCCACCTGGCTCTCCACGCGTCCGTCCGTCTGTCCATCCTTCCATCCGTCCCTGCGTCCATCGGACTCTGGGCCCGTGAGTGTCTCACCCCATGTCTGGTGGGGGTCGAGGGTGGTGGGATGTGAAGGAACAATCTAGAAAGGAGCCGGGGGTGGGGAGCTGTGTGGTGGAGTGGAGCTAGTCCCAAGGGGAAGGGGCTGGAGAAACGGCACTCACTGACTCCTGGGCACTCCTTGACCAGGTGATCCTGGGAGAGATTTTCTCCGACTACACCCCCGCCCAAGTGGTGGTGAAGGAGCTCCGAGCCAGCGCCGGGCCCCTGGAGCAACGCAAGTTCATCTCAGAGGCACAGCCGTACAGGTACTGGGGGCTTCTCAGGGGGTGTGCGCCTTGTCCAGGTGACATTCAGGACTGGAAGGAGCGCTGTATGGGGTCAAACCTGGAATCTACCTCTTCCTGGCTGTGCAGCTCTGGCAGGAGAACTTCCCTCCCTGAACCTCAGGTTCTTCCTCTGGACCGA
This sequence comes from Cebus imitator, assembly GCF_001604975.1. Classification (NCBI taxonomy): domain Eukaryota; kingdom Metazoa; phylum Chordata; class Mammalia; order Primates; family Cebidae; genus Cebus; species Cebus imitator. The sequence continues at coordinate 1,935,837 of NW_016107581.1, read as the reverse complement.
GCAAGGGGTGGGAAGTGAGAGGCAGGATGGTGGAGAAGGGGGCACAGAAGCTGAGCTAGAGGCCTGCTCCTCTCCACTTTGAACCTCCGGATCTTCATCTGTAAAGTCAGTTCAGGAAGCCCTAGTGTCCTCCTGAAGGGGGCAGCTGAGAGGATGTGAGATCCCCATGTTCAGTGCTGGGTACCGGCTGGTTCTTCCCTTCCCCAGGACACAGACCAGGTCCCCGAGCAGGTGTGCATGCAGGCCACTGAGGAGCTCCGTCCCTGCTCTGCTTGGTCTGTTCTCCACTCTAATTGCTTCTAGGATGGGGTCTAGGTAAACATTTGCCAGATAAATTCCTTGTGAAGTAGTGAGTTCCCTGTTTTGGAAAGGGGGTGTTCGCAGAGACCCCTCATCAGAACAGTTGTAAAGGTGGACTTTACCTTGAGAGACACATTGGATGTTGGCACTCCTTGCTCCAAACCCTCCCATGGCTCCCCACTGCCTACAGGACACATCTGCTCTCCCTGACAGCCCACAGGCCCTGCACAGTCTGACGCTGTCCCCTTCCTGCCACTGTCCCCCTCATCCCAGCCACCCTGGCCTCCTCACTGACCCTCACCACGGAAGCCTCTTCCCTGCCTAGTGCCTTGGTCCTTGCTATATCCTCTCTCTAGAATATCACTCCTTGCTCACCCCCAGCTGTGAATGGGGCCCCTTTCCTTCCTCAGGTCTCAGCTCACAGAGACCTCCCCTAAATCCTCCCCTCCTTCCAAAGAGGGTCCTGGGATGCTCCGCCACATCACGGCGTGTGTTTTCTCCATAGCCCGTATCCCAGCTTGTCACTATATTATCTCCTTATTTGCTTATTGCCTATCTCTCCCTAGACCTGTGCTGGCAACCACTGGCCGCCTATGTCGATCAGATTTAAGCTAAGATGGGCACCGTGGTGTGTGCCTGTAGTCCCACCACTTCAGGAGGCCAAAGTGGGAGGACTGCTTGAGGCCAGAAACTGGAGGCTGCAGTGAGCTATGATTGCACCACTGCACTCCCCCTGGGCGACAGAGCGAGACCCTGTCTCTATATAAATAAAAAAATAAAATTTAAGCTAATTAAAATGCAATTACATTTAAAATCCTCATCATATCTCAAGTGCTCGATAGCCACCTGTAGCCAGTGGCTCCCTGAGAGGCAGGCCTGGTCTAGAACATTTCCACCTTTGCAAAGTTATGTTGGACAGTGCTGGTCTATACTAGCGGCAGCTCAGGGTCCGTCTCGTTTCCCGAGCACAACTTTTGTTGGCTCTCAGCAGACGTGTGCTGATCGAGCCACAGACATGAGATCAAATTCCAACGTCGCCATCGTTACCAGCTGTGTGACCCTAGGCAAGTCACTTCGCCTCTCTGAGCCTGTTTCCGTCTGGATCAAATAGTGATCATCATCCTACCTAGCAGGTTGCTGGGAGGATTTGACAGCAGAGCGGCCGGCCTTGGCCAGATTCGTGGGTGATGTGCAGTGAATCCTGGCTTCTTTCTGCACCAGCCATCCCGAGTCTCCCATGCTAGGAGCTCCAGCCAACGTTCAAGCGCCACACATGGCAGAAGCTTTATGAACACTTTTGTCAGGCCGGGTGTGGTGGCTCACGCCTGTAATCCTAGCACTTTGGGAGGCCGAGGCAGGCAGACCATGAGGTCAGGAGTTCAAGACCAGCCTGGCCAACATGGTGAAACCCCGTCTCTACTAAAAATACAAACATTAGCCAGGTGTGATGGCGGGCACTTGTAATCCCGTCTACTCACGAGGCTGAGGCAGGAGAATCATTTGACTCCCGGAGGCAGAGGTTGCAGTGAGCCAAGATTGTGCCACTGCTCTCTGGCCTGGGAGACAGAGCAAGAAAACAACAACACTTTGTGGCATGATTCTTCTGCCAAGCAGGAGCAAGAGACCCTGTTCTCCCGAGAAGGACACACAGCATTAACAGCAGAGCCTGGTTACACACAGGCAGTAGACGGCTGAGTACTGGGCAGTGACCTCACACCACACACGTGACTCTGCCTCACCCCAGGCCCCCAGTTGGAAAGTAACTAGTAAGTTCCTGTGCACCCGCTCCTGGCCAGACTCTGGACTGCAAGCCTGAAACGTTCTCACCCTCCTGCAGACCTCCAAATATTCTCACCCTCCTGAAGACCTCCAGTCCTTCTCTTTGCATGTGTTAATTATTGAGCATTTATTAGTCTAGGCACCCGGGACATCAGGCAGGAAGAAGACACATCAAATTCTCATCCTAGGAGAGCTCACCCCCTAGTGGAGAAGACACAAAATAGATAAATGAAGAAAAAAAATTTTTTTTTCCAAGGCTCACTGCAGCCTTGACCTCCTGGGCTCATGATCTTCCTGCCTCAGCTGCCTACATAGCCACTCTGCCTGGCTAATTTTTCTTTTCATTTATTTATCTATTTTTTTTTTAGATGAAGTCTTGCGCTGTCACCCAGGCTGGAGTGAACTGGCACAATCTTGGCTCACTGCAACTTCCGCCTCCCAGGTTCAATGGATTCTCCTACCTCAGCCTCCCAAGTAGCTGGGATTACAGGCGCACACTACTATGCCCCGCTAATTTTTTGTATTTTTAGTAGAGATGGGGGTTTCACCATGGTGGCCAGGCTGGTCTTGAACTCCTTACCTCGTGATCCATCCATCTTAGCTTCCCAGTGTTGGGATTACAAGTGTGAGCCACTGCGCCCAGCCTGGCTATTTTTTTTTTTTTTCTAAATTGTAGAGATGGAGTCTCACTGTGTTGCCCTGGCTGGTCTCAAACTTCTAGGCTCCAGCGATCCTCCCGCCTCAGCCTCCTAGAGTGCTGGCATTTCAGGCGAGAGCCACTATGCCAAAGCCAGAAATGCATCTTAAAAAGAGACACTGTCGGAGAATAAGTACCATGAGGAAATGAGGCAGTATGTGACAAAGCCCTGCCTTGGACAGGACCATCAGGGAGGCCGGGTTGACTTGGAGGAGTCAGCCATGCAAAGCACTGTGGGAAGTGCGTCCCAGGCAGCAGGAACAGCAGGTGCAAAGGCTGTGAGACAAGAAGAAGCTCATGGAGAGTGAGCAGCCCTGGAAATGCAGTTTGCATGCAAGGTGAAGGCCAGACTCAGTGGCTCATGCCTGTAATCCCAGCACTTTGGGAGGCTGAGGCCCAGGAATCACTTGAGGTCAGGAGCTTGAGACCACCATGGCCAACATGGCAAAACCCCAGTCTTTACTAAAAAATACAAAAATTAGCCAGGTGGCAGGGTGTGGTGGCTCAAGCCTGTAATACCAGCACTTTGGGAGGCCAAGGCAGGCAGATCGCCTGAGGTCAGGAGTTCGAGACCAGCCTGATCAATATAGTGAAACCCTGTCTCGACTAAAAATACAAAAATTAAGCCAAGTGTGGTGGCGGGTGCCTGTAGTCCCAGCTACTCGGTTTCCCTTTTACAGATGAGGGAAACTGAGGCCGGGAGTATAGAAGTGATTTGTCTGAGATGACACACCTAGTAAAGTGGGAGTCAGGGTTCAAACCCCTGAGCCTGACTCTTTCCCACAGCATGAGGGTAAAGCAGGGGCATCCAGCCCAGCACTGGGGGGCAGCGAAGCTTCCTGGGGAGATGTTGATGCAGAGGCCCGGGGTGCCAAGAGAACTTGATGAGAGGTGGGCGTTCTGCAGGCCGGGCACAGTGGCTCATGCTTGTAATCCCAGCACTTTAGGAGGCCAAGGTGGGCGAATCGCCAGAGGTCGGGAGTTCAAGACCAGCCTGGTAACATGGAGAAACCCCATCTCTACTAAAAATACAAAAATTAGTTGGGTGTGGTGGTGGGCACCTGTAATTCCAGCTGCTTGGGAGGCTGAGGCAGGAGAATTGCTTGAACCTGGGAGGCGGAGGTTGCAGTGAGCCGAGATTGCACCATTGCACTCCAGCCTGAGTGACAAGAGCGAAACTCCGTCTCAAAAAAAAAAAATTTTTTTTTAAAAAGGAAAGAAAAGAAAAGAGAGAGGGAACTGTAGGTGCAAAGGCCTGGGCCTAAGCAAGGGCCTGCAAGTTGGGAAAACCCACAAGGGCTGAAGCTGACCCCCAGCCCAGCCCGAGGGGCAGGAGGGATCAAAGTGCCGGTGCTCTGTCCTGGGGTGCTGGGGAGCCGCGGAGGGTAGTGTGCAGTGAAAAGCAGGTCAGGGGCAAAGGGAAGGAGGGAGACTGGAGCCAAGGAGGCCAGGAGGAGGCTGGGGGGAGGAAGAGGAGGAGACCGAGAAGAGTCCGGGGCAGGAATGAAGATGGAGGTGAGGCATAAGGAGAAAGGAGAGGTACAGGGGTGCCTGTGTATCTGGCCCCAGGAGCAGGCCAGTGAGGGCCATCCAGACAGAGACGAGGGCGAAAGAGCAAGACTCCATCTCAAAAAAATAAATAAGTAAATAAAAAATAAAAGGAGAAGGAGTGGGGTGTAGTCAAGGAGACAGACTCTGAGGTGAGGAGACCGAGATCCAAAAGGTAAAGTGGTGCGGGGGCTCACACCTGTAATCCCCACACTTTGGGGGGCCGAGGAGGGTGCATTGCTTCAGAAATTCGAGACCAGCCTGGCCAATATGGAGAAACCCCGTCTCTACTAAAAATACAAAAATTAGCCGGGTGTAGTAGCACATGCCCGTAATCCTGGCTACTTGGGAGGCTGGGGCAGGGCTCCCGCCTGGGTGACAGAGTGAGACTCCATCTCAAAAAACCAAAACAATAAAAAAGGGTGGAGGCAGCAGTTTGGTTCAGCTGGGAGACTGGGTGGGCATGAGGAGGAAGGGGCTGCCTCCCCGACCCATCACATCCTCACTCCGCAGGAGCTTGCAGCATCCCAACGTACTTCAGTGCCTGGGTCTGTGCGTGGAGACGCTGCCGTTTCTGCTGATTATGGAGTTCTGTCAACTGGTGAGGGTCTTGGGTGGTTGGGGAAGAGCAGAGGGAGGAGCTGGACGGGGCAGGGCCAAGCCTGGTGCCCTTGGACTTTTTCGTCAGCATCATCATCATCGTAGATGATGTGTGGCATGTGCATTTCTCAAGTGCTGACTGTCCTGGGGGCTGCGCTGAACAAGCAGGCGAGATGGACTCTTATTACCTGCTTCAAGCAGCAGGGGAATCTGAGGCTCAGAGGGGCTACCTAGTGACAGCAGAGGCCACCCCAACCTCGGGGCAGATTCAGTGGAGGTGTGAGGGGCTAGTGGTGCTGACCTTCCTTGCCTCCCTCCCAGGGGGACCTGAAGCGTTACCTCCGAGCCCAGCGGCCCCCTGAGGGCCTGTCCCCCGAGCTACCCCCTCGAGACTTGCGAACGCTGCAGAGGATGGGCTTGGAGATCGCCCGCGGGCTAGCGCACCTGCACTCCCACAACTACGTGCACAGGTGGGAGAGCCGGGGAGCCGCGGGAGGAGCTACTAATGGGAAGGAGTGGAGGCTGCAGAGCAGGGGTTAAAGTGGGGGCGGACCCATGACTGGCTGACACAAAATAGGAATGAACCAAGGGGGGTCTGGAGGAGGAGGGGCCAGGAGAGAAGGGGCCAGGAGGGGAATGGGAGGAGCCAAGTGAGAGGGAGGCAGGGTCCGGTGATGAGGGGAGAGGCCAGGAGAGGAGGAGGAGGAGGAACCACGGGAGGGGAAAGGGTCAGGAGAGAAAGAAGAGGAGCCAGGAGAGGAAGAGGGACCAGGAGATGAGGAGGAGCCAGAGGAGGGAGAGGAGGAGCCAGGGGAGGGCGAGTGGTCAGAAGAAGAGGAGAAACCAGGGGAGGGGGAAGGTTCAGGAGAGGAGGAGCCAGGAGAGAAGGAGGGGCAGGAGAGGAGGAGGAGCCAGAGGAGGAGTCGGAGTCGGGGAGGGGGAGGGGTCAGAAGAGGAGGAGGGGCCAGGAAAGGAATGGAAAGAGCTAGATGAGGGGGATGCAGGGTCAGGTGGTGAGGAGAGGGGCCGGGAAGGGGAGGGGGAGGAGTCAACAGAGAAGGGTCAGATGAAGAAAATGAGGAACCAGGACAGAGGAAAAGGAGAGGAGGCTTGGAGAAAGCAGGGGAGGGGAGAAGACAAGACAGCAGGGTAGAATGAAAGCAGTCAGAGTGAAGGGGCGGAGTAAGAGGCAAGGGCATAGTGAGTGTCGTGGGGCGGGGTCATGTGAGGGGCGGAGTCAGATGGAAGGGGCATGATCAGGGGTGGCGTAGGAGGGCTGTCCCTGCGCCCACCTCCTCGCGTTCTTCCCGCAGCGACCTAGCCCTGCGCAACTGCCTGCTGACCTCGGACCTGACCGTGCGCATTGGAGACTACGGGCTCGCCCACAGCAACTACAAAGTACGGCTGCCCCCCGTCGGGATGGGGGCTATGGGGTGCCCTGACCTGTCTGACCCGGCCCTGGCTTCCCCAGGAGGACTACTACCTGACCCCAGAGCGCCTGTGGATCCCGCTGCGCTGGGCAGCGCCCGAGCTCCTCGGGGAGCTGCACGGGACCTTCATGGTGGTGGACCAGAGCCGTGAGAGCAACATCTGGTGAGGACCCTGGGCCACGGGGTCGAGGCAGGCAAGGAAGATGGAAGGGTTAATAGATGCCACCGGTTCTACAGATGGGAAAACTGAGGCCCAGGCGGGTCAGGGCTGGGCAATATCTCTCTGCTCTCCACAGGTCCCTGGGGGTGACCCTGTGGGAGCTGTTTGAGTTTGGGGCCCAGCCTTACCGCCACCTGTCAGACGAGGAGGTCCTCGCCTTCGTGGTCCGCCAGCAGCATGTGAAGCTGGCCCGGCCGAGGCTCAAGCTGCCCTACGCAGACTACTGGTGAGGGCTGGCCCATCCGGGGCTCTGGGCCTGCCGCACCCCACCCAAGATGGTCCCACAGCCCCACCTAATTTCTCACAACACCCACATCCTGTTTGCCCTCCAGAGTGAAGTGGGGATGTCCCCATCCTCTCTGACAGCATCTGCTACTTGGAGGGGGACACAGGCAGGGGGTGGCGGAGCTGTGATCTGAACCTGCTTCACCTTAGATCCCTGCTTCTTACCTGATTCCAGAACTCATAGCCCAAACGAGGGCACCACATGCACCAGCTGTTCCCCACATCTGCTGCTGTGTCCCCTCTCCCTCCAAGTCCCTGTCACCCACTCTCTATGGGCATCTTCCCCCCACTCCTGCTTCTCTGGGTCTTAATACCCAACCCCCCAGCCCAGTTACCTCCTCTGAATCTGCCCTCTTCTGTCCCCCCTTCTTCCTGGATCTCTGCCCCACTTCTTGGGTCTCTGTCTTCCTCTCTCTGGGTCTCTGTCCCCCCTCTTTCTGGTTGTCTGTCCCCTCCCTGGGTCTCTATCCTGTTCACTCTGCCCCACCTCTTCCCAGGTATGATATACTTCAGTCCTGCTGGCGGCCACCTGCCCAGCGCCCTTCTGCCTCTGATCTCCAACTGCAGCTCACCTACTTGCTCTCTGAGCGGCCCCCTCGGCCCCCACCTCCGCCACCACCACCCCGAGACGGCCCCTTCCCCTGGCCCTGGCCACCTGCACACAGTGCACCCCGCCCGGGGACCCTGTCCTCCCCATTCCCCCTGCTGGATGGCTTCCCTGGGGCCGACCCTGATGATGTGCTCACGGTCACCGAGAGCAGCCGTGGCCTCAACCTTGAGTGCCTGTGGGAGAAGGCCCGGCGTGGGGCCGGCCGGGGTGGGGGGGCGCCCACCTGGCAGCCAGCGTCGGCACCGCCAGCCCCCCACGCCAACCCCTCCAACCCTTTCTACGAGGCGCTGTCCACGCCCAGCGTGCTGCCTGTTATCAGTGCCCGCAGCCCCTCCGTGAGCAGCGAGTACTACATCCGCCTGGAGGAGCACGGCTCCCCTCCTGAGCCTCTCTTCCCTAACGACTGGGACCCCCTGGACCCAGGAGTGCCTGCCCCTCAGGCCCCCCAGGCCCCGTCCGAGGTGCCCCAGCTGGTGTCCGAGACCTGGGCCTCCCCCCTCTTTCCGGCCCAGTCCTCAGCGTCAGGCAGCTTCCTGCTGAGCGGCTGGGACCCCGAGGGCCGGGGCGCCGGGGAGACCCTGGCAGGAGACCCTGCCGAGGTCCTGGGGGAGCGGGGGACCGCCCCGTGGGTGGAAGAAGAAGAAGAGGAGGAGGAGGAAGGCAGCTCCCCAGGGGAAGACAGCAGCAGCCTTGGAGGTGGCCCGAGCCGCCGGGGCCCCCTACCCTGTCCCCTGTGCAGCCGAGAGGGGGCCTGCTCCTGCCTGCCACTGGAGCGGGGGGACGCTGTGGCAGGCTGGGGGGGCCACCCTGCTCTTGGCTGTCCCCACCCCCCCGAGGACGACTCCTCGCTGCGGGCAGAGCGGGGTTCCCTGGCCGACTTGCCTATGGCCCCCCCCGCCTCGGCCCCCCCCGAGTTTCTGGACCCCCTTATGGGGGCGGCGGCGCCCCAGTACCCCGGGCGGGGGCCACCTCCCGCTCCCCCCCCCCCGCCGCCACCTCCTCGGGTCCTCGCGGACCCGGCCGCGTCCCCCGACCCCCCTTCGGCCGTGGCCAGTCCCGGTTCAGGCCTCTCGTCGCCGGGCCCCAAGCCGGGGGACAGCGGCTACGAGACCGAGACCCCTTTTTCCCCCGAGGGAGCCTTCCCAGGTGGGGGGGCGGCCGAGGAGGAAGGGGTCCCTCGGCCGCGGGCTCCCCCCGAGCCACCCGACCCAGGAGCGCCCCGGCCACCTCCAGACCCGGGTCCGCTCCTGCTCCCGGGGCCCCGGGAGAAGCCGACCTTCGTGGTTCAAGTGAGCACGGAGCAGCTGCTGATGTCCCTGCGGGAGGATGTGACAAGGAACCTCCTGGGGGAGAAGGGGGCGACAGCCCGGGAGACCGGACCCAGGAAGGCGGGGAGAGGCCCCGGGAACAGAGAGAAAGCCCCGGGCCTGAGCAGGGACCCAACAGCCCTCGGCAACGGGAAACAAGCCCCAAGCCCGAGCCTCCCAGTGAACGGGGTGACAGTGCTGGAGAACGGGGACCAGAGAGCCCCGGACATCGAGAAGGCGGGCACCGAGGAGAAGGCGGCGGAGAATGGGGCCCTGGCGTCCCCCGAGAGAGAAGAGAAAGTGCTGGAGAATGGGGAGCTGACACCCCCAAGGAGGGAGGAGAAGGCGCTGCAGAATGGGGAGCTGAGGTCCCCAGAGGCCGGGGAGAAGGTGCTGGTGAATGGGGGCCTGACACCCCCAAAGAGCGAGGACAAGGTGTCAGAGAATGGGGGCCTGAGATTCCCCAGGAACACAGAGAGGCCCCCAGAGACTGGGCCTTGGAGAGCTGCAGGGCCATGGGAGAAGAAGCCCGAGAGTTGGGGTCCAGCCCCCACGATCGGGGAGCCAGCCCCAGAGACCTCTCTGGAGAGAGCCCCTGCACTCAGCGCAGTGGGCTCCTCCCCGAACGGCGGGGAGACAGCCCCTGGCCCCCTTGGCCCAGCCCCCAAGAACGGGACGCTGGAACCCGGGACCGAGAGGAGAGCCCCCGAGACTGGGGGGGCGCCGAGAGTCCCAGGGGCTGGGAGGCTGGACCTCGGGAGTGGGGGCCGAGCCCCAGTGGGCACGGGGACGGCTCCCGGCGGCGGCCCCGGAAGCGGCGTGGACGCAAAGGTCGGATGGGTAGACAACATGAGGCCACAGCCACCGCCGCCACCACTGCCACCGCCACCGGAGGCGCACCCGAGGAGGCCGGAGCCAGCGCCCCCGAGAACCAGGCCGGAGGTGGCCTCCGAGGGAGAGCCCGGGGCCCCAGACAGCAGGGCCGGCGGAGACACGGCACCCAGCGGAGACGGGGACCCCCCCAAGCCCGAGAGGAAGGGCCCCGAGATGCCACGACTGTTCTTGGACTTGGGACCCCCTCAGGGGAACAGCGAGCAGATCAAAGGTGAGGAGGCTGCGGGGCACAGCCAGGGCTGAGGTCCGGCTGTTTCTGAGGCGTGCGGTGGGTGAGCGTGGGTAAAGATGTCAGGTCAGGCTGGCAGTGATGAATGCAGGCCCTGGAACCCGCACTGCCTGGGCTCACATCCTGGCTCGGTCCCCTCCCTTGCTCTTTGGCCTTGGGCAAATGTCCTTGCTGCACAGTGCCTCAGTTTACCTATCTGCCCCAAACGGATGGCAGGGATAGAACCTACCTCATAGGATTGCTGTGAAGGTTAAATGAATTTGGAAGCCCAAAGCACTAAACCAGGGCAGGGATTTGGTAAGCACCTGCTCTTACTAGTGAAATTCATTTAGACAGGGGTCTCATGCCCACAGGGGCCAGACGATATAGGGAAATGGAGGAAGCATGCTGGGGAGGCAGAGTGGGGCTTCAGAAGAAAATGCCGTGTAGACGCAGCAGCCACTTCTCAGGAATGTGCATCTGGTGCTGGCGAATCTACCACTTCCCACCCCCCCCTTTTTTTTTAAGACGGGGTTTCACCATGTTGGCCAGGGTGGTCTCGAACTCCTGACCTCAGGTGATCTGCCCGCCTTAGCCTCCCAAAGTGCTGGGATTATAGGCCTGACCCATGGCGCCCGGCCGCCACTTTTCCCTTTTAAACTAGACCTCTAGTTTTTGTTTTGATGGTTGCAGCCAATTCAAAGGAAGCCTGTCTGGGTGGCTCAAAGGCCCCAGGCGGCCAGCATGTGCTGTGTCGTTTAAACTTTCCAATAAGCTGGTCAGGCACAGTGGCTCATGCCTGTAATCACAGCACTTTGGAAGGCTGAGGCAGGAGGATCACTTGAGGTCAGGAGTTTGAGAACAGACTGACCAACATGACGAAACCCCATCTCTACTAAAAATACAAAAATTAGCCAGGCATGGTGGTGTGCACCTGTGGTTCCAGCTACTCGGAAGGCTGAGGCTCGAGAATCGCTTCAACCTGGGAGGTGGAGGTTGCAGTGAGCCGAGGTCTTGGCACTGCACTCCATCCTGGGTGACAGAGCAAGACTCTGTCTCCAAAAACTTTCCAATAAGCTAAGGCATCTGTCCAGTGTGCCAGGCCTCCTGTGTGCCAGGCCCTGAGCTGCCCAAGGCTGGGACTCAGGGAGCTTCAGACCCAACTCCACCACCATGGAACTAGTGAGCTACAAGGCCAAGAAATCCCTTTTCTGAACATTGAGTTTTGATAGGAACACAAAGAGTGTTTTGCCACAGAGGAAACTATTTAAGTTAAATGAAGGGTAAAAGTAAACAGCCCTTGTTGAGATGTGGACATAGGAAATACAGTTCCAGCAGATCTCTAGGAGGTGAAATTTCCTTAAATACTGGTATGAAAAAGCCGGACATGGTGGCTCACGCCTGTAATCCCAGCATTTTGGGAGGCTAAGGTGGGCGGATCACGAGGTCAGGAGTTCAAGACCAGCCTGACCAACATGGTGAAACTAAAAATACAAAAATTAGGCCGGGCGCGGTGGCTCAAGCCTGTAATCCCAGCACTTTGGGAGGCCGAGGCGAGTGGATCACGAGGTCAGGAGATTGAGACCATCCTGGTCAACATGGTGAAACCCCGTCTCTACTAAAAATACAAAAAATTAGCTGGGCATGGTGGCACA
>NW_016107581.1:1919231-1923089 GCF_001604975.1 Cebus imitator | reverse complement strand
AGTCTTCCTGATTTTTAAAGGTTGTCACTGTGACCTTTATTTGGGTACTCATAACCCCCAGAAAAACTTCCTTTATGCTGTATCCCCCATAAATCCATCATCCTGAGATGTCTGGTCCACAAAAGCATGAAGGAGGTGGTCATCAAGGGGGGACAGTGTTCTAGATAGAGGGCACTGAGATAGGCACTGGCTCAGCATGTTTAGAGAATAGCAAAAGGTAGTAAAACTTGAGTAGAGAGAACGAGGACCAGAGAGGGACCATGTGCATTCATCTTTCTCCCTGCAGCACCTCAGTCCTCCTCTTGCCCCCACCATCTGCCAGAACAGGGCCATTCACCTATGCAGTAATGGAGGGATAAGTGATCCCTGTTCATCTGCCAGTGAGGAAACAGGCTCAGAGAGGCGGATCTGGCCAGGTGCAGTGGCTCATGTCTGTAATCCTGGCACTTTGAGACCCAACGAGGCGGATCACTTGAAGTCAGGAGTTCAAAACCAGCCTGGCCAACATGGTGAAACCCCGTCTCTACTAAAAAATACAAAAATTAGCCAGGCGTGGTGGCACGTGCCTATAGTCCCAGCTACTCAGGAGGCTGAGGCAGGAGAATCGCTTGAACCCGGGAGGCAGAGGTTGCAGTGAGCCGAGATCGCACCACTGCATTCCAGCCTGGGTTACAGAGCGAGACTCGGTGCCCCGCACCAACAAAGAGAGAGATCTGTTTGCCCAGTGACACACAGCAAGTGAAGATAGGCTTGGGATTCCGAGCCGGGTTTCCTCCTCCAGGGACCTCAAGTCCTTCCTTCCCAGTAGGCTAAAATTGGAGAGTCTTGGGGCAGGGAAGGGGTCTGGAGATGGTTAGACACCCCAAATTTGGCAATCAAGCGCCAGAGAGAGGAAGTACCCTGGTCATTGTCACACAGCAGGTAGCATTCACACATTAATCCTACAAACAGTGACGGAGTACTTCTGTGTGCTTGGGGCCTGGAAGTGAGGCTATGAATGAGTCAGACTCAGTCTCTGTTCTTTAGCAAGGCAAACACACCACCACAGAAGTATAATTACACGCTGAGAAAATCTGCTCAGGAGAGGTGCTTGGTGGATGGGGTGCAGAGTGGGTGCTCCTGACCTCCTGGGAGATTTCTGAAGGCTTTGAAAGCCCAAAGCTGGGGAATGCGCAGGACTTGTGTTAGAAAAGAGTCCAGGCTGGGCGAGGTGGCTCACACCTGTAATCCCAGCACTTTGGGAGGCTGAGGAGGGTGGATCACTAGGTCAGTAGTTCAAGACCAGTCTGGCCAGCATGGTCAAACCCCGTCTCTACTAAAAATATAAAAAATTAGCCATGCATGGTGGCACACCTGTATAGTCTGAGTTACCTGGGAGGCTGAGGCAGGAGAACTGCTTGAACCGAGGAGGCCTAGTTTGCAGTGAGCCGAGATGGAGCCATTGCACTCCAGCCTGGGAGACAGAGCGAGACTGTCTCAAAACAAAACAAAACAAAACAAAAAGAAGAAAAGAAAAGAAAAAAAGGGAGTCCAGGCTGGGCACGTTGGCTCACGCTTGTAATTCCAGCATTTTGGGAGGCTGAGGGGGGAGGACTGCTTGAGGCCAGGAGTTTGAGACCAGCCTGGGCAACACAGTGAGACCCCTGTCTCTTAAAAAATAAAAAAGAAAGAAAGAAAAGAAAAACAAAAGGGAGTCCAAGCAGATGGAACGCACGTGCAAAGGCCTGTAAATGTGAGGAATGGTGTGGTGGCCCCTGTGGCTAGATGGAGGCCAGGGAGGTCAGCTGGGCCAGGGCACGCGGGCCTGGTGGGCTGTGGGAAGTTGGGGCTTAAAGCCGTTGGCATCGGGGAGCTCTGGGAGGTTGAACACTGGAGAGGCCCTTTCCCACCCTGCCTGGAGAAAGGCCCCGGTGCAGCCCTTCCGAGGCCCAGATTGTGCGGGGGACTTTTACCTGAAGCCACACAGCTAGGTGGGGGGCCTGCCTCCGTCTCCTCGGGACAGGGGCTCACCTGTCTCTCCCCTCGCAGCCAGGCTCTCCCGGCTCTCACTGGCGCTGCCGCCGCTCACGCTCACGCCGTTCCCGGGGCCGGGCCCGCGGCGGCCCCCGTGGGAGGGCGCGGACGCCGGGGCGGCTGGCGGGGAGGCCGGCGGGGCGGGGTCGTCGGGGCCGGCGGAGGAGGACGGGGAGGACGAGGACGAGGACGAGGAGGAGGACGAGGAGGCGGCGGCGTCGGGCGCGGCGGCGGGGCCGCGGGGCCCCGGGAGGGCGCGAGCAGCCCCGGTGCCCGTCGTGGTGAGCAGCGCCGACGCGGACGCGGCCCGCCCGCTGCGGGGGCTGCTCAAGTCTCCACGCGGGGCCGACGAGCCAGAGGACAGCGAGTTGGAGAGGAAGCGCAAGATGGTCTCCTTCCACGGGGACGTGACCGTCTACCTCTTCGACCAGGTACGGTACCCGAGAGGGCGCGGATGTGGGGGCGCGGCCTGAAGGGAGCCGGGCCTAGAGCGGGGCGGGGCCTGGCGGGACGCCGAGCTGGAGCGGGGCGGGGCCTGGCGGGACGCCGAGCTGGAGCGGGGCGGGGCCTGGCGGGATGCCGAGCAGGAGCGGGGCGGGGACTGGGGCGGGGCCGAGCTAGAGTGGGGCGGGGCCTGGAGGGAGAGCTAGCCGTAGTAGGGCGGGGCCTAAGGGAGTGCACTTATGGAGTGGGGCGGGGCCTAGCTAGAATGGGGCGGGGCCCGGAGAGGGCGATCTGGGCCTGGGGCGGGGCCTAGACGAAGGCTGCGCTTAGAGTGAGGCGGGGTCTAGAGCAGAGTTTGGAACTGGCAGAGTCTAGAGACGGGGCGGGGCCTGGAAGAAGACCACTCCTAGGATTGGGACAGGGTCTGGAGGGGGGCCTGAAGGAAGACCAAGCCTATGGCGCCGCAGGTGGAGGCCTGGAGGAAGTCTAAGGCTGGAGTGAGGCGGAGCCTAGGGCGGGGCGGATAGAGCAAGGCGCAGGCAGGCCCTGGAAGGTGAAGGCGAGGTCTGGGGAGAGACTGATCAGGGAAATGGGGCGGGACTAGGGAAGATGGAAGGAGGCTTTGAATGTGAGGGCAGGGCCTGGCAATGGGGCAGGTCCGGGAGGACGGGCCGAATCCAGAACTGGGGTGGGACCTGGGGTGAGGGCGGGGCTTGTGATGGGGCGGGGTCTAGAGGGAGAGGAGAGGCCTGGAGAGTGAGAGGGAGGGTGAGTCCGAAAGGAAAGAGGGGAATACTGGGTAGTCAAGTATGGGATCCTGGGGAGACTCGGGAGGAAATGTTGAGAAGAGGATTGGGGCGTGGCCTGGATGGTGTGAGCGGGGCCTAGTGAGAGTTTGGGCATGGTTTTTTGACTAGAGTTCTAGTGTCTGTAGGTCTGTCTGGCCATGGAGCAAATCTTACCCACTAGGGAAGGGTCATGGCTAGGCTGCAGGTGGGCTTCAGAGATACAGCGGGCAGTCTTAAGGTAATTGGGGTGGGGTCAGGGATGGCAGACCTAACTACTGGGACATGTCTTTAAAGAGATGGGTTGAAGATTGTGTTAAGAGTTAGGCCTCTGCCGGGCGCGGTGGCTCACGCCTTTAATCCCAGCATTTTGGGAGGTCGAGGTGGACCGATCCCCTGAGGTTGGAAGTTCGAGACCAGCCTGACCAACATGGAAAAACCCCGTCTCTACTAAAAATACAAAATTAGCCGGGCGTGGTGGTGCGCGCCTGTAACCCCAGCTACTCGGGAGGCTGAGGCAGGAGAACTGCTTAAACCCGGGAGGTGGCGGTTCCAGTGAGCCGAGATTTCGCCATTGCACTCCAGCCTGGGTGACAAAGCGAGACTCCGTCTCAAA
>NW_016107581.1:1914815-1919001 GCF_001604975.1 Cebus imitator | reverse complement strand
CGGTGTGGTGGCGCACACCTGTAGTCCCAGCTACTCAGTACGCTGAGGTGAGAGGATCACTTGAGCCCAGGAGGTCGAGGCTGCATTAAGCCATGATCGCAACACTGCTCCAGCCTGGGCGACAGTGAGATTGTGTTTAAAACAAAAACATAGGGGATGGTGTT
Organism: Cebus imitator; assembly: GCF_001604975.1. Classification (NCBI taxonomy): domain Eukaryota; kingdom Metazoa; phylum Chordata; class Mammalia; order Primates; family Cebidae; genus Cebus; species Cebus imitator. The sequence continues at coordinate 1,918,837 of NW_016107581.1, read as the reverse complement.
GAAGAGAAAAAGGGAGGGTGAGTGGTGCTTAGGGACTGCAGCCTTGTCTAGATGAACCTGGGGCGGGCGTACCGGGCTGAGATTATGAGAGGAATGGAGGCAAGGCCAAGAACTGGGGCCTGGGCGACTGCAGCGTATTCAGAGGGGTGAGACTTGGAGGGCGGGAGCAGGTCTACTTCTGAGGGAGGGCTCGAGGGCAGAGTCACAGCGTCCAGCATGGGATGCGCTCAGGATGGGGCAGGGGTTGGAAGGGCCAAGGGAGCCGTTTAGATCTCAGAGATGGTGGGACTGATGGGGACGGGGTGGGGCTTACGGAGATCACTTTGAGTTAGGGGATCCGGTGGAGGCCGCGCATTAAGGAACCAGGAGAGGATCCCTGCTGTGGGCTACTTAGCTGTGTGTAGGGCTCTGCTGTCAGGTAAGGAGCCTCGGGCCGGGTTGAGGTTAAGGCTGGCCCAAGGCTTCGAAGCCAGATCAAGGGTTCCACCCACCTCTCCAGAGAGTGCGAGTCAGTGATTACAAACGGGGATTCCTAGATCCCCAGAAATATTAGCGGGTTTTGTGGCTTTTGGGGGATGCAGTAAATGGAACATGACGGTTTGTCCCCTCTGGCTTCCCCCTAACCTGCCTTCACAGGAGACGCCAACCAACGAGCTGAGCGTCCAGGGCCCCCCAGAGGGGGACACGGACCCGTCAACGCCTCCAGCGCCCCCGACGCCTCCCCACCCCGCCACCCCCGGAGATGGGTTTCCCAGCAACGACAGCGGCTTTGGTGAGGGCAGGGCCTATAGGACGGGAGGGGGCGGGAGGGGGCCAGAGGGGGCGGGACTCATGGGGCGGACGGGGCGGGACCGGAGGGCGGGAGCGCCGCAGGTGCCTGCGGTCTGACTGCGGTCTTCCCTTCCGCCGCAGGAGGCAGTTTCGAGTGGGCGGAGGATTTCCCCCTCCTCCCCCCTCCAGGCCCCCCCCTGTGCTTCTCCCGCTTCTCCGTCTCGCCTGCGCTGGAGACCCCGGGGCCACCCGCCCGGGCCCCCGACGCCCGGCCCGCAGGTATCACGTTCAAGGCCTCGGCCCTGCCCCTCCTCTGCCCGTCTCTGTGCCTCTATGCTCCACTGCCAATTTCTTGTGACCATCTTTGAATGTCCCTGCCTCTCTCTTCCCGGTCTCTTCTCTCTCCTCTCTCAGTCGTCAGACACCCCGCCCAGCTCTGGAACCAGCTCAGACCAGGCGGTGTCCATCAGACGGTCATAGGCAGGCAGGCCGCCCCCACCACTGAGCCTCAGTTTCCTCTTCTGTAGGGATTCCCCCCACTCCCAACTCTTGCCCATCTTTGTCCCATCTCTGGGCTCAGACTCTGGCCTGGCACTTGCCAGATCCTAATCCAACCTCCGTTTGGGGAACACGGTGCTCAGAGGCAGACAAGGACAGAGGAACCCAGCGTACTCAAAGCCCGTTGGTGTGAACCAGAGCAGAGAGGACACGGCTGGGGTTAGAGAGCAGTCACAGCGGCACTGCTGCTCTCGCCTGGACGCTGCAGTGCCTCACCACAATTTAACCCATTTAATGTTCAGTTCGATCCCATGGGGTGGATTCTAGTCTCGTCCTCATTTCTTTTCTTTTTTTTGATACAGAATCTCGCTCTGTCGCCCAGGCTGGCATGCACCACCACACCCAGCTAATTTTTTTTTGTATTTTTACTAGATATGGGGTTTTACCATGTTGGCCAGGCTGGTCTCAAACTCCTGACCTCAAATGATCCTCCCGCCTTGGCCTCCCAAAGTGCTGGGATTACAGGCGTGAGCGACCGGGCCCTCCCAGTCTCGCCCCCATGTTACAAAAGAGAACACCGAGGCATGGAGAGAAGTGAGGAGCTGGGATTCAAACCTGCAGCTGCTCAGCCTCTGGGCCTGCACCCTCGCCAGTAGTGAACATTGGTCTGGTTTCTGTCCTGGCGTTTCACATGTGCCATATCGCTAATCCTTGTGGCCACCTTGGGAGAGGGGTCAGGTCACCCAACTCTTGGTAATGCTGAGGCCACTCTCAGGGAGAGGAGGGCACAGGCAGGTCCCAGCACAGGACTGGAATGGGACTGGGCCCTCTGCTGCCCCCTGCTGCCGAGCGAGGGGACACCGCAGGATACAGAGCTTGTGCCCAGCCTGACAGGGCCGGTGGGCTCCCGGATATCTGAGCTAAGGTAGAAAGTGCCACTGGAGAGTTTCACTCCTGCTTCCCCAGTCTTGCCTCAGTCCAGATATTGTCCCTGCCATTTCTCAGCTGTGTGACCTGGGGCAAGTCGCTTTCCCTCTCTGTGCTCATCTGTAGAGTGTGAATGATAACAGGATCTAACTCATGAGATTGCTGAGGGGATTAAACGGCTTAGTCCTCCCGTGTATGTAGCACAGAGCTTTTTCATGCAGCAGCGGTCTCTAACCATTAACGATTACTTTTGAGATGGTGTTTCACTCTTGTTGCCCAGGCTGGAGTGCAGTGGCTCAATCTTGAATCACTGCAACTTTCACCTCCCGGGTTCAAGTGATTTTTCTGCTTCAGCCTCCTGAGTAGCTGGGATTACAGGCACCTGCCACCACACCTGGCTAATTTTTGTGTTTTTAGTAGAGACGGGGTTTTGACATGTTGGCCAGGCTGGTCTTGAACTCCTGAGCTCAGGCAATCTGCCTGTCTTGGCCTCCCCAAGTGCTGGGATTACAGGAGTGAGCCACTGCGCTTAGCCCCATTAGCGATTATTATTATTAGCTAGGATTGTGCTTAATTAAGCTGATGTTTTCTGAGCAGCCCTGTGCAGGCGCTGTGCTGGGCACAGGGGATTCAGGGTGGAGCAAGAAGTGGGAGCCTGCCCGGCCCTGCCCACAGACACTGACCACACACTGCCACGACAGATGAATACTGCAAACTCAGGCTGGCAGGAAAAGCAGATGACAAGAGCAAAGGACTTTGTTTCCCCCTTAGAAGCGTCATTAACTGGGGACTGGAAGGGTTGCTTGTCATGAACTAGGCAAAGGGCGTGGCGTGCTGGCAGAGAGGACAGCTTGCACACAGGGCCTGAGGCAGTAGAGAGCTTGGCCCACTCAAGGAACAGGAGATTGTTCTCTGTGTCACCCCCAGCCACAGAGAGCATGGAGGGCTGGGGAGAGAGGGAAGGGCAGAGCATGGAGGGCTGGGGGTGCACTGAGGAGCTGGGACTTTGTCCTGGGGGTGCTAGGGAGCCATGGAGGACTATCAGCAGGGGAGGGAAGTCAATGTTGGGTGCAGGAAGATGCTCTGGGGCCACTTGGGGCCAGAAGCAGGGCAAGAGTGGGAGCTGGGAGGCTGGGGAGAGGACAGTGAGCCACGGCCATGCTAATGGAGAGGTTGGACAGGGCAGAGAGTCAAGGGCAGGCGGGATGGTGCTGGGGCTGACTCTTCTTCGCTTGACTGCATCCTCAGGCTTCACTCTGAATGTCATTTCCTCCCTGAGGGTCTCTGTGAGGACAGGGTGGGGCGAATTCCAGGGTGTGGGGACACCGGCCAAGTGGTGAGTCAGGGCTGAGCTGGCAGGCCAGGATGACTTCACCTTTAATCACCAGGAGAGGAGACGGAGGGTGCAATCGTGCGAAACCCCAAATCCCTTCACTCAGTTGACAGATATTTCTGCGGCAGCGTGGTCTGCGAGCTGCTGAGCCTGTCTGGCTCCCAAGACCATGAAGTGGGGGCCTGAGGCCAGTCCTCCCCTCTGCCCTGCTCAGCATGGCTCTGTCCACTTAGCAAAGGTTTACTGGGTGCTGAGAGATGCCACATATCCTCCCAAAGTCTCCATGAAGCATGAAGACTTGCCATTTAAAGAGGGAAACTGGATGGGTGAGGTGGCTCACGCCTGTAATCCCAGCACTTTGGGAGGCCAAGACGGGTGGATCACCTGAGGTCAGGAGTTCGAGACCAGCCTGACCAACATGGTGAAACTTCATCTCTACTAAAAATAAAAAAATTAGCTGGGCATGGTGGCGCATGCCTGTAATCCCAGCTAC
>NW_016107581.1:1910709-1914660 GCF_001604975.1 Cebus imitator | reverse complement strand
GGGAACTGAAGCTCAGGACAGGGAGTGAAGACATTGACCTGACCGAGGGCCCCCCAGGTAAGAAGTACAGGGGGGAGCATGAGGGATCCTGATGTAAGACCCTCAGTGAGAACCTGCCCCTCACAGACCTTCGTTTTCTGGTCTGTGCAATGCATGGGGCTTTCATTCCACTTGCCTGGGGAGGCCAGAGCTAGAGTCATGGGGAAGTTTGGTGGGAGTTTCTGGGGAGAGTGCTTTGACCAGGAAAAGGGGTGCTTTGTGCCAGGGGGATGTTAGAGACACAGCAGTGACCACAGCCCCTGTCGTCACTGAGCTTACATTCTACAGGAACAAGCTAGACAGGAAACTCTCAACAAGGACGGGCTAGGCCGAGTGCAGTGGGTCACGGCTGTAATCCCAGCACTTTTAGGAGGCCAAGGTGGGTGGACCACCTGAGGTCAGGAATTTGAGACCAGCCTAGCCAACATGGTGAAACCCTGTCTCTATGAAAAACACAAAAATTAGCTGGGTGTGATGGCCAGCATCTATAATCCCAGCTACTCAGGAAATTGAGACAGGAGAATTGCTTGAACCCGGGAGGCAGAGGTTGCAGTGAGCCAAGACTGCACCACTACACTCCAGCCTGGGCAGGAGAGCAAGACTCCGTCTCAAAACAAACAAGCAAACAAACAAACAAAAAACCAAAAAAAAAAAAAAACAAGGACAGGGTCATCCCAGAGTGAGAATCGCAAAGCCGTCAGAGGAAATGAGCAAGAAAGGCTGGAGCATGCAGGGGTGACTGCTTGACTCCGAATCGTGGGGGAAGGCCTCTGTGGAGGAAGCATTGCAGCTGGGGTCTGAGTCACATGGGAAGAGTGTTCCGGGCAGCCGGAACAGCACGTGTGAAGGCCCTGGGGTCAGACGGTACTGGGAGCACTGGAGGAAGAGCAGGAGGCCCAGTGGCTGGAGCAGAGGGGAGGAGAGGGGTAGGTGAGGACAGAGAGGGCCCAGAACAGATCTTTCCAGCCACGGTGGGTGAGGGCTTTGCTTTTCTGCTGAGTGACTTAGAAGCCATGAGGCTGTCCCCCTAGTAATTTCATTTCCCTCTTCTGTCCATCCTCAGGCCCCGTGGAGAATTGATTCCCCGAAGACCCGACCCCCCTGCACCCCCAGAAGAGGGGTTGAGAATGGAATCCTCTGTGGACGACGGCGCCACTGCCACCACCGCAGACGCAGCCTCTGGCGAGGCCCCTGAGGCCGGGCCCTCTCCCTCCCCCTCCCCCACCATGTGCCAAACGGGAGGCCCTGGCCCTCCGCCCCCTAGCCCCCCAGACCGCTCCCCTGACCCCCCTGACCCCCTCGGTGCCAAATGAGGCAGGAATCCCCCCACCCCTCCCTAGAGAGCAGCCTTTCTTGGAACTGAATTGAACTCTTTTGGGCCTGGAGCCCCTTGACACAGCGGAGGTCCCTCCTCACCCACTACTGGCCCCAAACAGGGGCCACAGGCTTCGGGGACCCGGACCCCCCATCTTGCGTCTCCCTTTCCTTCCCCAGCCCGGCCCCTGGAGGGGCCTCTGGTTCAAACCTTCGCGTGGCATTTTCACATTATTTAAAAAAGACAAAAAAACAACTTTTTGGAGGAACACGGGGCCTGTGCGTGTTTCCCGAGGTGAGGAGGGGGCGCTGCAGGGAGCCAATGCGACGCTGAGAAGTTCCCATCCTCCCAGGCGGCCCGCGTGGCAGATGGGACAGCTCCGCTCAAAGAGGCGGAAACTGCGCAGCGGCGAGGTCCCAGCTTCTCTGCTTCCCCGATCCCTGCTCTGCGCCGGGTGCGCCCGCCCAGCCTCGGCCGCCGCAGCAGCACTGCAGGCTCACGAGGCCACAAGACTGAAGCAGGAGCGTCGCTTGAACCGGGAGGCGGAGATGGCAGCGAGCCAAGATCGCGCTACTGCACTCCAGCGTGGGCGACAGAGCGAGGCTCTGTCTCAAAGAAAAAAAAGAGGCCGTAAGGAGCCCACAGGGGTTGGGGAAGGTGCAGGCTGTGGTCAGAGCCACGTTGCTGCAAGGTGGCCCTCGGTGCTGGCCAGACATTATCCCAGGGCCAGGGGCTAGGGGCTCAGAAATGACCTGCTCGTGCCCACCCTGGTTCATCACCACAGCCGACGCACCTCAGGTCAGCACTGCCTGTCCCGTGAAGGTCAGGGTCTACACCTCCCCACCCACCATGGTGCTGCCTCACTTTACCTGTTTTTCCATGTGACCGCCCGCCTCACTGACGTTCTCATCTCTTGCCTGTGCCCTCACTGCACCTCTCTCTGCCCCCCCCACCCGCGTTTCCGTCCTTCTGGCTCCCTGTATCACCCTGCCCCAGTTTTGGTCCCCATCTGATCTGGAGTTTTCCCGTCCTCCATCCGAGTCTCCTGCTCTCAGCCTCCTCCTCCCTGTCTAATTCTATTTTCATGTCTCTGTCTTGAGTTCCTCCTGCCTCCACATTTTTTCTTGTCTGTGTCTCCGTGTCACCTCCTCTTGTCTATATTATGTCCTTCTGCCTTGTGCTTTTGTCTCTTTTTGTTCTGAGACAGAGTCTCGCTCTGTCGTCCAGGCCAGAGTGCAGTGGTGCGATCTCGGCTCACTTCAATCCTCCTGGGTTCAAGCCATTCTCCTGCCTCAGCCTCCCAAGTAGCTGGAATCACAGGTGCCTGCCACCGCGCCTGGCTAATTTTTGTATTTTTAGTAGAGATGGGGTGTCACCATGTTGGCCAGGCTGGTCTCGAACTCACGACCTCAGGTGATCCGCCCGCCTCTGCCTCCCAAAGTGCTGGGATTACAGACGTGAGCCACCGCGCCTGGCTGTCTCTATTTCTCGTTCTCGGTTTCTCCTGGACTCTGTTTCTGCCTTTTTCCCTCTGACTGGGTCTGTCTTTGCGGCTCTGATCTCTTGGCCTGAACCCGTCCCCCATCACCTGGGTACCAGGATCACTGGTGTATTTGAGGGATGTAGTTTGGGTGTGGGAAGAGGGAAGGAGCAAGGGGTGGGAACCCAGCCCCTTCCCTCTGTTACGGAGGCTGTAGTGTAGACTCTGGCCCAGAAGTTAAGGTGCTGGCGGCATTAGGGTCGTGTGTAGGTCCTGGAGGGTTGGAGAAAGGGAGGGTGAAAGGATAAGGTTTTAGCTGCTTCTCAATACTGCCCCTGCTGGGAGACTCGGTGGCGCTTGATGTGATTCTGAGACACCTGCCACAGGGTGGGTGCCACATGAACCATGCCAGGAAGAAGGTGACAGCTGGACATTTTGGGGCTGAGGGAGGGAGGTCTGGGGGCCTGGACTCCTGGGTCTCAGGGAGGAGGGGCTGAGGGCCTGGACTCCTGGGTCTGAGGAAGGAGGAGCTGAGGCCTGGATCTCTGGGCCTGAGAGAGGAAGGGCAGGGGTTCCCAACTCCTGGGTCTGAGGGAGGAGGGGCTGGGGACCTGGATTCCTGGGCCTGAGGGAAACATGGTTTGTTAGTTATAACAAACTGATATAACTGCTATAGGCTGATATAACAAAGTACCTCAAAATGGGTGGCTTAAATCACAGAAACGGATAGTCTCCCAGTTCTGGAGGTCAGAAGTCTGAGACGGCGTGGGCAGGGCTGGCTGCTCCTGAGGCTGCGAGGGTGGATGAGTCCCAGCCTCTCCCTGGCTTCTGGGGGTGTGCTAGCAGCTGCGGTTTTCCTCAGCTTGGAAAGGCATCACCCCCACCTCTACCTTCACCTCCACATGGCGTTCTGATTGTCTGCGTCTGTCCAAACTTTTATAAGGACATGCATCCTATTGGATTAGGGCCCACATGAATGACGTCATCTGAACTAATTACATCCGCAGTGGCCTTATTTCCTAATAAGATCACATTCTGAGGCTGAGCGTGGTGGCTCACGCCTATAATCCCAGCACTTTGGGAGGCCGAGGCGGGTGGATCACGAGGTCAAGAGATC
>NW_016107581.1:1892867-1910523 GCF_001604975.1 Cebus imitator | reverse complement strand
TACAAAAAATTAGCTGGGCATGGTGGCGCGTGCCTGTAGTCTCAGCTACTCAGGAGACTGAGGCAGGAGAATTGCCTGAACCCAGGAGGCGGAGGTTGCGGTGAGCCGAGATCGCGCCATTGCACTCCAGCCTGGGTAACAAGAGCGAAACTGTCTCAAGAAGAAAAAAAAAAAAAATCACATTCTGACATGCTGGGGGTTAGAATTGTAACATTAAGTTTCTGTTCGTTTTTTTCTGTGGCGGGGACACAATTTGAGTCGTGCTGAGTCCATTTTTGTTGCTCTGACAGAAGACCCGAGGCTGGGTCTTTATAAAGGAAGAGGTTAATTTGGCTCAGATTCTGATGGCTGGAAGGTTCAAGATGGGGCAGGTGCACTCAATGAGGATCTCCCTCATCCCTGAGTCTCTGTTGTTTTTTTGTTTGTTTGTTTTTCTAAAACCAAGTCTCGAATTGTTGCCCAGGCTGGAGTGCAAGGGCACAATCTCGGCTCACTGCAACCTCTGCCTCCTGGGTTCAAGCGATTCTCCTGCTTCAGACTCCTCAGTAGCTAGAATTACAGGCACCTACTACCACACCTGGCTAATTTTTTTTTTTCATTTCTAGTAGGGATGGGGTTTCACCATGTTGGCCAGGATGGTCTCGATCTCCTGACCTCATGATCCAGCCACCTGGGCCTCCCAAAGTGCTGAGATTACAGGTGTGAGCCACCATGCCCGGCCCCTTGAGGCTGCTTCTGCTCCTGGGGGAGAATGGAGGGAAGTGGCTATGTGCACAGAGACCACTTGTCGCTGGAGGAGGCAAGGGAGAAAAAAACAAATTCACAAATTCCCAGGGGTGAGAACTCACTCACCCCACAAAGGCAGGCATTAATCTCGCCATGAGGAATCCACCTCCAGACCACACAGCTCCTATTAGACCCCACATCCCAACACTTGCCACACTGGAGCCTGAACCTCAACATGAGTTTTGGTGAGAACAAACGGTATCCAAACCATAGCCGCCTGGAAGAACTAGGCTGAGGCCGAGCGTGGTGGCTCATGCCTATAATCCCAACACTTCGAGAGGCCGAGGTAGGTGGATCACCTGAGGTCAGGAGTTCAAGACCAGCCTGGCCAACATGGTGAAACCCTGTCTCTACTAAAAATACAAAAATTAGCTGGGCATGGTGGCAGGCACTTGTAACCCCAGCTACTCAGGAGGCTGAGGCAAAAGAATTGCTTGAACCTGGGAGGCAGAGGTTGCAGGGAGCCAAGATCGTGCCATTGCACTTCAGCATGGGGGACAGAGTGAGCAAGATTCCATCTCAAAAAAAAAAAAAAAGAAGCGGGCTGGGAGCTTGGGTGTCCTGGGTGAGGAGGGGCCCCAAAACCAGAATCCTCATTCCCTGGGGGAAGAAGGATTGTGGGCAATACTGGAGGTCAATGTGAAGTGACTGCAGCCTGGCTGGAATGTTTTCCAGGCATCTCCAGCTTAATTTGGTCAAAACAGAATGACCGATTTCCCCTAAAACACCCCCTTTAGACCACCTCAGTCATGGGACTGTCATTCACCAGCTGCCCCAGCTCTCAGCAAGTCCTGCTGGCTCCTCTTTGAAGGCTCCTGGAGTGCCCCACCGTTCTCCACCTCCACAGCCCCGCTATCCTGCACCCCCAATCCAATCACGTCAGGCCCCTGCTTCCTGGCCTTGCACGGCCTCCATCCTGCTATGAATTCACCTAGAGGTCCTCGCAGTGCACCAGGCCCCACGCCATCGGCCGCTTGCCTCTGCCCTCCCATCCCACCGCACTCCCCTCCTGGCCACGAGCAAACTCCGCGCCTCTTCCTGCCTCTGCCTGCCACGGCGCCGGCCGCCCTGCACGCCGTCCATCCGGGGAGGCGACAGGAAAGGGTGACACAGTGGCAGGACCTGCTGTTTACCCCGGGACCTCATCTCCCACGACCTTCTTGGGTCGATGACTCCATTTCCCTGGCACCTGTGGGAAAGACAAGTCGCGAATTCTGTTTACTCATCTGGGAACTCCATTTCCCACCAGCCCCCGGGGCCGCCGCGGTCAAAGCCTCTTCTGCACCCTCCACGAAAGTACCGGACCCGACTAAGATAAAGGCAAACGCCGCCACGGAGTCTCGGGAGACTGCGACGCCCGGGAAACCTTGGGTTTGGCTCTCCCGTGGCGGGGGAGCCGCACAGCCTACCAGGAACTGCAGACCACCCTCCCGCGGAGGGGCGCAGGGTCCCTGCGTTGCGAGGGCCTTCAGGCTGGCGGGTGCCTGTGGCCAAGGACGGGACCGGGATCAAGGCCCGAAATTCCAAAGTGCCGCACCCCTTCGGACAGGTTAACAGTGAACACAGCGGGTGGGAGGGACTACAACTCCCAGCACGCCCCGGGGCTACAGGCGCCTCTCCCACCCGCGCGCTGGTCCCCGACCCTGCCGGGAGTAGTTGTTTTTGGTTTTTGTTTTTAACTTAAGGAGCTCTTTGTCTTTAAAGGCCGGCGTGAGAGTGACATGGGGCCTCCCAATCCGCCACCCCACCCTTCTTGGGATCCACGAGCCCTTGTTCTTTGGGGACACCACGTATTCCCCAACTGGAGGGCAAAAGGGCACTGGCCTTAGCCCAGGATTCAGGGGTACCCCACAAGTCAAGACTTCACCTTCAAAGAGGCAGTCCTCATATTTCTTTGGCTGTCAGGAATCCCAGGAAAGACGTTCAGAACACAGGTCCTCAGCCCTATCCTTGACACAAAATGTCCTCCAGAGGCGACTGATGGATCCCGACTGATGGATCCTTCTGGGACTGAGAAGCCTTGCCCTCTTCGCCCCATCTAAGGCTGCCCAGTCCACTTCGGGACACCCCATCAGCAAGGCCCTTGAACTAGCTGTGCCCAGCACATGGGCCACCTCCTCCCAACTCATCCTTCCCTCACCCTTCTGAGGTGGTCGCATTTATAGTTCTTCCTGCTCCAGGCTGTCCTCAAAGCCCAGGCCCAGCTCACAACCTCATCAGCTTTATCTCCTGCCCCCTCAAAGACCTCAAGCCCAATGAAAGCAAAGACGGGAACTAGCTGACAGCTGTAGCTAACTGGCTGATGGCTGTCAAGAAACTTCTCGAATGAATGCTAGACCTTGACCCAGAACCTCTGCATCCATCCTGCTAAGAATTCCATCCCTGGCCAATTCCAACCCCAGACTCCCACCGTATTAACCTTCAACCTTTACTCCACTCCTGCTGGGCTCGGGATGAAACAGAACAGACCCACCCAGGACAGGCCCTGGGGCCACACCAAGCAAGCACCCACAGAGACAGGCGGGTCCAGGCCGCTGTCCAGGGGCAACAGGCTGCCTCCACCAAGCACCTCAGCTCTGTCAACCCCAAGAAATGAGGGGATCAGCAGGCTGAGTGGTTAAATAATTAATAAGATTACCAACAGTGTGTTAATTACAAAGAACAGAGAGGAGCTAGAGGTGGTGAATTTTCCAAACAGGGAACCAGGATTCACAGCCCCAAGGCCCAGGGGTCCGGCCACCCAGGCGGGGCAGCTCCGTAATAAATAATGGAGTTGGGGGCGGGGAGTCAGGGCTGCTCCTGCTTCTTCTTGACTGAAATCCGCTTCTTTCTCGCTGCCAACATCTCATAGAAGGGGTCCACACTCACAGCTGCCCTGCAGAAGGGAAGGGATCCCAGGATGAGGGCCAAGGAGTCCAGGCCCCCAGGCCCTCCTCCCTCACACTCATGAGTCCAATCCCCAGGCCCTCCTCCCTCAGACCCACGGGTCCAGGCCCCCAGCCCCTCCTCCCTCAGACTCATGGGTCCAGGCCCCTAGCCCCTCCTCCCTCAGACCCACAGGTCCAGGCCCCCAGGCCCTCCTCCCTCAGACCCAGGGGTCCAGGCCCCCAGCCCCTCCTCCCTCAGACCCAGGGATCCAGGCCCCAGCACCTCCTCCCTCAGACCCAGGGGTCCAGGCCCCAGCCCCTCCTCCCTCACACCCAGGGGTCCAGGCTCACTCAATGGACTTGATCCACTCATCCTTCTCCTCCTGCGTAGGGGCTGAGATCCGGTATACCATATGGTTGCCCTCCACCACCCGGCCATCCGCCTCGGTTTTGCAGGCTTTGATGAGCTGCCCCTTGTTGTTGGGGATGTAAAGCTCAAAGCAGTTCTGGGGACGAGAGGGGAAGGGTGAAGGTGAGAGCCAGCCCTGGGCAGAGGTGGCCCGCCCTGGCAGGAAGGTGTACAGAGAGGGGTCTCACCGGTTTCCGGGGGTCATCCACCTCTCGGATGCTCAGATTCTCCAGGGGGATGATTCCTCGGGGCTCCTTGTCCTGAAGAAGCAAGTTGGATAGAACTCAGACTTCCAAATCCTCACTCCATGCTGTCCAGGCTCCCAGCCCCTCCTCCCAGGACCCCAGAGCCCAGCCCAGGTCACCCTCACCGTCGTGTACTCAAAGTAGTAGAGGCAGTTGTCTGTGAGGATAAACCAGCGCCGCTTCCACGTCTTCACCCGGCCCCCTGAAAGGGAAGGGGTGGGAGGGGGCCTGGGCTCAACGGAGGGGGACAGGGCCTCTGGGAGGTGGGAGGGGCGTAAGAAGCAAAGCAAGAGCAGGAGAGGCGGGGCTCCTGGGGCCTAGGACAAAGCCGCTGCGTGGTGGGGAGACAGACAATCAGGGACAGGTGTGTTGGGGCTCCAGGAATCGTCCACCCCCAGCTTGGGGCTCCACTTTTCTAGGTTTGTCAGCCCCCTCCTGCTGTGGGCCGGAGGCCAGGGCAGCCCCCTCCCCTGTCTAGTGATGGGGAACAAGGACAGATCGTGTACCTACCTCCTGGGGCAGACAGCGAGAAAGCAGGCAGGACCAGGTGCAGGAGAAGGGAAGGCGGGAGAGCGGAGCACCCCAAGAGCCGCAGGTGACAGAAACAGGGTAGGTGCGGAGCGGGATGTGCAGGGGGCAGGGCAGAGAGGTAAACACAGAGACAGAGAAACACGCAGAGGGAGGGGAGGGAGAGAGAGGGAAGAAAACCAGTTACATCCACATGAGGGGCGGATGACCGAGGCCCCTCCCTCCCAGAGAGGCCAAGGGCCCTGAGCCCCAGGTGGTGGCTTGGAAAACCCCTTGCATGGGCAGAGGGCCCCAGCCCACCCCCTAAGGTCTGTCCCAGGCCAGGAGGGTCCTCCCTTGACATGGTGAAAGTGCCTCTCCCCTGTAGGTGGGAAGAGGCAAAAGCCCCAGCCTTTGGTCAGAGGTGGATATGGGGGCCCATCTCAGCTCCTGCACAAACTGGCTGTGTGACCTCAGGACACTCTCTTGGCCTCTCTGGACTCCAGCCTGGAGACTCACTTGGGCCCACACCTTCCTGTGGCAAAAGGACCCGCTTTTGGCTTCCTCGTGGGCCCAGGTTTAAACAGTGAAAGTCATAATGGCTTTTATTAGCCATGAAGGAGGAACTGTGGTCACCCATCTCCACTCCTGCACTGCCACCTTTAAGGAAGGGACGCCCCTCTCTAACTGGCATAACAGGAACAGAGGCCCTCTGGCCAGAAATGTCCCTGGGGCTGGTGGGCAACCTTAGATGGGGCCCAGGGCCAAAATGAGGAGTGAGCCTCAATTTCTTCATCTGGGAAATGGGAAAGGTTGCTGCTGACGGGAGTATTTTGTTTTTTTTTTTTTGAGACGGAGTTTCACTCTTGTTGCCCAAGCTGGAGTGCAATGGCATGAACTTGCATCACTGCAACCTCCATCTACCTCCCGGGTTCACACAATTCTCCTGCCTCAGCCTCCCAAGTAGCTGGGACTACAGGTGCGCACCACCACGCTCGGCTAATTTTTGTATTTTTGTAGAGACAGGGTTTCACCATGTTGCCCAGGATGGTCTTCATCTCTTTTTTTTTTTTTTTTGGTCTTCATCTCTTGACCTCCTGATCCACCTGCCTTGGCCTCCCAAAGTGCTGGGATTAGAGGTGTAAGCCACTGTGACCGGCACAGGAGCAGTTTTGAGGGAAGCAGTTCCTTGTGAGGCTGGCACTTTCCTGCTTCTCTTTCTAGCCTGCCCACTGCCAGGTCACTCAAGGACTCAATTTCCCCCAACACGGTCTGCCTCCCTTGGATCCAATACAGGGGTGGGGACTGGGGTTGGCTGAACAGTGATTTGCATGTTGCATTTTTATTTGAGAGAGACAGGGTCTTCTGCCGCCCAGGCTGCGGTGCCGTGGCACAATCATGACTCACTGCAGCCTTGACCACTCGGGCTCAAACAATCCTCCTGCGCCACCACGCCCGGCTAATTTTTTTATTATTTTTGTAGAGATGGGGGTCTCATTATATTGCCCAGGTTGGTCTCAAAGTCCTGGCCTCTAGCAATCCTCCTGTCTTGGCCTCCCAAAGTGCTAAAATTACAGGAGTGGGGCCCTGCACCCAGCCTGACTTGCATATTTTACATTTACCAGGAAACCCTGGCATCTGCTGAGGTGGTGACGCCCTGGTTTAAGAGCACAGTTCAGGCCAGGTGCAGTGGCTCACAGCTGTAATACTGGCACTTTGGGAGGCAGAGGTGGGCAGATCACGAGGTCAGGAGTTGGAGACCAGTGTGACAAACATGGTAAAACCCCATTTCTACTAAAAAAAAAAAATACAAAAATTAGCCCAGCATGGTGGTGCATGCCTGTAGTCCCAGCTACTCAGGAGGCTGAGGCGGGAGAATCACTGGAACCTGGGAGGTGGAGGTTGCAGTGAGCCAAGATCGAGTCACTGCACTCCAGCCTGGGCGACAGAGCAAGACTCCGTCTAAAAAAAAAAAAAAAAAAGCACAGTTCCACATGGGGAGGCCCCCAAGAGGCAGAGGCCAAAGCTGCCCTGTCCAGTCCTCCTTCCAAGCCTGGCCTTGACCCCCTTCCCTGAGCTGGAAGCTTCCTCTGGGTTCTCCTGCTGTCCCAGGAAGCCTCCACTGTTGCACTGGGCTGTAGCTTCTCAGATCCGTCTCTCTGGAGCAGCTGTGCCCACTTCTGTTATAAACTACATCTAACTCGCAGGTGGCACCTGCTGTTGCCAGGCGCCGCTCCAGGCCAGTGGCTCTCAACCTCACCTATACATTGGGAGCTCCTGGGGAGCTTTAACCATGACTGATGGCCCTCCTGCCTCTGAGAGCCTGACTTCAGAAGTCTGTGGCCTGGCCACCGGACTTTTCCAAGTGCCCAGGTGAATCTCACGCGCAGCCAGGGCTGTGAACAACTCCAATCCTCGTGCTAGCTCCTCACCACGCTACCATCCTGTCTGATCCACACTAACCAACCGTGAATGCGCCAGTGCCACATGTTACGATGAAGACTCCCCTCTCCATCCCTGCTGGACCTCCCGACTCATCTGCACCAGCCCTGGGTATTCCCTCCGAAGCCAGGAGCCAGAATCTGGGATAGATTTCCTCGCTTGTTGGGTTTTCTGCCTGTGGGTGGCTGGGACAGCCAGGGCTCTGGGTCTGATGCCTTGGAGTGCAGGGTCAGTCCTGCCTGGGATCCTGGGAATTCTTCAACTATTGCCAAGGGGAATAACAGGTTCCAGAGGCGGGTCTCCCTCAGGCTGGGTTAACGCAGTGGAGAGAACCCAGAGTGAACTCTCCCCCACAAAAGGACAGCATCACCTGCCTCTCACTGCCTCCTCAGCCCAGCTCAGGGTCTGGCACAGAAGGGCTCCATGAACATCTGTGGGTAAAGGGAAGGGGCTGGGAAGTACGTACTACAGGCCAGACCCAGCGCACAGGACTGATTTTATTTTCAGCCCCATTTTTTGGGTGTGGAAAACTGAGGTTCAGAGAGGTCGAATCATTTACCCCAGCAGGTTTGTGTGGAAGCTGAGTCCAGGCCCAGGCCCACTAACTTCCCCCGAGGAGGGACCAGCAGTGTTGGGAGGGCACGTACCCAGCTTCAGGAGCCAGCCCTCCCGGTCCGGGTTGAAGAAGGTGTGGGTCAGGTCGTTCCCGTCATCCTCAGGAATCTTGAAGGGCTCATTTCGGATGCTGTCGTAGAGGTTCTGAGGAGCAACGGCTGTATCAGCCACTCCAGGCCCCTAGGACTCCCCAGGGTTACTCAGGGTTGGGGGAGCACCGAGACCCAGAGTGGGATGACTCATGGTGAGGAAGAGAGAGGGGCAGGCTGGGGAGGGGGCAAGTAGAAGGCAGAGAAGGGGAGGGAGGCTGAGGTGGGAGAGGAAAGAAGAGATGCCCAGGTGACAGGTGGAGAAGCCAGCTGCATCCTCAGAGAAATAAACAGATGGGGAATGAGGCCAACTGAGAGCCAGGAGGTGCGACAGCCATAGACAGAGAAAGACAGGCCAATAAAGTCAGGGCCAGTGCCTGAGACAGTCAAGAAGAGAAGCAACGAGACAGAGCAAGAACGAGAGAGAGAGAAAGAGAGACAGACAGGCAGGGAGGGGAAAGATCACGAACGAGCTGGCATAATCACGCCATCTGGGGGGTGAGGGCAGACACCAGTGACCCTGGGCAGACAGCTCAGGCACTAGGAGACCACAGGTGGGGCGGGGGTGTCTGTGGCAGGAAGAGGGACAGGACTGCGGGGCAGGGAATAGGGGCTGACCCTGAGCAGCTCCTCAGGCAGGTCCCCGCCCTCGTTGATGCCCCGGTTCATGGCCACAAAGCGCTCCAGGCCTGGCTTGTCGCGGACATTGGGGTTGTGGAGGCTGGTGTTGAGCATGATGACAGCGAAGGACAGCACATAGCACGTGTCTGCATAGGACAGGGTAGGTGGTGACAACCCAGGTATGTCAGCCCCCCGCGCCCCCCTCCCCAGGACCCAGGATTCCCGTCTCCCAGCCCCCTCCCTCCCTCAGACCTAGAAGCCTGGCCCCGTCTCCTCTTTCTCTTTCCCAGGACCCAGGAGTCGGGGCCGCACCTGTGGACTGGAAAACCCCAGGGTTACACAGGCAGTATCGCTGGGCGAAGGCCTCCATCATCCGGTCAATTTTCTGGGCCTCTCCAGGGAGGCGAAAGCTCCATAGAAACTGCCTGGGTTGGGGAGGGGCTGGGATGAGTGCCAGGGCTAGCAGAAGCCCGTCCCCACTCTCAGTCCCTGTGTGAGAAACTGGTCCATGAGGAATCCCAAACTTCCGGCCTCAGCAGTTGGCTCAGGTATGGTCACATGATCCAATCTGACCAACAGGCACTGGCCATGGGAGTGTTGTGGATTGCTACAGAAATAGCCTCTTTCTGCTAAGTTTGCTAGACAGGTCTGGGGTTGTTACCAGATAAGAGAGTCTGCAGAGAGCAATGCTGACACAGTGGTGAACACAAGAGACAGAGAAAGTTGGCTTTCTGCCACTATTTTGGCTCCTGGATATAGCTATGCCTGAAGGAGGCCATAACCCTGGACTCATGGTACAGGACACACTCAGTTCCCTAGTTTTTGTTTCTGTGTTTTTCTTTTTTCTTTTTTTTTTAAAGATGGGGTTTCACCATGATGGCCAGGCTGGTCTTGAATGCCTGACCTCAGGTGATCCACCCACCTCAGCCTCCCAAAGTGCTAGGATACCACCCACCTCAGCCTCCCAAAGTGCTAGGATTACAGGCGTGAGCCACCGTGCCCAGCCTGTTTCTGTGTTTTTCTTGAGTAAGGTTTGTTGCTTGTAACTAGAAAAGCTCTGACAGGTACATTCCTGCCATTCCAAACCCCTCCCCCTCACTCACCTGAGGGCCTGCACCAGATTGAGGTCGGTGAACTCATGCAGATCCACAAAAGCATGGAGTACTGCCAGGTTCAGCTCTTCCCTGGAAGGACGGGACAGAATCACATGCAGTTTGGAGAGGCCGGGGCAGGAGTACGCAGGAAGCAGGGCCCCAGGGAAGCTGTGCCCCCTCTTCAGCACCACAGCTGCCCTCTGCAGAGGGTGAAGCTTCTTGCTGGGCTCCCACACAGGCCTGGCCCTGGGGTGGGGGATGCTCAGAACACACTCTTGGGAGGAATACCTGCCTTGGGAACCCTGGTTAGGCCGTCCTTTGCACAGCTGGGAGAAACGCGGCAAGCACATATGCCACGGACCATCACCTCTCTCAAATGATACCCACACTCCCCAGATATCCAGACACAGTCCCCACAGCCCCCAGACAACCAGAGATGCTTCCCACATACCCCAGATCTCTATAAATCCCTGATTCCCAGATGTCCGCAGATGGCCTCCAATCATCTGACTCCAGTCCAGTCCCATGCACCCTAGGCTTCTAAATGATCCCCACAACTCCTAGGTGTGCACGAGGGCCCAATAGTGCCCACGGCTCCCAGCTGACCACACGGTGCCCATGCACAGCTGTGGTCCACCCATGGTTCTCACGCTCCCATGATACTTGAGAGATGTTCTCCACTGTTCAGATGTAAATGGATGCCTCTCCAGACACACCCCCCCAGGGAATTCCAGAAGGTCCCTGCATCCCCAGATGCTCTCAGTTGGCCGCAGGCTCCCCTAACCCCCGCGTCAGTCCATTCTGTCAGTCTGAAAGATGATCGGCCAGAGCGTCTCTGATGTACCACCTGTGAGCTGCCAGTGTGAGGGCAGGAGCTGGGCACAGGGGGTGGGCAGGAGGGAGGGGCCCCACGAGCGCTGAGTGGTGGCCATACCTCTCCCCCAGGTAGTCCCCGATGGCGGTCTTGTTCAGCCCCTCGCCCTTGTACAGGAAGCGGGCGATCTCCTCAGGTGTGTTCTGCAGAAGTTCGTTCTCCACCAAAAACTGGATGCCCTGGTGGTGGGGACAAGGTCTCAGTGCTGAGGGCCAGAAAGCCACTCCCCTCACCTCCCAGGGAACCTCAGCATCCATACCTACCCCCACCCTCAACAGACCAGGGCCAGCTTCATTTTCAGCCTTCTCACAGGTCCTTAAACCGACTCATAGCCTTTGCACCTCATGGCCCACCCTTTCTGCCTTTGCCTGGTTAAATGCAGCATCAACAACAGGGTCTGGCAAGGAACAGGTGCTCACCACATTTTCTTTCTTTTTTTTTTGACAGTCTCACCCTATCTCCAGGCTAGAGTGCAACGGCACCATTGCAGCTCACTGCAACTTCCGTTTTCCGGTTTCAAGCAATTCTCCTGCCTCAGGCTCCTGAATAGCTGGGACTACAGGCACACACCACCACACCTGGCTAATTTTTTTGTATTTTCAGTAGAGATGAGGTTTCACCAGGCTAGTCAGGATGGTCTCAATCTCTTGACCTCGTGATCCACTTGCCCTGGCCTCCCAAAGTGCTGGGATTACAGGCGTGAGCCACCATGTCCAGCCTTTTTTTTTTTTTTTTTTTTGAGACCTGGTCTCGCTCTGTTGCACAGGCTGAAGTGCAGTGGCGTGATCACAGCTTACTGCAGCTTCGAACTGCTGGGCTCAAGGGATCCTCTCACTTCAGCCTCCTGAGAAGCTAGAACTATAGGCATGAGCCAACACACCTGGATAATTTATTTATTTATATCTTTTCTAGAAATGAGTTATCACTCTGCTGCCCAGGCTGGTCTCAAATTCCTGCTTCAAGCAATCCTCCTGCCTCAGCATCTCGAAGCACTGCGATTACAGGCATAAGCCACTGAACCAGCCAATAAACGTTTGCTGAATGACTGAAAAGGGTTCCAGTTGCTTCAGGAAACAATAACGTGACAACCTGTTAGCAGATGCAGTCTCTCCAGGGCTGTGAACTCAGGGCCCAGGCTAGACTGAGGCTTCTCTGAGTCTCTGTGCTATGAAGACCTCTCTGTTACTGCCATATCTCACTCTGAATTGTGCTACTGGTGTTTGGGGAGTGCAGGGCAGCATCTGATTTTTCTTTCAGTCTCCAGCATCATCCTAGACAGGATCAGGCTCTCCAGAGGCCTCGGAAAATGGGTGTTAAATGAGTATGTGAACAGGCTGGGCATGGTGGCTCACGCCTCTAATCCCAGCATTTTGAGAGGCTGAAGCAGGCGGATCACACGAGTTCAGGAGTTTGAATCCAGCCTGGCCAACATGATGAAACCCTGTCTCTACTAAAAATACAAAATTTAGCTGGGCATGGTGGCGGGAGCCTGTAAGCCCAGCTACTCGAGAGGTTGAGGCAGGAGGATTGCTTGAACCCAGGAGGCAGAGGTTGCAGTGAGCCAAGATCACATCACTGCACTCCAGCCTGGGTGAAAGAGCAAGATAATGTCAAAAAAAAAAAAAAAGTAAGTGAACAAAAGACTTTCCTGAACCTGGTGAACACCTATTCATCCTTCAAACCCGAGCTGAATGTCTCCTCCTCAAGGAAGCCCTCCCTGACTCTACCAGCCTGCCTCCTCCCCTGGTCCACTACCCTGATACCTCCATCATGGCACCAGTCGACCCTTGTTTGTGCATGTCACTTTGTCCACAGCCCCTACAAGACTCCAGCTCATCTTGGGACTACAAGAAGTGCGCCCATGCAAGTAGACGGTGCAAGACAACCCTCCCGCAGGGGACACAACTAGGGAGTCAGGGGGGCTGGAACACTTGCTAGTGTTCAGAGAACAAATGGACAGCCAGTCTCTGAATCCAGGGATTAGGACCAAGTCTGTCCACCTAGAATAGACCTGGAGCCATCATGCTTCTGGAACCCGGAGGTGCCAGAAGTTCCTGCCTGGATGTCTGCCCAGCTGATCCCAGTCCTGTGGCCCCAGGCACCTTCTTAGGGTCCATGTTGAACTTCTTCCTGCCCATTGCCATCTTCCGGTTCCTCTGCAAGGTCTTACTGCAGGAGCAGAGAGCAGGGTAGGGGGCGGAAGGTCAACGCCTGGACATCCCTGGCCTCGGCCAACCCCACGCCCCCCAGGTCGTCCGCCCCAGCCCTCACCTGCCCTCATTGGCCTCCAGTCCCTCCACCTCGCTCATGGCTTCGCTGAGCTCCTCCCGCAGGCGCTGAATCTCCACCAGCAGCTCCTGCTTCCGCCGCCGGATGTTCTCCAGCTCCATCCGCTCCTCCGGAGTCAGGTCTGGGGGTTCTGGGGGTCAGGGTCAAGGTTTAAAAGTCAGTGCTGGGGGCCGTGAGCCGGAATTCCTGCAGTCTGGGGGCGGAGAGAGCTCGGAAAGGACACATAAGGGGCTTCCTATGTCTGGACCGAAGAATGGGCTGGGGGCCTGGATTCCAAACTCTCGAGTTCTGGGGGAGGAGTGGACTTGGGGCCCAGATTCCTGAGTCTGAGGGAGAAGGGGAATGGGTGCCTGAGCTCTTAGGTCTGAGGAAAGAAAGGGCTGGGAGCCGGAATTTCTAGGTCCATTACTTGGAAGGGGACTGAGGCCTTGGTTTTCTGACTCCATTCTTGGCGAAGTAGTAGCTGGGGACTTGGGTGTCCGGACTCCTGGGTCCACGAAAAGTCACTACAGCCAGGAGAGCTGATGACAGCTCGAAAGAGTTGGGAAGGTGGGGCGGGACATCGACGGCCCCCGCCCCCCAAGATTTCTCCCCTCCTGGCAACCCGAGTGCCCCTCCCCGGCAGGCGCCGGGCTTGCCCGCCCCTCCAGCTGGAATGGTTCCGCCCCGGCCGCGCCTCCACCGCTCCATCCCGCCCCTCCCGCCGCCGCCGGAAACAGGCTCAGCCCAAACAATGGCCTGGAACACCCCGCTCTCGGGTCCAGCCGGAAGCCCGTCCAGCGCCCCACAAAAGCGGTGCGACGAGGCTACGACGGGACCCAACGTCTCTGGGTGGCGCGCACCAGGAGAAACGTTCGCGGCGGAACGTTCAGGAGAAAACGCTCTAGCAGCTCCCATCCGACCCCGCCCCTCCCGACCTACCATAGACGCCGTCCTCCATGGCGGCTAGGAAGGCCCGCGGGGAGTCCGGGGCAGTCCCGCCGGTCGGGCCTGGATCCGCGTTGGCCCGCGGGCTCTGGTGAGCCCGCTCAAACGCCCCGGGAGCCACCGCCGCCTCCTCAGCGCCAGTCCTCAGCGCTGAAAAGACTCTCCCTTCGTCTCCCAACCGCCCCTTCAGTAGGGACCGCCCCTCTTTTTGACACCCTCCAATCCACAGTGGGCGCTTTCGTCCTCCCCGCCCTCGACACCAAAGGATCGTCCTCCAGGTCCAAGAGTCGCACAAAAAGCTGATGTAGGTATGTCCGGCCGGAGGTAGACGGCCCGCGGGACCAATCGGATTGCAGGCAGGGCAGCAGGCCCCGCCTCTGAAACAACAGACAGCCTTTGACAGGCTTGCTCTCCAATGAGAAGCCTCGGAAAAGTGTTGCGTGGAGGCGGAGCTACGCGGAACAGACATGACGGCGCCTGCTCAAAGGCCTTGGACACTGGGAGACTAGGTCAACCGAACCCCGCCTCCAGTAATACGTTACTAAGGGGTGGTACTTTGTTAGTCTTGTTGCCAGGGGGCGGGGCTACAACTGTGGCTTGTTTTTGTAAGCCACACCTCCTAGCAGCCCATGCTGGCTTCTGGCCGCTGAGGTTGCCATGCAACGGGGAGCCGCTTTCGGCCTCTTTTGCATTTCTTCTCCGGGTACTTTCCTCTCCTCTCAGTCCCTCCTAATCTTCAAACTCCTTACCATCATCTATGCCATCCCCATCCCCCTCAGCCTCTTCAGAGTCATGGGGTGGTGAAACGAAAGATTTATTCTCTTGTTTTTTTTTTGGAATCCTGCTCTGTCACGCAGGCAGTGGCGCGATCTCGGCTCACTGCGACCTCTGCCTCCCGGGTTCAAGCGATTCTCCTGCCTCAGCCTCCCGAGCTGGCACTACAGGCACACAGCACCACGCCTGGCTAATTTTCTTTTTTTTTTTTATAGAGACGGAGTTTCACCGTATGGGTCAGGCTGATCTTGAACTCCTGACCTTGTGATCCGCCCACCTCGACCTCCCAAAGTGCTGGGATTACAGGTGTGAGCCACTGCGTCCACCCAAGATTTACTTTTTCTAAATGCTATGCTATTTGGTGTCACGGAGAATAGAACAGGGGAAGGTGAAATTTGGTGAAAGCACAGGCTTGGCCTTCCTGGCGCCTTCTGCTGCTCAGACTCCTCCCTCATTCCCCCAAACTCCTCCTCTTAGCTTAGTATCATCCTTCTAATACTCCTCCCTTCCACAAGCATCCTCTCACCTCTCTGATTCCTTCTCCCATCTCAGAAGGCCTTTTCTTTCTCTCTGGCTTCCCTTACTTCACCGTCCCCCTCATCCTCTCATACCCTTGCCCCCCCCCTTTTTTTTGGGGGGGGGTATGGAGTTTCACTCTTGTTGCCCAGGCTGGAGTTAAGTGGCACAATCTCGGCTTACTGCAACCTCAACCCGCCAGGTTCAAGGGATTCTCCTGCCTCATCCTCCCAGGTTTGGAGGGGAGACCCGATAAGTGCCAAGGCAGGAGTCCGAAGCCTCAGCCTATTCCCATAGAAGAAAAGAAGAAAATAACCAGAGATATAACCACAGTAGTTATTCACAGGTGGTCTTAGTTATTCATAGGTGATCTTAGTTCTTTTACTAATGACTCTCAGGTCGCAAAGTGTGAACCTGGGGTGACATTGTGAAAGAAATGACCCTAAGGCAAGACACTTTAAGCCGTCTGTCACACCCGTGGAAGGGCTGCTGGAGGGTGCCTTGGCTCTGCAGCAGCACCAGCGCTGGGAAAGCGCCCGCTGTTTAGCAAGCTGCAGAAAGAAATGTCAGAGATGTCTCCTTCTCCCGGGGAGGTAGGAGAAAACTCCACTCCTCCAAGCTCTTGCGGTAGGCCTGGCGGCTGTCAGGTAGGCCCACAGACATCCAGGGACTTAACTGTCTCTTTGTGATGCTGTGCTTCAGCAGTCATGTTCCATGTCCACTCTCATGTTCTGTTTCTGCACCTGGTTCCTTTTTTCTTAGAAGAGATAATCAGTAAAGGTAATATAAATCTTTATGTCTTTGTTCTTTCTTGACAACTATGGAAAAGTGCTGACGCATTATGCTCCTTACCTCATCTCGGCTACTAGAAAGTCTTGGGTCCCCACCTATATGACACGTGATGTTCTTGACCCTGTCACTGACCACCAATGCCACGCCCTACCTACTCTGCCCCCAGCTTTATACTCAATAAAAGTCAGAGTGTGCGGACACTCGGGGCCACTGCTGGACTCCACGCTTTGGTTGGCAGTGGACCCCAGGGCCAAAACTCTCTTTTTTCTATCTCTGTGTCTTGTGTCTTTTATGTCTACAGTTTCTCCTCTCCACACCAGCAGAGGGGCTCAAAGGACCCTGTAGGGCTAGACCAAGTAGCTGGGATTACAGGCACCCACCACGATGCCTGGCTAATTGTTGTATTTTTAGTAGAGTCAGGGTTTTGCCGTGTTGGCCAGGCTGGTCTCGAACTCCTGAACTCAGGTGATCCACCAGCCTCAGCCTCCCAAAGTGCTGGGATTACAGGCATGAACCACCATGCCCAGCCACCCTTGCCCTTCTTAAACTCCTCCCTTCTCTGAGAATCCTTCCTCCTCTAAGGCCACTTCCCCTGCCCCAGCCTCTGGGTCCCATTACTTGGAATGGGGTCAAGGGCCTGGGTGAAATGGGGAAGCCAGGCACCCCGGTAAATAGGAAAGCCATCATGGAGGTTGAAGTGGTGCCTGGGCCTTGTCCTCATTTGCTGTCCCTGGGCTGGGCAGGTGGGGACGGATTCGAGGCCAGGACCTGGTTAAGCTGTCGGATTAGACATGGAGGCTCTTAATCCCCTCACTGACCTTTATGAGTGGCCCAGGCCCTGCCCTCCTCAGTGGAAAACCAGGCTGGGCTGCCCTGCTCCCACCCTCCTTCCAAACAAAACCCCCTCCCTGCCCCTTCACTTCCAACTTAACATCCTTTCCCAACCCTGCGTTTCCATGGTCCCCGCCCCCGTCCCTTCCTACCCCAGACACCTGAGCTGAAAGGAAACCCAGCTAATTAATCCCATCCGGTTATTAGGTGGGGATTCTGAAGGATAAAGGGAGATGGAGAAGCTGGAGGGGGCACCTGGGTTGATGCAGCACTTGTGAAGGCTGAGTGCCAGTGATGGTGGCTGCCCTCGGTCCAGAATACAGGCTGGGAACACATCCTCCTCCCTGTCCCTGGCTGCCTCTGCAGCTGGCTCCCAGCCTGTAGAGTACTTAGGTAGATGGCAACATGGGCAGGGGGCTAGGTCCCAGGACCCATGCTCGAGAAACACATTCGCAGACACACCCACTGGGGCTCCTAATTCTTTAATCTGGGGGCCAGGTCTCCCCGTAAAACACTCACTCCCCCATAGTGGGAAGAACCTTGGTGTCCAGAGCTACCTCCTCCTTCCCAGGTCCCCAAGCTGGGCCAGGGAAGGGACTCTGGCTGTGAGCCACAGCCCACGCCTACCCTTGCCCTGAGTCAGACACCTGAGTTCAGAGCCAGCCTCCCCTTCCAGCCTAACCTCCCCGGGCCGTAGGATCGAGCACTGGGGAGAGCAGGAAAATCCCCAGGACTCGAATCCCCATCCCACCCTTGGTGAGGTGAGGACTCATCCTGCTGGAAAGGCCCCTGAAGGACTTTACAGATGGGAAACTGACATGAAGCAGGACACAGTAGTTGGGGCGGCATTGGGATTTACAGCAAGGCTTCTTGGGCCCTTGAAAAGGACCTCATTCCAATTAGTGCTCCATTTCTAAGCCTGTTGTAGGAACCGGGGGAAAAAATAGATATCTGTATATATATTATATATATATAATA
>NW_016107581.1:1871812-1892664 GCF_001604975.1 Cebus imitator | reverse complement strand
TGGTCTCGATCTCCTGACCTCGTGATCCACCCGCCTCGGCCTCCCAAAGTGCTGGGATTACAGGCTTGAGCCACCGCGCCCGGCCTATATGTATAACATCTTTAAGAAGTAGACACATGGCCAGGCATGGTGGCTCACGCCTGTAATCCCAGCACTTTGGGAGGCCGAGGCGGGTGAATCATCTGAGGTCAGGAGTTCAAGACCAACCTGGCCAACATGGTGAAACCCCGTCTCTACTAAAAATACAAAAATTAGCCGGGCACAGTGGCTCAGGTCTGTAATCCCAGCCACTTGGGAGGCTGAGGCAGGAGAATCGCTTGAAGCTGGGAGGCGGGGGTTGCAGTGAGCTGACGTCACACCTCTGCACTCCAGCCTGGGCAACAGAGTGAGGCTCTGTCTCAAGAAAAGAAAAAAAGAAAGAAATAGACACATATCACCAGGTACAGGGTTCCAGAGCATTCTAGACACACCAGCCCTGGGCCTCCCCTTTCCTTTGTCCACTGATCAGCCCTGTGCCCTCCAGGATCTGGCCTGAACCCTCACTCCTTGGTCAGCCCAGAAATGCTGCTTCTCAAGTCCTGAGTCCACTTCCTAGCACTGCCAAGCATTCCACCTGGAGGTGACGAGAACTTCCAGGCTTTGGTCATGGACAACTCTGGATCCCCGAAGCCTTACTTCCTTTTGGCATTACAGAACCACAAGACGTCATCTAGAATCATCGAGATTCTCAACTCCATTGGGCAAACTGGAACCAGGAAAATCTCAGACATCCGGAATGGCCCCTGCCTCCTCGACTCTGTGATCAGTCTAGACCCACAGAATCCTGATTCCCTTTAGAGATTCTAGAATGGCACTTTAAAAAAAAATAACCCACCCTGTGGATCCTTTAGAAACATTGCTTATTCTCTTGGCTGGATGCTCTACAACCCAAAGATGGAGTTGTGTCATGTCAAGAACTCCTAATCTGTCACTTAGCCTTTCTGAACCCACAGACTCACCCATGTTTTGTGCATTCTAGAAACATTACTCTTTAGTTTCTGGAGCAGTTCAACTCTCCAGGTCAAACCTGTCCTAGAATCACCAGTGCTTGCTTCTGTGGTCAACCTAGACTCACAGAATGTCAACCAATGGGCTTTCTGGAACCACAGGTCTTTTCTTGACTTGCAGTCACCATTTTTTTTTTTTTTTTTTTTTTTTTTTTTTTTTTTTTTCTTTTTTTTTTTTTTTTTTTTTTTTTTTTTTTTTTTTTTGTCTTTGGTCAACCAAGATGATCTTGAATGCCTAGGGCATTCCATAACCTTCCCTCCCAGATGGTTTTGCTGCTCGGTTGGCTGAGTTGAGAAGCAACACTCCCTTGAATCTTAGGTGAATCCAGACCTACAAACCCTTGATCTGTGATGCTGTCCAAGAACTATCAACTTGCTCCCCCAGAGGTGGTCTATACCACTGGTTTCTCACCCTGGTAGCAATCCAGTTCCACCCATACAGAAGAATCTAGAACCACCAGTCTTTTCCTCTTGGGTGATCCAGAATTCCGGTGAGACTCAGGAATTGGGTTCATAAAGGGATCTCAGGAGGGAGCACAGAAGCAGAGGAATTAAGGTCCAGGATGTCCATGGTGGGTCACCAGGCATAGCAGAACCTTACCACCTAGTCAGGTACCCAGCAGACCTGTTGGTTTTCAAGAACACGTGCCCCCATCCCAGGAGAGAACCCTATCTCTCCATCTTGCTACCTCGGGGAAGGGGGCACACATGGGGAGGGGGACACCAGTTTGCATCATGGAGGCAGGGTCAGCGCCAGGGTTGGTGTGAGAACTCGGGGGCTGGAAGCCCCATCTTCTGTCTCCTCCCCGTTCCCTTCCTCAGCCTCATCGTCCTCATCTTCCTCCTGGCAGCAGCTCAGAGCAAGTTCATTTTCATAACAAAATGCAGTCAGAGAGCCAGGGAAGCTAGACTTGAGGCTGTGGGAAGCCTGCTCTGCCCGTTCATCCAGCTCCTTAGCACTGCAGACCGGCGTCCCTGGGACCTCGTAAGTGCGATGGAAGTGGCGATAATCGACCTCATACTGGGAGCCACGCTGGAAGAGAACTGGCTCAAAACGATGGCCCCAGAGCAGTTCACCAGGGAGGTAGGATGAGCGACACTGTGTGGTCATGGCTGTGGCCTCAACCATCCCCTCGAGAATGACCACCAGCTCGAAGTCAGCCCTGGCCAGCTCAGCACGTCCTAGCTCATACAGAGGACTGGCCGAGTCGATCTCATGGACGATGGTGATGGGGGACACGAGGAAGATACGATCGGTGCCTCCATCAAAGCCCACGTCCACATCCTGGTGGTCCAGCGGGATGTACTCCCCCTCTGGGGTCACACGAGGCTGCAGCAGGAGGCAAAGAGCCAAAGAAAAGAGAGCAGGGAGCAGAGACAGGCAGAGATGGAGAGAGAGAGAAGAAGAGATGCAGAGAAAGAAGGCAAAGACCACAGGAGTGAAGGAAAGGGTGAGAACACGAATCCAGAGATGGGGCCGGCAACCCAGAGAGAGAGGAAGTCAGAGACACAGGTGAGGGCACAGAAACCCAGCGAGAGGGAGCCAGAGACCCAGGAGGGGAGGATGGAGGTCCAGAGAAAGCATGGAATGGGACAGACCCAGAGATAAAGGGAGAGGAAAGAGACTCAGGGTTTGGGAATAGAAAATGGGAAGAGGGGCGTGGCAGGGGAAGAGAAGGAGGAGAGAGGGGCAGAGTGATATTGGCATAGACACAGAAATCACCAAGACAGAGATGAAATCGAGGAGACAATGGAAAATAAGGATGACATCCAACAGAGAATTGGAGGAGAGGGAGAGAAAAATGGCTTTTAGTATGTGGCCAGAGAAAGAGAAACCAGATAATAAGAAGGCAGAGTTAGGACGACCGAGGTCCGACACTCTGCAGCCACCGCTGCCTCAGGCTTATCCCTGGGCCCTCCCCTGAGCTATCCTAGCTGCCAGCCCAACTGCAAGCCCCTCCCTGGCATTGTGCATGTGGACACGCTTTGGGGGGGTCTGGGTATGTTGCCCCTGCGTACCAGCTGGGTCCACAGCCACCTCCCAGGCCATGTCACTGCCCCACAGACTTCTGCAATAGCCAGTGTCCCTCCTTGTCATGAATTCTGGCATCTCAAATCGTCAGGGAGGAGACAGAAGTGGGAGGTGGGCACCTATCCTCCTCTTGTAACTGTCTCTGGGAGCCCCAAGTAAAGGAATCCTAGAGGCGGCTGGGAGTTGCAGCTTCCACTACCCCCAATTCTCTCCAAGTCAAGCCTCAGCCCAGAGTTCTAAAGTCACTTTACAGCCAGGCTCAATGGGTCACGCCTGTAATCACAGCACTTTGGGAGGCCACGGCAGTGGATCACCTGAGGTCAGGAGTTCAAGATCAGCCTGGCCAATGTGGCGAAACCCCGTCTCTCCTAATAACACAAAAATTAGCCAGGTCTGGTGGCAGGCATCTGTAATCCCAGCTATTCTGGAGGCTGAGGCAGGAGAATCACTTGAAACCAGGAGGCGGAGGTTGAAGTGAGCCAAGGTCATGCCACTGTACTCCAGCCTGGGTAACAGAGCAAAACTCCATCTCATAAAAAAATGAATAAAGTCACTTTACTTGGGCAAGGGCAGCTACTGGCCCAGAGTTTCTTGGGAACGGAGATGTTTGAGCAATTTGACCATAATTCTAGGACCACTAAAGCCCCTTCCTCAGGGCGCAGGAGGAAGCCACTACCCCAGGGGCCAGTGGGAGGTGCAGTTTTGTTTGGTTCCCAGTGGGAACCAAACTCAGAGGGCTGGAGGCTGGTGGGACACAATGGGCCACTGACGCGTATTCTCCCACGGATGCCGCAGGACCCCATGCCTAGAAGCCTGGAGAGCTGTGCTCCACAGTGATGAGCTGCACCCATCCTGGGGCCTGCCTCTCCCGGGGGCCTCAAGTCGCAGGCCCCGGTCTGTGCCACAGTGTCTGGTGGGAATTGTACACCTGAGCAATAGAACGGTCACTCACCTCCGCCCCCCGCAAAACTGCATCTCAGACCATCTTTGGGCAGGTCCCTTGACTCAGAAGCTTCTGGGAATTACAGCCCAGAGCCTCCACAGGCCACGCGTGGCCCTCTCGGGTCTACACTCCCCACAATCCCACAGGCGGCCCATCCTCAAGCCACAGGAAGCTCTATATGCCGCAAGTCCAGGCCTCCAGGAAGAGCTGGTCACAGACCTCTCTCTTGGGTTTACCTCCCCAGTTGCTCAGCAACCCCTCCGCACTCCACAGACCCCTGCCCCCAGAGGCTGCTGGGAGTTGTAGTTCATGACCCCTTCAGGACCGCACACCCCTCGCTCCCGGGCCTACATCTCCCACAACCCCCGAGGGCTCGCGGAAGGCTACGCTCCGCCTCCCCTCCGCACCTGCAGCAGCTGGGCCCGCACGTGGGCCTCCACCAGGTGGCTGCGGCGCAGGTTGCCGACGCGCCACATGAGGCAGAGGCGGTGGTCGCGCAGCGCCACGACGGCGTTCTCGCTGAAGACCAGCGTCTCGTTGCGCTTCTTGGGTTTGGCCATCTTGGCCATGACGGCGCCCACGACGAAGGCGTCGAGCACGCAGCCGGCGATGCACTGCAGCACCACGGCGGCCACGGCGGCCGGGCACTCCTCGGTGACGCTGCGCACGCCGTAGCCGATGGACGTCTGCGTCTCCAGCGCGAAGAGGAAGGCGGCCAGGAAGCTGGCCACGTGCGAGAAGCAGGGCGCGGGCGGTGGCGGGGCGGCCAGGTCGCCGTGCAGCGAGGCGATGAGCCAGAAGGCCAGGCCAAAGAGCAGCCAGGAGGCAAGGAAGGAGCAGGAGAAGAGCAGGCACATCCAGCGCCAGCGCACGTCCACGCACGTGGTGAACAGGTCGCTCAGGTAGCGCGCGCCCTGGCCGCCCAGGTTCACGAAGCGCACGTTGCAGTGTCCGTCCTTCTTGACGAAGCGACCGCGGCTCCGGCCCACCGGTGACTGCACCGGCGCCGGTGCCCACCCGTTGCGGCACAGACCCGGTGCGGCCTCCTCTTCATCGCCAGCCCGGCTGTCTCCTGAATCCAGGACGCCGCTGAGGCGGCGTAGGGCCCTGGCCAGGCCCATTGGGCGGAGGGACCCCCTCCACTTGGCCTACTGGGGGGCGGGCGCCCCCAACCTGCTGGAACAAGAAACCGGCAAAAACGTGAGGGGCTCCACGAATGGGTGAGCTCATCAGCCAGGCATGCTCTCCAGTGGGGCTTGGTGTCCTCATCTGTCAAATGGGTGGAACTATACTCACTATTTTTTTTTTTTGGAGGTGGAGTCTAGCTCTGTCATCCAGGCTGGAGTGCAGTGGCGCGTTCTCGGTTCACTGCAACCTCCACCTCCCGGGTTCAAGCGATTCTCCTGCCTCAAGTTCCTGAGTAGCTGGGACCACGGGCACACATCACCACACCAAGCTAATTTTTCTATTTTTAATAGAGATGGGATTTCACCATGTTGCCCAGGCTGGTCTCGAATTCTTGATCTCAGGCAATCCGCCCACCTTGGCCTCCTAAAGTGCTAGGATTACAGGCATGAGCCAACGGTATTTTATTTTTAATGAGACGGAGTCTGGCTCTGTTGCCCAGGCTGGAGTGCAATGGTGCAGTCTCGGCTCACTGCAACCTCCACCTCTTGAGTTTAAGTGATTCGCCTGCCTCAGCCTCCCAAGTAGCTGGGATTACAGGCGCGTGCCACCACACCCAGCTAGTTTTTTGTATTTTTAGTAGAGACGGGTTTCACACGTGTTAACCAGGATGGTCTCAATCTCCTGACCTCGTGATCTGCCCGCCTCAGCCTTCCAAAGTGCTGGGATTACAGGTGTGAGCCACCACAGCCGGCTGCCACCTTCTTTTTAAAAATGTTTTATTAATTTAATTTTTGTTTTATAGAGACAGGGACCTTGCTGTATTTCCCAGGCTGGTCTCGAACTCCTGGCCTTAAACGATCTTTCCTCAGCCTCCAAAAGTGCTATCTCACCCGGCCCATACTCACCTTCCAAGTTGGAAGATGCAGGATAAACAGCAATAATACTATCAGTAGATACTTGTATAACAACGGGAAATACTATAACAATATTATAGCAGGTGCCACAGTTAATTACAGCACGCATTTATACAGTGCTAAATTTATGTATTGAATTTATCATTTGTGTCATATCAATTATGCTGTTTATACAGTCTGGAGGGTTTTTTTTTTTTCGGAGATGGAGTCTAGCTCTGTTGCCCAGGCTGGGATGCAATGGCGCAATCTTGGCTCACTGTAACCTCTGCCTCCTGGGTTCAAGTGATTCTCCTGTCTCAGCCTCCTGTGAAGCTGGGATTACAGGCATACCCCACCACACCTGGCTAATTGTTGCATTTTTAGTAGAGATGGGGTTTCACCATGTTGGGCAGACTGGTCTTAAACTCCTGACCTCTGGTGATCTGCCACCTCAGCCTCCCAAAGTGCTGGGATTCCAGGCGTGAGCCACCTCGCTGGGCCAGTTTGGAGGCTGTTGTAAGCACTTTACATGATTTTACGTATTAGAGCCTCAGAGCAGGCCTATGAGGCAGACATCATTATCCCCATTCTATAGATGAGGAAACTGAAGCACAGAAAGTTTAAGTAACTTCCCCAAGACCACAGTTCAGTAAACTGGGATTTGAGTGCTAGCGGTCCAGCTCCAGAGGCCATACTCAGAACTGTAACTGTAAGGTGTGGCTGCTTCTTGGCACGGAGAGATGCCTCAGGGCTCTGAGGTCAGCTGTGGTTCAAGAACAGGCTCACAAAGTAACAAAAGGAAAAACTTACATCAACTGAATTGAATCCGAACCCCGCAAGTGCCATGGCAAGGTCTGAAGCCTCAGCCTGTTCCCATATAAATATTTAGAAAAGAATTAGAAATGTAGGCACATAGTTATTCCTTTATATAATCATATATAAGTTTATAGTTACTTATAATCATAAAGATATATACTCAATATAACCTTTAGTTTTTATTTTTATTTATTTTATTTATAAAGATGGGGTTTCACCATGTTGGTCAGGCTGGTCTTGAACTCCCGACCTCAGGTGATCTGCCCGCCTTGGCCTCCAAAGTGCTTGGATTACAGGCATGAGCCACCGCGCCCGGCCTACCTTTAGTTTTACTAATGACTATTGGGTAATGAAGCATGGAAATGAGGTGACATTGTGAACAAAGTGACCCTAAGGCAAGATGCTCTAAGCCCTCTGTCATGTCCCCATAAGGGCTGCAGGAGGGCGCCTCGGCTGTGTGGCAGCGCCAGCGCTGGGAAAGCGCCCGCTGTTTAGCCAGCTAGGGAAGGAGACGTCCAAAATGGCTGAGACATCTCCTTCCTGGGGAAGTTAGGAGAAAACTCCACTCCCCCAAGGTCTTGTGGCAAGTCCTGACGGCCGTCAGGGAAACCCACAGACATCTGGGGACTGAACTGTGTCTATGTGACGCTGTGCTTCAGTGGTCACGTTCCATGTCTGCTCTCACGCTCCGCTTCTGCACCTGGTTTCTCTTTTCCTTAAAAGCTACGAATTAATAATGGTAACATCATCTTAGTGTCCTTGATATTTGTGACAAATATGCGAAGAGCGCTGACACATTAGCTTTTTTCCTCGCCTTGGCTACTTGAAAGTCTTAGGCCCCTATCTTCAAGACGTGATTTACCTGACCCTATCACTGACCACCATGACCTCGCCCTACCTTCCCTGCCCCCTGCTTTGTACTCAGTAAAAGAGCATCCAACCGCTCGGGGCCACTGCAGGTCTCTGCTCTTTGGCTGGCACCAAGCCCAAACTCTCTTCTCTATCTCTGTGTCTTTTATGTCTGCAGTCTCTTGTCTCTGCACCAACAGGGAGGGGCTCACAGGACCCTATAGGGCTGGACCCTAGAAATCAGAACTAAAAACTTTTTTTTTGAGATGGACTCTCAGTCTGTCACCGAGAATGGAGTGCAGTGGCACACTCTCAGCTCACTGCGATCTCTGTCTCCTGGGTTCAAGGGGTTCTCCTGCCTCAGCCTCTTGAGTAGCTGGGATTACAGGCATGTGCCACCACACCTGGCTCATTTTTGTATTTTTAGTAGAGATGGGGTTTTGCCATGCTGGCCAGGCTGGTCTTGAACTCCTGACCTCAAGTGATCCTCCTGCCTTG
The DNA here is from genome assembly GCF_001604975.1 of Cebus imitator. NCBI lineage: Eukaryota > Metazoa > Chordata > Mammalia > Primates > Cebidae > Cebus > Cebus imitator. The sequence continues at coordinate 1,884,459 of NW_016107581.1, read as the reverse complement.
GCCTCCTAAAGTATTGGGATTACAGGCATGAGCCACTGCACCCGGCCAGAACTAAAAAACCTTCGTGCTCCCAAACATTATCAATAAAGTGAAGAAAGGCCAGGTGAGGTGGTACACACCTGTATCCTAGCGCTTTGGGAGGCTGAGGCAGAAGGATCACTTGAGCCCAGGAGTTCATGACCAGCCTGGGCAACATAGCAAGGGTCTTTAAAAAATAAAAAATTGCCGGGCGCGGTGGCTCAAGCCTGTAATCCCAGCACTTTGGGAGGCCGAGGCGGGTGGATCACGAGGTCAAGAGATCGAGACCATCCTGGTCAACATGGTGAAACCCCGTCTCTACTAAAAAAAATACAAAAAATTAGCTGGGCATGGTGGCGCGTGCCTGTAATCCCAGCTACTCAGGAGGCTGAGGCAGGAGAATTGCCTGAACCCAGGAGGCGGAGGTTGCGGTGAGCCGAGATCGCGCCATTGCACTCCAGCCTGGGTAACATGAGTGAAACTCCGTCTCAAAAAAATAAATAAATAAATAAATAAATAAAAATAAAAAATTAGCCAGATGTAATGATGCAAACCGGTAGTCCTAGTTACTTGGAAGGCTGAGGTGGGAGGATCATCTAAGCCCAGGAGTTTGAATTAAGACTGCGCCACTGCACTCCAGCCTGGGCAAAAGAGCGAAACTTTGTCTCACAAAGTTTTTTTACAAAAGGGAAAAGACAACCCACCAATGGGAGAAGATACTGTAGTTGCAAATCATATACTTGATGAGGAACTTGTATCTAGACTATATAAAGAGACCTTGCAACTCAACAATGAAAAGATAAATAACGCCTTTTTTATTTTTTTTGAGTTGGAGTCTCGCTCTGTCACCCAGGCGGGAGAGCAGCGGTGCAATCTCAGCTCACTGCAACCTCCACCTCCTGGGTTCAAGAGATTCTGCTGCCTTAGCCTCCGGAGTAGCTGGGATTATAGGCTCGCACCACCATGCCCAGCTAGTTTTTGTATTTTTAGTAGAGACAGGGTTTCACCATGTTAGCCAGGCTGGTCTTGAACTCTTGGCCTCAAGTGATCTAACCACCCTAACCTCCCAAAGTGCTGGGATTACAGGTGTGAGCTGCTGTGTTATGCCCAGCCCAAATAACCCAATTTAAAAGTGGGCAAAGGGGACCAGGCACAGCAGCTCATGCCTGTAATCCTAACACTTTGGGAGGCTAAGGCAGCTGGAACACTTGAGCTCAGGAGTTCGAGACCAGCCTGGCCAACATGGTGAAATCCTGTCTCTACTAAAAATCCAAAAATCAGCTGGCCTGCTGGTGCATGTCTATCGTTCCAGCTACTCCGGAGGCCAAGGCACAAAAACAACAACAACAACAAAAAAAGCAGTCAAAGGATCTGTACAGACACTTCTCCTAAGAAGGTCTACAAATGGCTAACAAACATACGAAAAGACGCTCCACATCATTAGCCATCAGAGAAATGCAAGTCAAAACCACAAGGGAATACCACTTTGCACCCACTTAGAATGGCTATAATAGGCCAGGTGCAGTGGTTCACACCTGTAATCCCAGCACTTTGGGAGGCTAACGTGGGCGGATTCCTAGGTCAGGAGTTCGAGACTAGTCTGACCAACATGGTGAAACCCCATCTCTACTAAAAATACAGAAAATTAGCTAGGCGTGGTGGCACGCGCCTGTAATCCCAGCTACTCAGGAGGCTGAGGTTGCAGTGAGCCGAGATCGCGCCACTGCACTCCAGCCTGGGCGACAGAGCAAGACTCTGTCTCAAGAAACAAACAAACAAAGGCTATAATAATCATAAATAAAAAACTGTTGGCAAGAAGGTGGAAAAATTGGCACCCTCTTACGCTGCTGGGGGGAATGGAAAATTCCAGCTGCTGTAGGAATCAGTCTGGCAGTTACTTAAACGGTTAAACACAGAATTACCACATCACCCAGCAATTGCATTCCTATTTATGTACCCAAGAGAAATGAAAACAGATGCAAAAACTTGTACACAAATGTTCACAGCATTACTCATAATAGCCAAAAGGTGGAAACCCAAACATCAACCAACTAATGAATACATAAAATGTGATATATTCATCCAAAGAATAGTACTTGACAATAAAGAGAAATGAAGTATTGATAGATGCAACATGAATAAACCCTGAAACATTATGCTGGCCGGGTGCAGCGGCTCACGCCTGTAATCCCAACGCTTTGGGAGGCCCAGGTGGGCGGACCACCTGAGGTCAGCAGTTCGAGACTAGCCTGGCCAACGTGGTGAAACCCTGTCTCTACTAAAAATATGAAAATTAGCTGGGTGTGGTAACAAGCACCTATAATCCCAGCTACTTGGGAGGCTGAGGCAGGAGAATCACTTGAACCCAGGAGGCGGAGGTTGCGGAGCTGAGATTGCACCAGTGCACTGCAGCCTGGGTGACAAGGCCAGACTCCATCTCAAGGAAAAACAAAACAAAGAAATTGTGATGGCTGCACAATTGTGTACACACCAAACGCCACTGCATTGTACACTGAAATGAGTGCATCACATGTGAATTAGACTCTGATGAAGCTATTGTAAAATAAATGAAATGGGCTCATGCCTGGCCCTCTGGTCTTTGGCGTCCTTTCTGAGTGATCAGGATCTTTCTGAGTGATCAGGAAGGGCCTTCTTATCATGTAGACCCAGAGCCCAGTCCTGGCTTAGTTGCTCACCCGCTATGTGCCCTGGGATCTCTGGCTTCCTTTTCCAGAGACTGAATTTGGTCAGCCATTTACTAGGTGTGTGACTGAGGACGGGTCACATCCTTTCCTGAGCCCCAGCTCTCTCATCTGTGAAATGCAGGAGGCCTGGGGGCTGGGAATGGTGGCTCACACCTGCAATCCCAGCACTTTGGGAGGCCAAGGTAGGAGGATTGTTTGAACGGGGGAGTTCGAGACCAGCTTGGGCAACCTAGCAAGACCCTACCTTAAAACAAAAATTATCCAGCCACAATGACACAACTACTCTGTAGGCTGAGGTGAGAGGATCACTTGAGCCCAGGAGTTCAAGGCTGCAGTGAGCTATGATTGCACCACTGCACTGCAGCCTGGGCAACAGAGCAAGATCCTGTCCCTTTAAAAAAAAAAAAAAAGAGGCAGGCACAGTGGCTCACACCTGTAATCCTAGCACTTGGGGAGTCCAACTCGGGAACTCAGGAGGATTGCATGAGACCAGGGGTTTGAGACCAGCCTGGACAAGATGGTGAAACCCTGTCTCTAAAAAATAAATAAATAATAAAAAATAGGCCGGGCGCGGTGGCTCACACCTGTAATCCCAGCACTTTGGGAGGCCGAGGTGGGTGTATCACGAGGTCAAGAGATCGAGACTATCCTGGCCAACGTGGTGAAACCCCGTCTCTACTAAAAATACAAAAATTAGCTAGGCATGGTGGTGCACACCTGTAGTCCCAGCTACTCGGTAGGCTGAGACAGGAGAATTGCTTGAACCTGGGAGGCGGAGGTTGCTGTAAGCCGTGATCGTGCCAGCCTGGCACCTGGCGACAAAGCCAAACTGTCTCAAAATAATAAAATAATAATAATAATAATAAATAGCTGGGTGTGGTGGTTCACACCTGTAATGCCTGCACTTTGGGAGGCTGAGGCGGGTGGATCATGAGGTCAGGAGTTTGAGACCAGCCTGGCCAAGATGGTGAAACCCTGTCTCTACTAAAAATACAAAAATAAGCCGGGCATGGTGGCATGTGCCTGTAATCCCAGCTACCCAGGAGGCTGAGGCAGGAAAATGGCTTGAACCCAGGAGGCGGAGGTTGTTGCAGTGAGCCGAAATCGTGCCATTGCACTCCAGCCTGGGCGACACATCGAGACTCCATCTCAAAACAAAATTATAAAGGAAGAAATGGAGGGAATCCCAGCAGCCTGTCAGGCTGGAGGAAAGGAAAGGGCAGGATGTGGACCCGCACATCTCATTGGCTTCAGGGTTAACTAAGGTTAACCAACGCTTGGCCCTGTGGTGAGGGGACTTCCCAGGAACTGGCTGGATTAGGACAAACCATACTGGGGTTACAGAATTTGCATATCAATTCCACCAACATTCCCCAAGTGCCTATGTACCACGTGTCCATGTCCGTTGTGCCAGGACCTGGGGATCCTCATGGGGTTGTTGGCAGGGCCTGGCACACTCCATTTGGGAAGACCATGAGACGATGTCACCTTTGGCACTGACTGGGTCTCCCCAAGCCGTGCGGTTCCTGCTTGCACCACCTGGGCAGCCTTGCCATTCGGGGGTTCGTTAGGTCCACTGGACAGAGGAAAGCTGAGGCTGACGTGAGAGGGGACCACGCCTGGCTGTGCCCAGTGCCCGAAATGTACCCCATCCTTGGCTCTGTCTCAGCCTCACCAGCCCTGCATGTTAGGGGAAGTAGGCTCGGTGCCCACGGGGGCAGTCTGGAAGTCAGCATCCAGGACCCAGTGCCTATACATGCAGCCCTGCCTGGCCCGGGGAGCCCCACTCTGCGCTGGTTCCACCTTCAGGAACCCCCTCCCCCACAGGCTAGGGGAGGTGAGCGGGCACTGACGCTGACCTGTGCTCCCCTGTCCCCCAGCCTGGGCCTCACACCCCTACTTGCCCATCTCTCACCAAAGCCCTTTGATGAAGGGACCTGGCTATTCACAGAAAAGCCAACTGAGGCTCAGGTCAGTCCCTTGTCGCAGGCCCCTCAGCTAGTGGGGAGAGGGGTGGCAGAACCCAGCCTCCCACCCAGGCCTCCCGGGAGCTGCAGCCCGAGTGCCAAACCACAGTCTTCCTGAACGCACTCTGGCTCACACACACCCAGTACGTCCGAGGCCTCAAGATGAGACCCCACTGGACCCCTCAGACCCCATGCTCACCTTGACTGCTCGGGATGCCGGGAGGTGAAGATCATCACCCCCTTTCACAGTCAGGAAACAGGCTCTGGGAACGCCATGAGCTGGCCAGGGCCCCACCCCCAGTGCCAGGGGGAATGCTGGTTGGGTCCTCAGCCTTTCTTTCCTTTCCAGAACTCTGCCCCTGAAATCCTCCGGTCCCACCTCAGCCCTGTGAAGCAGACCTGTGTCTACCTCCCAAAGCCGATGGGAACCTTCACCAGGGGGCTGTCTGCGGCCAACATGGTCCAGCTCCCAAGCTGGCTGCTACTCGGGCTCAGGGCACCCCCTCCCCGGCAAAATCAGGGCAGGAGGGAAAGGGATCCTCCACCTGACCTGCGAGAGCAGCTTAATGTTTCCATATAAAGGAGACACAGGGCTTAAGGTGCTTCAACTTCGTCTCAAAGTCACTGTCTAATCTGAGGCCAAGAAGCCCCGCCCCAGGCCCCACCCCCACCCCCACAAATCAACATATTGTCACTCTTCCCAAACCAGGGTGTTCCCTTCCACTCCCCACCTACCAGTGGAGGCTGGAAGGCAGGTTGGAAAGCAGAGACTGCAGAAAGTCAAGCAGGTGCAGACAGGAAGAGGGGTGTTGAGGGGGTACCCCGAGAAAAATACAGGGACCCAGCAGAACAGGGTCCCTGAGAGAGGGGGACAGAGGCCCAGGGCGGGGGACAGAGACCCAGAGGGAAGGGGACAGAGACCCAGAGAAAGAGGGGACACAGACCCAGAGAAAGAGGGGATACAGACCCAGAGAGGGTGGCAGAGACCTTGAGAGAGAGGGACAGAGACCCAGAAAGACAGGGACAGAGACCTAGATAGAGGGGGACAGAGACCTTGAGAGGACAGAGACCCAGAGAGAGGGGCACAGAGAACAGAGAGGTAGACAGGGCAATTGAGGAAACGTGAAAAGAGAAAAAAATGTTTTAAGAAATGACGACATGGGGAGATTAAACTGTGAAGGCAGAGAGGGAGAGAGGCAGAGACAGCAGAGAGACAGAGAGAGAAGCAGGCGATGGGAACCCATGAGAAAATGCAGAAAATGGCGATGGGGTGGGAGCTGCAGGCACCGACCCTGGGGGGTCAATTCTCCCGGCGCTGAGCCTGTTGCTGATGGGCAGACAGGGCCTCCCTGAGGGGGCCACGCTGAGGACAAGGATGCTGGAGCAGGGGTGGATGGGGGAACGCAGCAGAGCAGGAGGGGCTGGCTCGGCGGGGCCTTACGTGGAGGCACGTACCTGGTGGGGCGGCCCACCCCCATGCCCTCTGCTGGGGGCAGCCTCTGTGGTTGCCGAGGGGCTGTGGTCTGTCCTTGGCCCCAGGGGCCGTGAGCCGGCAGCGGACCTCGGAGTCCACAGATGATCAGAGGCCTGGACGGAGGGGGCAGGGGCGGGGCTAGCTCAGAGCCGCAGAGGGGGAGCCAGGGAGGCCGGCCAGGCAGGGCGGCTGGGCCACAGCCCAGGCAGGCTGGACAGGAGACAGCGGTGGAGGAGAGAGACGGCAACTAGGGGGCAGGGAGACTGGCAGTGGGGGACACAGAGAAGAAAGAAACGTGAGGTCATGATAAAGGGGAGGCAGAGGGAAGGAGAAATGGGGGCTCCCAAGTTACCGGAGCGGAAGGCTTCAGCAGCTGGGAGGCAGGGATGAGGCCCCTTTTACTGAGCCGGAGTGAGTGCGAGACGGAAGGACACTCAGAGAAAGAAGCCGGAGGCACGGGTGGGCGGGGGGAGGGTCGCGTTGCAGGGACTCCCAGTGGCCTCCCTCCCGCAGCCTAGCAGCTGGTGCCAAATTCCTCCCCGTCCTCAAACTCCCTCCAGTTTTCTCACGGGGCTGTGACCAAAGGACCAGTCTTGGCACACGCCTCAGACCTCTTCCTGGTCGTTTACTGCTGCCCAGGAGCCCGGCCTCCTCCCACACAGCACCACCCTCTGGTCAGGGAGGAGAGGAGGGGCCGCACGTAGCCCCCACACTGGGAAATCCTGGCCAAACCCAGCTGTTGGGAAGACAAGGGACAGAACCAAATTGTGCTGGAGGAACCCACACCTGACATTTGACGCAGACACTGCATCACTGCAGAAGCCCCGAGTTCCCTCCTGGGAACCAACAGACAAAACTGGGTCCTAAGCAGGGCGCGGTGGCTGACACCTGGAATCCCAGCACTTTGGGAGGCTGAGGTGGGAGGATCGCTTGATGTCAAGAGTTCGAGAGCAGCCTGGCCAACATGGTGAAACTCCGTCTCTACTAAATATGCAAAAATGAACCGGGCGTGGTGGCGGGCGCCTGTCATCCCAGCTACCGGAGAGGCTGAGGCGGGAGAATCACTTGAACCCAGGAGACGGAGTCGAGATCGTGCCACTGCACTCCAGCCTAGGCGACAGAGCAAGACTCCATCTCAAACAAACCAATGAAAAACTGGGTTCTGGGGCAGAGGTAAATGTGTCACGCTGACAGGAAGGAATCCACCGACACGCAGGCCACAGCAGTCTCTGGGGGGGAGCGGCCTTACAGAGCCCTGGTCAGACTGAGGTCTTTGGTGACAGGGGTCACTGCATCACACCCAGGCCTTCTTGAGAACAATCTGTCAAACAGAACCTTCACGGCAGCCCACGGCCGGCCAGTCCCAGTCAACAGACCTGAAGGAACCCCTTCCCGGGGAGCCCAACTTGACAGCAGTTTCTAAGCAGAAGGCAGGAGCAGCAGAGCCGCTGGGTGCTCAGACACTGATGGTGCGGAAGACAGTGAAGCCCGACAGCGCGGTGCTGACCAGGAGCCCCGGGCACTGCGGGTGCCAGTGCAGCTCCTTAAGCTCCGTCTCGCCCTGGTGCACGAACAGCAGCTGCTGCGGGAGGTCGGCCAGCCCGGGGTCGGCCTCTGCGTCGCCCGACTCAGGGTCCCGCTCCACTGCCAGGTCCCACTGTGTGATCTGGTTGTCTGCACCTGAGGCTGCGAAGACCCCGCTGTCCTGGGGGTGCCACTCGACAGAGGTCACGGGGGCCACATGCTGCTTGAAGGTGGCCACGGGGGAGCCAGACTAGAGGGACAGGATGGGAATGATGGCTCTGAATGCCTCAGCCTGACTCCTGGGGGGCGGCCCAGGCAGAACCCCAACCCCTCTCCAGACTCAGAGTTCAGCTAGGGCCCCACCCCTTAAGCCCTCACAGGTCCGGAGTCCAAGAAAGGGACACAGGGTAATTCTGGCTGCTAAGAAGGCTGACCAGTCCAGGGGCTGCTGGGAATTGGGGTTCACCTGCAAAGAAGCCCTTCTGAAACTTGGGTCACAAAACCTGAGAGGTGGCTCACGCCTGTAATCCCAACACTTTGGGAGGCCAAGGGAGGCGGATCACCTGAAGTCGGGAGTTCAAGACCCGCCTGACCAACATGGTGAAACCCCATCTCTACTAAAAATACAAAATTAGTCAGGTGTGGTGGCGCGCGCCTGTAGTCCCAGCTAGTCAGGAGGCTGAGGCAGGAGAATCGCTTGAACCCGGGAAAGAGAGGTTACAGTTAGCCGAGATCACGACATTGCACTCTGGGCAACAAGAGCGACACTCCGTCTCAAAACAACAACAACAAAAGGAGGGCATGGCTCTCCCAGAGCTCCCCCGCAGAGCCCACAAAGGCCTCAAAGGGGGCAGACGCACAAGCCCAGAAGCCGACCCAAAGGACGACTAAGACTGACAGCACTTTCACCACTGCACAGGCCCCGCTGAACCGGCCTCTCTCATCAGGAGAGGCAGCTCTGAAGTTCAATGGTCAAGAAGCCTGACCCTGTGCCCTGGTGGGCCAGGCGGCTGGAAACCATCTCTAGGCTCCTCCCCAGGGCTGGTGCTATAGAAATGATCAAACTGGAGGCGGAAAAGGAGGACATCACGGCAGCCCAGGAAGGCAGAGCCACACGAAGCTGTGGCTTTGTCCAGAGGGATGCCAGACGCTGCTGCGCCTCCTGCCCAGCGCCTGTCACAGCTCCACGTCAACCCCTGGCTTGGCTGTCATGTCACACCAGCTCCTGTCCTTTCCGTGCCTCAGTGCTTTCCTACCACGAGCGAGCTGGGCTCCGATTCTCAGCTGCATCTACAAATCTACAACTCCCTGAAGCTCTCAGCATGGGTCATACAGACATGTATGACTTCTCCCATGGGCAGATGGGAGCCGTAGTCTCTGCTACCCCGGCCCTTCCATCTCGTCAGCTGTTCCCCTGGCAGAATGAGTGACTCCGAGTGGAGAGCCAGCACTCTTCCTCGCTGAGCCTCGGTTTCCTCATCTGGACCATGAAGAGGCGGGAGTCTAGTTCTAAGGGCTCTCCCAGCTCTTGGTGTATAAAACCATTCAAGGAGGAAAAATCCTACAAACCCCAGGGCCTGCTGGGAGCAAGTTTCTCCAGCCCCCAGGTCAGGCTGGGAAAGTACCTTGAACTGCCGAAGGTCCCAGATCTTGAGGGCCCCATCATCCCCACCACTGAGCAGGAAGGGCTCCCGGCGGCTCCAGCTGATGACATTGACATCCCCGTCATGGGCAGTGGCTGTGGTGAGCATGCAGGCCTTGCTAGGGACTGCCCGGATGTCCCAGATGCGAATGGAGGCGTCAGCTGAGCAGGAGGCAAACACCTGGGCAGGGCGGAGTCTGAGTGGCCCCGATGCCCCGCAGCCCACAGTGAAGCCCAGGCACCAGTGGTGGGCTACTAACTTTCACTGTCCCCCTTCCTAGCACTTGGCGTGGAAACTACATCTCCCCCAGGCTCCCAGCTCTTTTCCCTTGGACCCAGGATTCTAGGTTCGTCCCTGGCACGAACCCCATCAGAACTAGAGGAGCAGACCCCCAGCCCGCCCTCACCGTGTCCTCGGTCGGTGACCACTGCAGGTCCTCCACAGAGCGTGTGTGGCCCACGAATGGCCGCTGGTCCACGCGCCAGGAGCTGCCGTCTGTGGGTGTCCAGAGGTGGATGTTCTTTTGACAGTCACCGGTCAGCAGGCGACCTGGGGAAGGGAGTCAGGAAATGACCTCGCCCCTACTGCCTGCAGTTCGCTCCCCTCTCTGGAGTCTAAGTGCCCCCGCCTTGATGCAGACCCTGCTCCCCCCACCTCCCGGGGACTCCTGAACACCGCAGAGACTCACCAGGCACCCGGGGGGACCAGTCAAGGGCAAAGCCCTCGCCCATGTGCCCCGCAAAGGAGAAGATGGGCTTCATTTGGGCCTGCTCATCCCGGAGGAAGGCTGCCAGGGCCTGGGGGTCCTCCACCACCTGTAGAAGCCGCCGCAGCGCAAACACCTCCACCTGGCCCTTCTCTGACCACACCCCAGCCACAGGCTCTTCACCCAGCCATGATACCTGCAGAAGAGTGAGGGGGAAGGCTGATGAGAAGCAAGGGGAGAGGAGGATCAGGGTACTGACTGCAAGCTCCCCATATCCCAGAGAACCAGAGGCACAGTTCCTCTGATCTCGCAGGGCAGGGACTGTAGTTCCTAGAAACCTCTGTGGGAAGGAAGCCACAGCCTGCCAAACCAGCGTGGTAACTTGGACGGCTCTCCACGGGGTGGGGGTTGGGGGGGATGGGAGTGGGTGGGGGAGCTCAGGTGGGAGGACAGAGCTCCAAGATGCCTGGGAGTCGAGGCTGTAATTCCCGCCAGCCCACGGGAGTCTTTTCAGGCTCCTGGCCTCTGTAACCCTCTAAACGCTGGGAGGCCGCAGGTGCAGTCCTTGGATCTCCTTGCTTCTGTATTTGTTCACTAGGATACCCAGTCCAGCCACAAGGTTTCCAGTTACCCACTAGCCCTGAACTCTCTCCTGGGCTCAAGATGCTTATTGCACTGACGGTTCAAAATTTCTTGTTTTTGAGACAGGGACTGGCTTTGTTGCCCTTGAGCACAACTCACTGCAGCCTCAACCTCCTGTGCTCAAGTCTCTTCCTACCTCAGCCTCCCAAGTAGTTGGAATTATGGGTGAGCACCATCACATCCGGCTTTTAACATTTTTTTGTAGCCAGGCGTGGTGGCTTACGCCAGTAATCCCAGCACTTTGGGAGGCTGAGGTGGGCAGATCACCTGAGGTCGGGAGTTCAAGACCAGCCTGACCGACATGGAGAAACCCTGTCTTTACTAAAAATACAAAATTAGCCAGGTGTGGTGGCATGCACCTGTAATCCCAGCTACTTGGGAGGCTGAGGCAGGAGAATCACTTGAACCCGGGAGGCGGAGGGTGCGGTGAGCCGAAATCGCGCCACTACAGTCCAGCCTGGGCAACAAGAAAAACTCTGTCTCAAAAAAACATTATTTTTGTAAAGATGGGGTCTCACTTTGTTGCCCAGGCTGGTCCGGAACTCCTGGTCTCAAGCAATCCTCCTGCATGGGCTTCCCAAAGTGCTGGGATTACAGGCATGCTTGCTCAGCCTTGACCATTCAAACTTTTTTTTTTTTTTTTTTGAGACAGTCTCGCTCTGTCACCCAGACTGGTGTGCAGTGGTGCGTTTTTGGCTCACTGCAACCTCTGCCTCCCAGGTTCAAGTAATTCTCCTGCCTCAGGCTCTGGAGCAGCTGGGGTTACAGGTGCATGCCATCATGCCCGGCTAATTTTTTGTACTTTTTGTAGAGACTAGGTTTCACCGTGTTGGCTAGGCTGATCTCAAATTCCTGATCTCGGGTGATCCGCCCACTTCAGCTTCACAAAGTGCCAGGATTATAGGTGTGAGCCACCACACCCAGCTGGACTTTTCTAAAAACGGAAGGAGGTTGGGTGTGGTGGCTCATGCTTGTAATCCCATCGCTTTGGGAGGCCAAGGCAGGCTGATCACTTGAGCTCAGGAGTTTGAGACCAGCCTAGCCAACATGGCAAAAACCTTGTCTCTATTAGAAATACAAAAATTAGCTGGGTGCAGTGGCAGACACCTATAGTCCCAGCTACTTGGGAGGCTGAGGCAGGAGAATGACTTGAACCCGGGAGGCGAAGGTTGCAGTGAGCCAAGATCACGCCACTGCATTCCAGCCTGGGCAACAGAGTGAGACTACATTTCAAAAAAAAAGAAAAAAAAATGAAAGCCACGAGGAGGTGTTGGGAGAGTTATGGACATAGGGAATGGGTCGGGTGTGTTTCAGAGAATGCAGAGCAGACTCCTGGGACCATGTCTGCTCCTGGGACCATGCCTACCCGAACTCGGTTGATGCCACCATAGTGGGGCACCATGGCCAGCTCCAGCTGAGGCTTCCGCTCTTCTTCATCCTCTTCATCTTCCTCCTCCTCTTCATCACTGCCCTCTGAGGGTGTGGGCTTAGTCCCATGCAGATTGTGCATCCGAAGGATCATCAGTCTGGGATAAAGTGGGGGGTGAGTAAGGCACTAGATCCCAGGATTCTTAGGAAGGAGACAGGCTGGAAACCCAGACTTCTGGGTCTGGGACAGGCAGCAACTGGAAGCCCTAACTCCTGGGTCCTGAGGAAGGGGCTGGAAACGGAGCCTCCTGGTCCTGGAAAAGCATCGGGTCTTACCTGTTGCTCTGGGCGCTCTCGGCCTGGGTCCCAGCACACAGGTAAAGTGTAAGAGGAAGCTCTGTCCGGCTGTCTCCCAGGTGATCCCGGACTATGTCAAAGCTGAGACAGGGGGCGCCTGGGGATGGAAGGAGGGGTTTACGAGTTAAGACTGGACACTGGGCCGGGTGCGGTGGCTCACGCCTGTAATCCCAGCACTTTGGGAGGCCGAGGCGGGTGGATCACGAGGTCGAGACCATCCTGGTCAAAATGGTGAAACCCCGT
>NW_016107581.1:1863363-1871207 GCF_001604975.1 Cebus imitator | reverse complement strand
AAAAAAAAAAAAAAAAAAAAAGGCTCGGGATCAGCCACCTCAAGACCCTGGAGACCGGACTCTCAGTCCTACCAGTCTGCGCTCGGTGGTATAGCACATAGGCCTCCTCGTCCATGACTAGCTCCTCCCCTTCGCGTAGCGGCGGCCCCCGGCCGGGCAGGTAGACCTGGACCGGGCCCTCGGAACTTGTGTCGCGGGACTCGGCCTCCGTGGGTTCCCTGGTTTCACACGTGCGCCGCCGACCTTTGCGCGCCGCCATCTTCGAACCCTCTTACCGCCGACGCCCGGTAAGAGCGTCACTTCCGGGTTTCGCCTTCCGTCTTATGAGATCCGCCGTACTGCGCGGTTACCTTGGAAACCTCCAGGACTGCTAATTAGAGACGGTAGTGCGTAAAGGCTGGAGAACTCAGGTAATGGCGCCAGCGAAAGAAGACTGAGGATACGGAGAAACTGTATCTTCGCGTGACTTTGGGTGCTGTTCCTTGCCGTAGTGGCAAGGGCTTCTGGGAGTTGTAGTTCTAAAGGAGGCCCGTTATGCCCATCTTTCACTTTGATTCCCAGAGCGTTCTTTCTACTTAATTATTCATATTATGCAAATTTGCTCTCTCACTGGCAAAGAGACTGGGTTTCTGCTCCCTGAGGACCCATAAGGCCGGTTTCTTCTCCTCTCCCTGTTATGATGGTTTTAACTTATTTCAAAAATGCCTTCCTGTAGATAGGATGGATATTATCTGTAAGTTAGGCGGTTCAATCTACCCTCTAGGGGCCATCAATTGCCTAACTAGACATTTACATTGCAGCTCTGGTCAGCGAGCACTTAATCAGGTAGTCCACCCTCAGGGAGCAGCTATTACAAGTGATTCGACTCTCTTTATCGTCCATCAGCACCAGCGGTTTGGCTAATTGACATAATGAAATGTTAGAAATAGATTCTCATTGGTGAGATTAACAGCATTCAAGATAATGCGGATTGGCTGGGATATGTCAGACACTCTCCTAGCTTGCATGAACAGGTTATTAAGAATCTAGCAAGCCTTGGTGCCTATAGCCATAGGAAATAAAACCATACCTTTGATCCTAATATGTTTTGTCTCCGGGATCTATCTCACCACTTTCTTGGGGTCTCTATCTGTCCCAGTACCCTCTCGATTTCTCTTTTCAGGGTCTCTTCCCACTGCCTCTTTCTTGGTCTTTGTCTCCCCGCCTCCTTTCAGTCTCTGTTCTCTCTAATAATATCTCCTCTTCCCGTGGGAATTTTGTGTTTCTGTTTCCCCCAGAGAAGTTGAGGGGGGCTAACAGACACGGAGCTCAGGCTTGGACTGAGGAGGCATAAAAACATGGTTTATTCCAAACACTGCAATGTGGAATAGAAGAGTGGGAAGGGAGGTTGGTGAAGTGTGGACTCCCAGACCCTCCCCTCCGCAACCCAGCCCCAGACCCGGCTGGAGATCTGGGAAGAGGAGGCTTTTTGGAGGTCTGCTGGGTCATCACTGAAGGGTCGCAAATAAGGGTTGGATTTGGAGAGGATGTGGTTGGTGGCAAGTGGGGTGGTCGAGATGTGAGAGGCAGGTTGGGAAGTTTTGGCTTGAGGGAGGTTGGGTTCATCGCGGTGCAAGGGTTGGTGGGGCTTCCGTTGGGGACGTGTCCTAAGTCAGAGTAAGGAAAAGAGCCCGAGGGTTGAAGAGGAGGAGGGGGTGTCACGGTTTGATGTCAAGGGTCACAGTCTGGTCGGGGCACAGTCTGGGGTTCGGGTCACAGTTTGGGGTCAGGGGTCACAGTCTGGGGTCGGATGACCATTTTAGGAGTCGGATGTCACAGTCTGGGTCAGGGGTTTCTGTGCCGCGGGGCCAAGGTCTGGGGTCACAGTTTGGCAAACGCGTCTCACAGTTTTGAGTCCTGATGGATGAAAGGTTAAAAACGGGCTTCCCCGGAGGCGTGGCTGGGGCCGGGGAGCTGCACAGTGATGTGGGGGCCACGGCCCGGGGCATGGAGGTGGGACGCGAGAGTGGCGTGACGCCCCACCTCCCGCCCCATCTGGTGACGTTAAAAAGCCCTTGTCGGGTTTAAAAAAAAGTCCGGTGGGCTCCGAGGCCCCCGCCCCCTCATTCTCAGGCTGGGTGATAACTGGGGGACCAAATCCTCTTCGGCTCGCCGTTCCTTCAGAACGAGGGGGCACAGGACGCTGCTCCAGGCGCGGTCCGGCCAGTTCCGCTGCTTTCCTTCCCAATCCACGCGGGTCCTATCCACTGCGGGCGCCCCCTCGGGCCGTGGCCTGCGCTGACCAAGGGGGCGGTGGGGCCCCCAGGGCCGCGTCATACCTCGGACTCGAGGCTAGAGAAGTGCGCCGAGCCCCTGCGGGTGCCCAGGTCCCCGCCCCGGTGTCTGCGGTGGGACGCTGTGGGCAGAGGCGGCCCCCAGTGTGCGGCGTGCGGGCACCTGCGTGCGTGGCGGGAGGGCCCGGTGAGCCTGCGCGCCTGGGCGGCACGGGGACACGAGCTGAGGTCCTCGAGCGAGCGCGAGGTGGGCGCGGGCGGCGGGAGGTCCCAGCCCCCCGCGGCGCGCCGGTGCCGGTGGTGGTGGGGTGCGGCGGCGGCGGGCGTGCGGTGGGAGGCCCGCGGGCGGTGTGGGTGCGACCGTGGACACCCGCAGCGGGCCCGGCGTCGGGGCGGGGGCCCGGCGGCCCAGGGCGGAGGCGGTGGCGCCCACCAGCCGCCGTCCAAGCCGTCGTGCGAGCAACTGAGATGGCGCGGCGGCGGCAGCAGCTCCAGACTGGCGCAGTGGCGGCAGTGCCAGGCAGCGGGACCGCTGCGCGGGGGCAGGTAGTCCCAGCTCCCGGCGCGCCAGCCCCCAAGCTTGTCTACCGACCAGTAGCGGCCAGGAGGGGGCCCGAGGCGCTCGGCGTATGGGTAGGGGAAGTCGGCGAACCACCAGGGCTCCAGGCCTCCCAGCGACGCGCCGCCCAGACTCTCCGAGTCCTCCGAGTCCGACGGCGACGGCTCGAGGTCGAGGTAAGGGCAGGGGGGCGGCGCTGCGCGGCATGGGGGCGGCGCGGCCGGGGCTCCTCCGCCCGCGCCCCCGGCGCCGCCCGCGCCCCCCGCGCCGGGTCCCAGCAGGGGCTGGCTCTCCGGATCTGAGCGTGGCCACCGCGCGGGCGCCGGCGGGCTCTCGTCCTCGAAGGCCAGGCGGCAGAGTGGCGGCCCGACGGCGGTGGCCGCGGCGGCGGGGGGCGCGGGCGGCGACGGGAAGCCAGGGAAGGCGCCGGCGGGGGGCTCGGCGGGCTCCTTGTCGCGCACGATGGCGAAGTAGGAGGGCGGCGGCTTCTGCGGAGGCTGCGCGGCCGGCGGGGACAGGGGGCGCCCGGCCGCGCCCCGGGGCGCCGTGCGCGCCTCGCCCAGGCCCAGGCCCAGGCCCTGCGGCTCGATGGGGCCGTAGTAGCGGTGGAAGCCGTCTGCCAGGCCCGTGCCCCCCGGCGGCCCCGCGCCCTTGGTCCGGCGCCAGCGGTCCACGGGGGCGCGCTCGCGGGGCACGAAAGGCGCGGGCCCGGGCGCCGGCCGCGGCGCAGGGTACGCGGGGCTGGGTAGGGGCTGCGGCGGCGGCGGAGGCTTGGCTGGCGGCGGGGCGGCCTCGGCGCTGCAGCAGCTGTACATGCCCTGCGGGCCCAGGGACAGGACGAGGTCAGCGCGGGGTGCCCGGGACGTCTGCCTGCCTCCCCACTTTCCCCCCACCCTCGTGCCTCCTTCCTCTCCATTTCCCCGCCTGCTTCTTTCTTTTCTTTGAGAGGGAGTTTTGCTCTGTCGCCCAGGCTGGAGTGCGGTGACACGATCTTGGCTCACTGCAATATCCGCCTCCCGGGTTCAGGCGATTCTCCTACCTCAGTCTCCGGAGTAGCTGGGATTACAGGCAGCCCCCACCATGCCCGGCTAATTGTGTTTTTAATAGAGATGGGGTTTCACCATGTTGGCCAGGCTGGTCTTGAACTCCTGACCTCAGGTGATCCGCCCGCCTCGGCCTCCCGAAGTGCTGAGAGTACAGGCCTGAGCCACCGCGCCCAGCTTCCCTGCCTGCTTCTCCCGCTGTCTTCTCCACTATCCCTATCTCGACCCGCAACTCCCCATCTCCGCCCGGCTTTACTTTCTTCCTTCCCCCTTCCATCTCCCCGACATCTCTCCCTTTCGGCCGCCCTCTCTGCCCCGTACCCTGGAGAAGGCCAGCAGGAAGTCCATGCGGTGGGTGGGTCCCAGGCAGTGCCGCAGCCGCCAGTACACCAGGTGCTCCCAGGCGAAGACCAGCAGGGACAAGCCCATGGCCACCAGGAGCATGTAGAAGACGCCCGCCATGTTGTCGATGTCCAGCTTGCTGCTCATCACCTCGATTTTGTCATTGTGGCAGATCCCGGAGAGCCACAGCCGCTCCAGCATCTCGATCTCATCTGGGGAGGGGCGGTCAAAAGTCACCTGCTATGAGCATCCTCTGATGACCCTCGCCAGGGAGGTGGGAATGTAAGCCCTTCCTTAGCCCCTTCCTCCCTTAGACCCTGGTGTCCGGGTTTTCGCCCATTTCTTCCCCGGAACCCAGCGGTCTCGCCCTCCCCCTCTCGCTGTAGAAATCCCTTCGCGAAGCCGCACCGTCCCCCAGGAACTGCAGCAGAGCCAGGTCGATGGGCCGCTTCCAGCGGGAGCCCTTGTGCAGGGCGATGCCATAGCCTGTCGTGGCGAAGACCTTGCCGGAGCCAATGGTGACAAGCTTGCAGCCCTCGTCTTTGCGGGCCATGTAGTTGAGCACTGCAGCATCATAGATGAAGGCGTCCAGCTTCCTGCAGGGAGGGGGAGTGGAGGGCAGGGTCAGTCCCACCCAGATGCCCTCACCACCAGGCCTGGAACCTCCTCACCTCTAATCTCCAACTGCTCCAAATCCTAACCGGCCCTGAGCTCTTGAGCAAATCATTGCACTTCTCTGTGCCTCAGTTTCCACATCAGAAAAATGGGCATGGCAGCAGTATCTCCCTTCAGAGTTGTTGCAAAAGTATGTTTTGTTTTGAGATGGAGTCTCGCTCTGTTCAGGCTGGAGTGCAGTAGCACAATCTCAGCTCACCTCAACCTCCACCTCCTGGGTTCAAGCCATTCTCTTGCCTCAGCCTCCCAAATAGCTGGGATTACAGAAACCCACCACCACGCCCAGCTAATTTTTGTATTTTTTAGTAGAGACAGGGTTTCGCCATGTTGGACAGGCTGGACTCGAACTCCTGACCTCGGGTGATCTGCCCGCCTCAGCCTCCCAAAGTTCTGGGATTACAGGCGTGAGCCACCGTGCTCAGCCCAGAAGTATGTATTTTAAGACATAGGGTCTGGCTATGTTGTCCAGGCTGCACCGGAAATCCTGGGCTCCAGCGATCCTCCTATCTCAGCCTCCACAAGAGCAGGGACTACAGGCAAAGGTTAGATAGTACCTCATGCAAAGGAGGTGCTGGAGAAGTGCTAGCTGTGACTGTTAATGAAATAGTTATTCCTTTAGTCCTCCCCGTAGCCCACCAAAGGTTCCATTTTTGCATTTTAAAAAAGAGATTGAGACCAGCCATGGTGACTCACGGCTGTAATCGCAGAACTTTGGGAAGCAAAAGCGGGCGCATCACCTGAGCTCAGGAGTTCCAGACCAGCCTGGCCACCACGGTGAAACCCCATCTCTACTGAAAATACAAAAATTAGCTGGGTGTGGTGGTGGGCACCTGTAATCCCAGCTACTCAGAAGGCTGAAGCAGGAGAATTGCTTGAACCTGGGAAGTGGAGTTTCCAGTGATTTGAGATTGCGCCACTGCACTGCAGCCTGGGTGACAGAGAGAGATGCCATCTCAAAACAAATAAATAAATAGGAGGATTGAGGCTTAGAAGGGGAAATGGGAAAAAAAATAATAATCCGAGTGAATGGTCACTTATATTGTGCCAGACATTGTTCTGTGTAGTCTAACAACTCTTTTTTTTTCCCTGAGACAAGGTCTCACTATGTTGGCCAAGTTGGAGGGCAGTGGCACCATCATGGCTCACTGCAGCCTTGACCTCTTGGGTTCAACCCATCCTCCTGCCTCAGCCTCCTGAGTAGCTGGGCTATGGGCGCATGCCACCTGGATAATTTTTGTATTTTTTGTAGAGACAGGTTTCTCCATGTTGCCCAGGCTGGGCTCTACCTCTTGGGCTCAAGTGATCCTCCTGCCTTGGCCACTCAAAGTGCTAGGACTATAGGTGTGAGCCTGTAGGGAGATAACCATTTTTTTCAGATGGGGAAGCACAGACCCAGACACATACCTTAACTTGCTTGGGTTCTCCCACTAGACCTTGATTTTTTTTTTGGGGGGGGGGGATGGAGTCTCTCCCTGTCACCCAGGCTAGAGTGCAATGGTGCGATCTCAGCACACTGCAATCTCTGCCTCCCGGGTTCAAGTGATTCTCCTGCCTCAGGCACCCGAGTAGCTGGAATTACAGGTGCTCGCTACCATGCCTGGCTAATGTTTTGTATCTTTAGGGGAGATGAGGTTTCACTATGTTGGCCAGGCTGGTCTCGAACCCCTGACCTTGTGATCCACCTGCCTCAGCTTCCCAAAGTGCTGGGATTACAGGTATGAGCCGCTGTGCCCAGCCTCATTAATTCTTTTCCTTGACACTGAGTTTCCCTCTTGACCCCCAGGCTGGAGTGCAGTGGCGTGATCTCAGTTCACTGCAACAACCTCCATCTTCCAGGTTCAAGAGATTCTCCTGCCTCAGTCTCCCAAATAGCTGGGATTACCGGCATGCGCCACCACACACAGCTAATTTTGTGTTTTTAGTAGCGATGGGGTTTCACCATGTTGACCAGGCCGGTCTTTAACTCCTGACCTCAGTTAATCCACCCACCTCTGCCTCCCAAAATTCTGGGATTACAGGCGTGAGCCGCCTCACCTGCCCTAGGCCCTGATTTCTAAGACTTGGTGGGAAGAGGAGCAGGGCTGTGGAGTTAGTTCTCATGGATGCATTTACTGTGGGACATACCACTGTCACTCTCATTTACAACTGCTGTCATTTTACCTTTATTTCTGTGGTTGTTTGATTAATCTCAGCCTCCCTCATGAGGCTGCAAGCCCCTCAGGGTCACAGTTGCTCTCATTCTCAGCTGTGGCTGGGGTACAGTTCCTGGCACATAGGATGGGGTTCATAGATATTTGCACAATAAATGAATGACTGAATAAATGAATCCACATAGAGGAATACTGTGTAACTCTTCTGTGGTATCAGATAAATGCTTATGATCTCACAGGTGAGATATGGGGCACATTTTATATTATTTTTAAAATTTTTATTTTATTTTACTTTGTTTTTAGAAACAGGGTCTCTGTCTGCTTTCCAGGCTGATCTCAAACTCCTGGGCTCAGGCAATCCTTCTGCTTCAGCCTCCCAAGTAGCTGGGATTACAGGTGTGCACCACCACACCTGGCTAATTTTTGTATTTTGAGTAGAGACAGGGTTTCGCCATGTTAGCCAGGCTGGTCTCAAACTCCTGACCTCAGGTGATCTGCCCACCCTGGCCTCCCACAGTGCTGGGATTCCAGTTGAGTCACCTTGCCTGGCCACATTTCATGTAATTTAACTAATTTGGACAAGCACAGTTCTGGGAAGACAAGATAGATAAAGACAAGTGGCAAGGCCAGGCGCAGTGGCTCACACCTGTAATCCCAGCACTTTGGGAGGCCAAGGCGGGTGGATCACGAGGTCAGGAGTGCAAGACCAGCCTGACCAACATGGTGGAACCCCGTCTCTACCAAAAGTACAAAGTTAGCTGGGCGTGGTGGCATGCACCTGTAATCCCAGCTACTTAGGAAG
>NW_016107581.1:1861425-1863088 GCF_001604975.1 Cebus imitator | reverse complement strand
AACATTCTTCTCCCAGATTCTGTCTTTGCAGCTTGCCCCTGCCCCAGGGCCTTTGCACTGGCTGTTCTGCCTGCTGGAACATTCTTCTCCCAGATAGCTGCCTGACTCACCTTCTCACCTTGAAACTACCTTTGCAAAATTATAACTGAGGAAATTGTGACAGCGAAAGAAATCAGACCTAATTGACTCCATCTTCCTTCAAACCCTTAACGTCCTTGTTCATTCCTGGGCGTAGACCAAACTAACTTTGGGAAGGACTTTAGTTCATGGTCTGAAACAAAACTGATAACAGCCCTTTCCCGAAAAGACCTCCTCCTTGCCTTGGGACCAATCTGCCATTGCAGGACTAACAAATTAGCTACAAGAGCCGGACGAAGTGGCTCATGCCTGTAATCCCAGTACTCTGGAAGGCTGAGGAGGGCGGATCACCTGAGGTTGGGAGTTCAAGACCAGCCTGATCAACATGGAGAAAACCCATCTCTACTAAAAAAAAAATGCAAAATTAGCTGGGTGTAGTGGTGCATGCCTGTAATTGCAGCTACTTGGGAGGCTGAGGCAGAAGAATTGCTTGAACTCGGGAGGCGGAGGTTGCAGTGAGCCGAGCTCAGGCCATTGCACTCCAGCCTGGGCAACAGAGGGAGACTCCGTCTCAAAAAAAAAAACCACTTGGGTGTGGAGAATGTGAAGCTCCGGAGAATTAGCAGAAACCTGGGGAGGGCGATCATCATCCCACGGCTGGAGAATGGGGTTTGAATTAATATTATATAGATCCTAACAGGGAGTTCCCAGCTGGCATCTGGAAACAAGGATAGCCAAGAGGCACTTCTGCCTAGTATGCAAACTGTAATTTTTCTCTACATTTCTCTTTGTTTAGGAAAATGCCCTTGGGGGCGAAAGGTGAATTGCTATTGATGTTTAAGTGGGAAGAAAGTGGAGTTTCTAGATTTAGATTGAGGGGAAGGAATGGAGGGGCTGGGACTGGGAGAAGATGGAAGGAGGGTCTCCAGGGGTCCTTAGAGGACAGATGGGAGTGGAAGGAGAGACTCAAGTTGCATTTTGGAGAAAGCTAAAAATCAAGGCTTCCAGTGGTGGAAATAGTTGAGAGATTTCAGGGAGAGGAGGGCTAACAGCACTGACTTTCAATGGTTTGCTCAGTTGTTCTGGGATAGACTGCCTCCCACCCCCCGCATCCACCTCACCATCCCCTCATGGTCCCTAAATGTCTATTAAAACTCAGCCATGGACATGGTGGCTCGCCTCTCTAATCCCAGCACTTTGAGAGGCTGAAGTCGGCAGATCACCTGAGGTCAGGAGTTTGAGACCAGCTTGCCCAACATGGTGAAACCCCCATCTCTACTAAAAATAAATACAAAAGACTAATAGCCGGGCGCAGTGGCTCACGGTTGTAATCCCAGCACTTTGGGAGGCCAAGGAGGGTGGATCACGAGGTCAGGAGATGGAGACCATCCTGGCTAACACAGTGAAACCCCGTCTCTACTAAAAATACAAAAAATTAGCTGGGCGTGGTTGCACTGCCAGTAGTCCCAGTACTGGGGAGGCTGAGGCAGGAGAATCACTTGAACCTGAGAGGTGGAGGTTGCAGTGAGCCGAGATCCCACCACTGCACTCCAACCTGGGTGACAGGGCGAGACTTCATCTCAAA
>NW_016107581.1:1855480-1859725 GCF_001604975.1 Cebus imitator | reverse complement strand
AAAAAAAAAAAAAAAAAAAAAAAAAAAAAAAAAAAAAAAAAAAAAAAAAAAAAAAAAAAAAAAAAAAAAAAAAAAAAAAAAATTAGCTACAAGATAAGAAATTAGAAATTAGAAAGTTTAGGGGTCAGGCAGCCTCTGGCTCCCCAGATTGCTCCTAGGAATAACATCACTATTATAAAACCTAAGATGAGTGCTTGAGATATTTTACAGACCCTACGCTTGATGGATGAACTGACACCATGCAGACAGGTAATCGGGCCCATCCAGTTCTACCATAGCACCCAGGAACAGAAAACAGCAAGAAAAACTCACTTCGACCCCCTGTAATTCCATCTCCAACCTGACCAATCAACACCCCCCACTTCCCCAGCCGCTACCCACCAAATTATCTTTAAAAACTCTGATCCCCGGGCTCAGTGGCTCACACCTGTAATCCCAGCACTTGGGAGGCCGAGGCAGGAGGATCTCGAGGTCAGGAGTTTGAGACCAGCCTGACCAATATAGTGAAACCCCGTCTCTACGAAAAATACAAAAATTAGCTGGGCAGGCATGGTGGCACGCACCTGTAATCCCAGCTACTCAGGAGGCTGAGGCAGGAGAATCGCTTGAACCCAGGAGGCAGCGGTTGCAGTGAGCCGAGATTGTGCCACTGCACTCCAGCCTGGGCGACAGAGTGAGACTGTCTCAAAGAAAAAACAAAATCAAAAAAGTTCTGATCCCTGAATGCTCAGGGGGACTGCTTTAAGTAATAATAAAACTCTGGTCTCCCACACAGCCAGCTCTGCGTTAATTACTCTTTCTCCAGTGTGATCCACCCGTCTTGCTAAATCATCTCCGTCTAGGCAGCAGCAGGCAAGATGAACCCACTGGGCGGTCACAACCTCTGTCAGGTGTTTGCTCCAAAGACACCTTTCTGAGCACCAGTTTGATACTGCAACCTCCAGCCTCCCGCCCTGGTTTCCAAAATGCATTCACCCTGCCCTGTTTTTACCCATAGCACGTATCCCCTTGGAATGCAGTATAGAATATTCTCATTCATTCCGTGCATAGTACATCTCCCTTCACTGGAATTTCAATTCCATGAGGGCAGGGACTTTGCCAGTCTGATTCACCATTGTATCCACAGGCAAGATCTAGAGCAGGGCCTAGCACACATTAGGTGCTAAATAAGAAGTGGCTGAGGCCGGGTGTGGTGGCTCCCACCTGTAATCCCAGCACTTTGGGAGGCCGAGGTGGGTGGATCACCTGAGGTTGGGAGTTCAAGACCAGCCCAACCAACAGGGTGAAACCCCTTCTCTACTAAAAATACAAAATTAGCCGGGTGTGGTGGCACATGCCTTTAATCCCAGCTGTTTGGGAGGCTGAGGCAGGAGAATTGTTTGAACCTGGGAGGTGGAGGTTGCAGTGAGCCAAGATTGCACCATTACACTCCAGCCTCGGCAACAAGAGCGAAACTCTGTCTCAAAAACAAAAACAAAAATTAGCTGGGTATGGTGGCACGTGCCTGTAATCTCAGCTACTTAGGAGGCTGAGGCTGGAGAATCGCTTGAACCTGGAAGGCTGAGGTTGCCGTGAGCTGAGATGGTGCCACTGCACTCCAGCCTGGGCAACAAACAGAGCGAGACACCATCTCAAAAAAAAAAAAAAAAAAAAAAAAAAAAAAAAAAAAAAAAAAAAAAAAAAAAAAAAAAAAAAAAAAAAAAAAAAAAAAAAAAAAAAAAAAAAAAAAGCAGTGTCTGAATGGACACTTAAAGAGAAGACAAGGTGAAGAGGCATCGGAAGAAGGCAGCTTTATTACAAGCCAAGGAAACCAGGAAGATCTGGAACAGATCCTCAAAAGTAGCCACCACTGCTGACACCTTGATTTTGCCCTTCTAGCCTCTACAGCTGTGGGGCAATGCATTTCTGTTGTCTACACCATTCAGCACACAGCAGTTTGTTATGGATGCCCTAGCAAATTAATGGAATTGTACATAAAAAATCCCAAAGGATCCACAATAAAAATTATTACAGCTAATAGAAGTTCAACAAGGTTCGTGATACAAGATCAATATGTGAAATAAATTATGAAATATACAAAATAAATTATATTCCTATATACTAGCCATGAACAATTAAAATGAAATTAAAACAATTCCAGGGTCGGGCACAGTGGCCCACGCCTGTAATCCCAGCACTTTGGGAGCCCAAGGCCAGCAGATCACTTGAGGTCAGGAGCTCGAGACCAGCAAAAAAATAATAGGGCCAGGCGCAGTGGTTCATGCCTGTAATCACAGCATCTTGGGAGGCTAAGGCAGGTGGATCACAAGGTCAGGAGTTCAAGACTAGCTTGACCAACATAATGAAACCCCTTCTCTACTAAAAATACAAAAATTAGCTGGGCTTGGTAGCGTGCTCCTGTAATTCCAGCTACTTGGGAGGCTGAGGCACGAGAATCACTTGAACCTGGAAGTCAGAGGTTGCAATGAGCCGAGATTGCGCCATTACACTCTAGCCTAGGCAACAGAGCAAGACTCTGTCTCAAATAATAATAATAATAAATAATAAAATATTTAGGAATAAATTTAGCAAAAGCAATGTAGGCTGGGTGTGGTCACTCAAGCCTGTCATCCCATTGCTTTGGGAGCATCGCTTGAGGACAGGAGTTTGAAACCAGCCTGGGCAACATAGTGAGACCATCTCTACAAAAAATAAAAATAAAAAATTTATAAAAAGAAGTTCAGAAAAAAAGAAAAGATGTGGCCAGGTGCGGTGGCTCATGCCTATAATCCCAACATTTTGGGAGGCCAAGGCGGGCAGATCACCTGAGGTCAGAAGTTCAAGACCAGCCTGGCCAACATGGTGAAACCCCATTTCTACTAAAAATACAAGAATCTGTTGGGTGTGGTGGCGAGTGCCTGTAGTCCCAGCCACTTGGGAGTCTGAGGCAGGAGAATCACGTGAACCCGGGAGGTGGAGGTTGCAGTGAGCTGAGATTGCACCACTGCACTCCAGCCTGAGTGACAGAGTGAGACTGCATCTCAGAAAGGAAAAGAGCTGGGCACAGTGGCTCATGCCTGTAATCCAGGCACTTTGGGAGGCTGAGGCGGGTGGATCACGAAGTCAAGAGATTGAGACCATCCTGGCCAACATGGTGAAACCCGGTCTCTACTAAAAATACAAAAATTAGCTAGGTGTAGTGGCTCTTGCCTGTAATCCCAGCTACTTGGGAGGCTGAGGCAGGAGAATCACTTGAACCAGGGAGTCAGAGGTTGCAGTGAGCTGAGATTGCGCCACTGCACTCCAGCCTGGTGACAGAGCGAGGTTCTATCTCAAAAAAACAAAACAAAACAAAACAGAAAAGAAAAGAAGTGGCTGAATGAGTAACTTCAGACTGGTCCAAGGGAGGCCTTCCATGGGCTAGACACAAGCTGAGAAGTACGATTCCATTAACAAGGAAAGGATGCCAAGAAGGCTTTCTCCATGGAAAGAGGTCAGATGAGAACAGTGTGTACTGTTAGTTTGGAATGTGTGAGTGTCAATGCATCCATATTTTAATTGATCCAAAATAAATAAAAAATAATGCTTACATTAGGGAAAAGGGCCTCGATATTTCCTTTTTTTGCCCCTCTTCAGTGAGTGAGAAATTGAACATCTCTCATGGAATGGGCTCCAAGAGCTGGCTGGGAGGAGAAGCTGTGTTTCTGTGTTTCCTCTGTTTCCATTTAGGATGTATGTTTCCTTTATTATTATTATTTTTTTTTTTTGAGACAGAGTCTCGCTCTGTCACCCAGGCTGGAGTGCAGTGGCGTGATCTCAGCTCACTGCAACCTCCACCTCCCTGATTCAAGTGATTCCCCTGCCTCAGCCTCCCAAGTAGCTGGGATTACAAGCATGTGCCACCACACCTGGCTAATTTTTTTGCATTTTTAGTAGAGACGGGGTTTCATTTTGTTGGTCAGGCTGGTCCTGACCTCGTGATCCACCTGCCTCGGCCTCCCAAAGTGCTGGGATTACAGGTGTGACCCACTGCACTCAGCAGGACCTGCATCATTTCTTCCACCCCACCCCTCCCTTGGGGTTGCTTGCCTGCAGCAGTAAGGTAAGCCCATGTTTGGCCTGTGAGCTGGCCAGAGCCCTGGAGATGCCTCTCCTTTGTGCCTCACTGTAAAGTTGGAATTTTCTAGTGCTGTCCTCTGTGGCAACCACAACTCGTCACATGTGGCTATTTGCATTTAAGTTTTTTTTTTTTTTTTTTTTTTTTTT
>NW_016107581.1:1845392-1855409 GCF_001604975.1 Cebus imitator | reverse complement strand
GAACCACCTCGGCTCACTGCAACCACCACCTACTGGGTTCAAGCAATTCTCCTGCCTCAGCCTCCCAAGTAGCTGGGATACAGGCACCCACCACCATGCCCAGCTAACTTTTTGTATTTTTAATAGAGATGCGTTTTCGATATGTTGGCCAGGCTGGTCTCAAACTCCTGATACCAGGTGATCCACCCACCTCAGCCTCCCAAAGTGTTGGGATTACAGGCATGAGCCACCATGCCCCGCTTGCATTTAAATTTTAATTAAAAATGAAAAGTCGGTTGGGCTTCGTGGCTCATGCCTGTAATCCCAGCACTTTGGGAGGCCAAAGCAGGCGGATCACCCGAGATTGGGAGTTTGAGACCATCCTGACCAACATGGAGAAACCTCGTCTCTACTGAAAATACAAAAATTAGCTGGGTATGGTGGTACGTGCCTGTAATCCCAGCTACTTGGGAGGCTGAGGCAGTAGAATCGCTTGAACCGGGGAGGCGGAGGTTGCAGTGAACCGAGATTGTGTCATTACACTCCAGCCTGGGCAACAAGAGCTAAACTGTCTCAAAAAACAAACGAACAAAAACAAAAGTCCAGTTCCTGGCCGGGTATGATGGCTCATACCTGTAATCCCAACACTTTGGGAGTCCAAGGTGGGAGGATCACTTGGTCCTAGGAGTTCAAGACCAGCTTAGACAACATAGTGAGACCCCCATCTCTACAAAAAGGTGGCACACACCTGTAGTCCAGGCTACTCGGAGGCTGAGGTGGAAGGATTGCCTGAGCCCAGGATGTCAAGGCTGCAGTGAGCTATGATTGCATGACGGCACTCCAGCCTGGGGAACAGAGTGAGACCCTGTCTCTAAACATAAATAAACAAACAAACAAACAGAGAAATGAAGGAGAGGGAGACATTGTACATAAAAGAATTTAAGAACATTCTTAAGTGTTCTTAAAGAACAAAGAAATTTTCTCAGAACAAACAATATGAGGATAAGACTGAAAGACCCAGCAATGAAAACAGATCAGCGGCCGCTTGCAGTGGCTCATGCCTGTAATCCCAGCACTTTTGGAGGCTGAGGCAGGAGGACTGCTTGAGCCCAGGAGTTCAAGACCAGCCTGGACAACATAGTGAGAAACCATCTCTAAAAACAGAAATGAAAAGAAAGAAAGCAAAACAGGCCAGGCACGGTGGAACACGCCTTTAATCCCAGCACTTTGGGAGATTGAGGTGGGTGGATCACCTGAGATCAGGAGTTCACAACCAGCCTGACTAACATGGTGAAACCCTGTCTCTACTAAATACAAAAAAATTAGGTGGGCATGGGGGTGCATGCCTCTAATCTGAGCTACTTGGAAGGCTGAGACAGGAGGTTGCAGTGAACTTAGATCATGCCACTGCACTCCAGCCTGGGCAACAAGAGCAAAACTCCATCTTAAAAAAAAAAAAGGCTGGGCAAGGTTGCTCACACCTGTAATCCCAGCACTTTGGGAGGCCAAGGCGGGCAGATCATGAGGTCAGGAGTTCAAGACCAGCCTGGTCAATGTGGTGAAACTCCGTCTCTCTAAACATACAAAAATTAGCCAGTTGTGGTGGCACACACCTGTAATTGTAGCTACTCAGGAGGCTGAGGCAGGAGAACTGCTTGAGCCCAGGAGGCAGAGGTTGCAGTGAGCCGAGAACATGCCACTGCACCCCAGCCTGGGTGACAGAGTGAGACTCCATCTCAAAAAAAAAAAGAAAACAGATCAAGGCATTTCACTGAAAAATGTCAGTCCACCAAGGAAAAGAAACAACAGGTTACATACAAAGGCATAGGTATCAGAATAAGCTTGGATTTCTCTACGGTAGCACTGGATATTAGAAAACAATAGAATGAGTCTTCCAAATTCTGAAAGAAAATAAGCTCTAATCCAGAATTCTATACCCAGCCAGACTGTCCATCAAGTACAAGAACAGAAAAAAGACTTTTCAGATTTGCAATGTCTCCAAAAATATGCCCCCTATGTGCCTGTGCCAGGACGCTCAAAAGAATAAGGAAGCAAAACCCAAAAAGAGTTAGAATTTGTGCTACAACAGGAACCAGAAGAGATGAAGGGATGAAGGTGAAAGCTGATCCCAAGATGGCATCTATGCCCCAGGCTGGAGCAGGCTAGAGGGCCACAAGAGCAACTTCTTCAATAAGATGAAATTGACAAGGCCAGGCACAGTGGCTCACAGCTGTAATCCCAGCACTTGGAAGGCCAAGGTGGGCAGGTGACTTGAGGCCAGGAATTAGATTGACACCAGCATGGTCAATATGGCGAAACCCCTTCTCTACAAAAAAAAAAATGCAAAAATTAGCTAGGCCTGGTGGTGCATGATTGTAATCCCAGCTACTTGGGAGGCAGAGGCTGCAGTGAACTGAGATCTTGCCACTGTGCTCCAGCCTGGGTGACCGAGTGAGACCCTGTTTCAAAAACAAAAGAAAAGAAAAGAAATTAACAAGAGTATTTGATACTTCTGAACATATTAAGAAGAGATTCAGATAGTTAACAGAGAATTTGGGTTTGAATTAGTTAACCACAAAGAAAACTCAGCCATGGAGCAACTGACAAAAGAAAGAAAAAGCAAAAAGACAAAAAGACATTTACTAACCTCAAGAAAAATAGACCGGGCACAGTGGCTTGCACCTGTAATCCCAACACTTTGGGAAGTTGAGATGTGCAGATCGCTTGAGCTCAGGAGTTTGAGACCACACTGGACAACATGGTGAAACCCCATCTCAGCTGGGCTCTGTGACTCAAGTCTGTAATCTCAGCACTTTGGGAGGCTGAGGTGGGTGGATCACTGGAGGTCAGGAGGTTGTGACCAGCCTGGCCAACATGGCGAAACCCCGTCTCTACTCAAAATACGAAACTTAGCCAGGCCTAGTGGCACACGCCTGTAGTCCCAGCCACTCGGCAGACTGAGGCAGGAAAATTGCTTGAACCCGGGAGGCAGAGGTTGCAGTGAGCCAAGATCACGCCACTGCACTCCAGCCTGGGTGACATAGTGAGACCTTGTCTCAAGAAAAAAAAGAAGAAAGAAAAACAAAGAATTGTGTAGGAGAAGAAAGTAATCCCGGTTTACTACTGTGGCAGCTGTGAGAGCATTTACATAGTCATAACATGTAAACACTGAATATTCATCTAGTCAGAGTCACAACGTAGGAGGCTGAATTGATTTAAATAAGAGTCTGAGTATGTCTTCCACAGTGAGAAGCGGATGGAAAATGCCTAAAATTGAAAAATCAAGAGGTAGTCATACAAACATGGTATTTAGAGATAGGGAGATAAATCGCAAAATGATAGAATAAACGAGGTGAAGGTAGATTCCTCTGGGGTGACAGAAATGGAGGGTGCCATTTT
Source organism: Cebus imitator (assembly GCF_001604975.1). NCBI lineage: Eukaryota > Metazoa > Chordata > Mammalia > Primates > Cebidae > Cebus > Cebus imitator. The sequence continues at coordinate 1,852,031 of NW_016107581.1, read as the reverse complement.
TTCCCTTAAAGATAAAATTCCTGCTGGGCACAGTGGCTTGTGCCTGTAATTATGGTGCTTTGGGAGGCTGCGGCAGTAGGATCACTTGAGCCCAAGAGTTCAAGACCAGCCTAAGCAACATAGTGAGAAATCCTACACACACACACACACACACATACACACACACACACACAAATTAGGCCGGGCCAGGTGGCTCATGCCTGTAATCCCAGCTATTCGGGAGGCTGAGGCAGGAGAATCACTTGAACTCGGGAGGTGGAGGTTACAGTGAGCCGAGATCACGCTATTGCACTCCAGCCTGGGCAACAGAGTGAGACTCCATCTCAAAAAAAATAAAAAATAAATAAATAAATAAATAAATAAAATTAGTCAGATGTGGGGCTGCACACCTGTAGTCCCAGCTGTTTGGGAGGCTGACCCGGGAGGATCACTTGAGCCCAGGAGCTTGAGGCTGCAATGAGCTACGATCATACCACTGCACTCCAGCCTGGGCGACAGAGTGCAAACTTGACTCCAAAACTACACTAAACTAAAATTCTTGTGTTGGACTCTCCAAACTATGTGGATGGAGAACTCTGATAAATATAGAACTAAAAATTAGGGAAAAAAGTAACATGGGATACTGGGGAAAAAGAATTCAGCAGAAGCAGGAAATCAGAGCAAGAGGTGACAGAAACACGGGGGTGTCCTTTGTGAATCTATGAAGCTTCTGGGGAGGGGGACCAAAGGAGTGATTCTTGGTTTCTCAGTGCACATGTCAGGCAGTGTAGCCTAGTGGTGAGAACCTGGGCTGCCAGGGTTCAAGTCCCAGCTCTACCACTTAGCAGCTGCAGGAAGCTTGCTGTTACTCATGTTTCCGATAATACCCACCCAAGGTTTTTATGAAGCGTTCTGGGTTTAGCTGTGTCCCCTCCCCAAATTCACATATTGGAGTCCTAGCCCCCAGTACCTCAGAATTCGACCTTATTTGTAGATAGGGTCCCACAGAGGGAATCCACTTAAAATGAGATCAGTTCTAATCAAGTATGACTAGTGTCCTTATAAAAAGGGGAAGCTGGCTGGGTGAGGGGGCTCATGCCCGTAATCCACGGACTTTGAAACCAGCCTGACCAACATGGAGAAACCCTGTTTCTACTAAAAATACAAAAATGTGCCAGGCGTGGTGGCGCATACCTGTAATCCCAACTACTTGGGAGGCTGAGGCAGGAGAATCGCTTGAACCTGGGAGGCGGAGGTTACAGTGAACCAAGATTGCACCATTACACTCCAGCCTGGGCAATGAGAGTGAAACTCCATCTCAAAAAACAAAGCAGGGGGAACTTGGCCGGGGGCAGTGGCTCACATCTGTAATGTGGGAGGCCAAGGTGGGTGGATCACCTGAGGCCTGAGTTCAGGAGTTGGAGACTAGCCTGGTCAGCATGGTAAAACCCCATCTCTGCTAAGAATACAAAAATTAGATGGAGCCAGGTGCGGTGGCAGGTGCATGTTATCCCAGGACTTTGGGAGGCTGAGGTGGGCGGATCACCTGAGGTCAGGAGCTCGAGACCAGGCATGGCTGACATGGTGAAACCCCATTTCTACTAAAAATTAGCTGGGTGTGGTGGCATGTGCCTGTAATCCCAGCTACTGAGGAGGCTGAGGCAGGAGAATCACGAAACTCCGCCTCAAAAAAAAAAAAAAGAAAAAAGAAAAAATTAGCTGGGTGTAGTGTCAGATGCCTATAATCCCAGCTGCTCAGGAGGCTGAGGCAGGAGAATTGCTGGAACCCGAAGGGCAGAGGTTGCAGTGAGCTGAGATACTGCCACTGCACTCCAGCCTGGGCAAAACTCCATCTCAAAAAAAAAAAAAAAAAAAAAGAAGAAGAAGAACTTTGGCCACAGAGACGCACACAGAGGGAAGATGATGGGAAGAGGTACAGGGAGAAGACAGTCATCTGTGAGCCAAGGAGAGAGGCCTGGACAGATCCTTCCCCCACAGCCCTCTGAGGTAGCCAGGAGGATGCCTAGCCTTCGGAACCGTGCATCAAAACACTGATTTGATTAATTTTTTGCAAACTGATTGTGAACTTAAATGAGTTAGAACAGGACTTGATATATAATAAACATCGTGGTAAATTAAAAAGACACGGGAATGATCCCAAGCCCTGGCAAGGCTATAGAACAAGTAGAACTCTCCTGCACTGCTGGTGAGAGCGTAAACTGGTACAACCACTTTGGGTTATTGTTTTGTTTTGTTTCGTTTTTTTGAGAGGGAGTCTCACTCTATCACCCAGGCTGGAGTGCAGTGGTGCGGTCTTGGCTCACTGGGACTGCCGCCTCTGGATTTCAAGGGATTCTCCTGCCTCAGCCTCCTGAGTAGCTGGGATTACAGGCACCCACCACCACACCTGGCTAATTTTTGTGTTTTCTTGTAGAGACCGTGTTTCACCATGTTGACCAGACTACTCTTGAACTCCTGACCTCTAGTGATCCACCTGCCTCAGCCTCCCAAAGTGCTGGGATTATAGGCATGAGCCACCGCGCCTGGCCGTACAACTGCTTTGGAAGATGTCTGACAGTATCTATTGTAACTAAGCATACTCTTCCTATCACCAGCCAGTTCCACCCACGGGAATACAACCAAGGAAATGAATGTGTATGTCCTGCAAACCCTTGTACAAGAATGTTCATAATAGAATATTCATAATGGGTGTGGTGGCTCACGCCTGTAATCCCAGCACTTTGGGATGCCGAGGCAGTGGATCACGAGGTCAGGAGTTCGAGACCAGCCTGACCAACATGGTAAAACCCAAACTCTACTAAAAAAAAAAAAAAAAAAAAAAAATAGCCGGGTGTGGTGGCCGGTGCCTGTAAATCCTAGCTACTCAGGAGACTGAGGCAGGAGACTTGCTTGAACCCAGGATGGGAAGGTTGCAGTGAGCTGAGATTGTGCCTATGCACTCCAGCCTGGGAAACACAGTGAGACTCCATCTCAAAAAAAAAAAAGGAATATTCTGCCAGGCATGGTGGCTCACACCTGTAATCCCAGCTCTTTGGGAGGCCAAGGTGGTTAGATCGCCTGAGGTCAGGAGTTTGAGGCCAGCATGGTCAACATGGCGAAACCCCGTCTCTACTAAAAATACAAAAATTAGCCGGGCATGGTGATGGGGCACCTGTAATCCCAACTACTTGGGAGCCTGAGGCAGGAGAATCACTCGAACCTGGGAGGTGGAGGTTGCAGTAAACCGAGATTATGCCATTGCACTCCAACCTGGGTGACTGAGCAAGACTCTGTCTCAAAATAAAAAAAGGAATGTTCATAATGGGCAAATACTGGCAATAACCTGAATGTCCACCAGCAGCAGAATGAAAGAATTGTGGTACATTTATATAATGGTATACTCAGTGGTATTCAGCAATGAAGGAACAATCTGGTTAAGCCAAACAGAAAGGTATTACATGCACTGTTTGATTCCGTTTAGAGGAGGGTCAAAATCAGGCAAAACTAATTTACTTGATATTCTATGGTGACTGGAGGGGCAGGGGAAGCTTTAGGAGAAGCTGGGACATTCACCATACCTTCTTCTGGACCTGGTCACACGGATGTCTGTGCGTGTATAAATAATGACTTGCATGCTTTTTCTACCCCACTGTACCTCACTGTATCTATGTATATATCTCAATAAAAAAAAAGATGAAAAATATCTATAAAAAGACACGGGATGAGGCCTCAGCTATTTTTACTTATTAAAGGCTGGTGATGTGGCTGACATTTGTATGGGGAAAAAATACAGGTATCCTGCTTTCTCTGAGCTCAAAGAGGGGACAGATTTGGGTTCATTTTGAGAGATGGGGCTGGTCTCCCTGGCTAGCCATATTCTCACCACCTGCTCTCCAAAAACGTGGGAACCAAGTAGATTCAGAAAGTGGGATCGGCTGGATTCGGTGGCTCACGCCTTTAATCCCAGCACTTTGGGAGGCCGAAGCAGGCAGATCACTTGAGGTCAGGAGTTCAAGACCAGCCTGGCTAACATGGTGAAACCCCATCTCTACTGAAAATACAAAAATGAGCCAGGTGTGATGGTGTACGCCTGTAATCCCAGCTACTCAGGAGGATGAGGCAGGAGAATTGCTTGAACCCGGGAGGCGGAGGTTGCAGTGAGCCGAGATTGTATCACTGCACTGCAGCCTGGGCGACAGAGCGAGACTCCGTCTTAAAAAAAAAAGGGAAAGTGGGATACACACACCTCCCCACCGAGAGTCTGAATTCTTACTCTCTGACTGCAAGGAATGAACGGCATGGAAGTGTGAGGTAACCCTGTAGGGGTAAAAGAGGGAGGTGAGTCTGTTCGCAGCCATCCCTGCCTTCTGAGGAAGGTGTAAGTGAAGTAGGGATGGGAGGTGGCATCCTGGAAAGGCACCTGGTTGTGCCAGAGAGAGAGAGAGAGAGAGAGAGAGAGAATATCTGGAATTCTCAGGGTTTTTCCTGGAGGGAACGGCTAGGGAGGAAAATAACGGAAGAAGGGGGAAGGGGGAGAGATGAGTCAGCAGGCTGGCTGGGGAGAATGCTCTGGGTGAGTAAAGGAAAAGTCCCGGGAGCCTGGGGGGGCCGGCAGTGCCCTTTTCTGTTTTCTGTTCACAATGTTCACTAGGAAGCTTTTTGCGTTTGGGTGATGTCGACCTGGGCTGTCCAATGCAGCAGTGACAGGCCACTAGGGCTGTGGATCACTTGAAATGTGGTCACTCTGGACAGAGATGTGCTGTGAGTGTAAAATGCACACCGATGACCGGGCGCAGTGGCTCACGCCTATAATCCCAACACTTTGGGAGGCCGAGGTGGGCAGATCACCCAAGGTCAGGAGATGGAGACCAGCCTGGCCAACATGGCGAAATCCTGTCGCTACTAAAAATACAACAAGTAGCTGGGTGTAGTGGTGGGCGCTTGTAATCCTAGCTACTCGGGAGGCTGAAGCAGGAGAATCACTGGAACCTGGGAGGTGGAGGTTGCAGTGAGCCGAGATCGCGCCATTGCACTCCAGCTTGGGCGACAGAGTGAGACTCTGACTCAAAAAAAAATTTTTTTTTAAATGCACACCAATTTCAAAAACAGCACGTGGGAAAAAATTATGTAAAAGGTCTCAACCTTGTTTATAATGATTATGTGTCAAAACAATATTTTGGACATAGGTAAAATATATTATTAAAAAGTGATTTCACCTACTTTTTGTTGTTGAGACAAAGTCTTGTTTTGTTGCTTAGGCTGGAGTACAATGGTGCGATCTCAGCTCACTACAACCTCCGCCTCCCGGGTTCAAGCAATTCTCCTGCTTCAGATTCCCTAGTAGCTGGGTTTACAGGTATGCGCTACCATGCCCAGCTAATTTTTGTATTTTTTGTAGAGATGGGGTTTTATCATATTGGTCAGGCTGGTATCGAACTCCTGACCTCAAGCAATCCACCTGCCTCTGCCTCCCGAAGTGCTGAGATTACAGGAATGAGCCACCTATCTTGGCCTTGCCTGCTTCTTTTTTTTTTTAGACCGAGTTTCGCTCTTGTCGACCAGGCTGGAGGGCAGTGGCATGATCTAGGCTCACTGCAACCTCTGCTTCCCAGGTTCAAGCAATTCTCCTGCCTTAGCTTTCTGAGTAGCTGGGACTATGGGTGCATGCCACCACAGCCAGGCATATTTTTGTATTTTTAGTAGAGACAGGGTTTCATCATGTTGGCCAACCTGGTCTTGAACTCCTGACCTCAGCTGATCTGCCTGCCTCAGTGGCTCCACTGTGCTCAGCCCTTGTTAGATTTTTTTATGTGGTCACTAAAACCTTAGAATTACACTGTAGCAGGTAGTTACACTGCAGCAGGTGCAGGTAGAAATACACGGCTCCGCATTCATTCCCAGTCTTCAGTCCAGTCTCGCTTACCACCAGCGCGGACAAAGATTAAGGGAGGGGTGGGTTCCAATTCTGGCAAATAGGGCCTGGAACTGAGAAGACACACTCTGGCCAGTGAGATGGTCCAGAAAGTGAATTAAATTCTGCAGAGAGGAGCTAGAAGCCAGGGTGACCCTGAGAACCCCAGGAATTTGCAGAATTCTCAGGAAGAGGGGGATGGAGCCAACATCATTTAGATCCAGGGCAGGAAGACCCTGAATGACATCAGGGTGAAGGGAAGCAAAGGAAGAGATGATGAAGGGGAAGAAGTACAAGTGAGAGAAAGAAGAGAAGGAGGAAGAGGAAGGAATAAGGGACGATTTTTATGTGGCCCCTAAAAGAAAGCAAGGAGGGGAAAGAAAATAACAGAAAAGATTTTAAAAACAGAGTTCTAGCTCTACAATCCTGTATGACAGCCACTAGCCAGACGTGGTTACGGAACTCCTGAAATACACCGAGTTTGAACTGATGTGCGCTGTGAGGGTAGCTATACACTGAATCCCCTGCCAAAAAGTACCAATAAAAATACAAAACATCGCCGGGCGCGGTGGCTCAAGCCTGTAATCCCAGCACTTTGGGAGGCCGAGGCGGGTGGATCACGAGGTCAACAGATCGAGACCATCCTGGTCAACATGGTGAAACCCTGTCTCTACTAAAAATACAAAAAATTAGCTGGGCATGGTGGTGCATGCCTGTAATCCCAGCTACTCAGGAGGCTGAGGCAGGAG
>NW_016107581.1:1838160-1843297 GCF_001604975.1 Cebus imitator | reverse complement strand
AAAAAAAAAAGAGGTGACTGATAAGAAAGTGCTGAAGTCCGGAGTATCAGAAATGAGAGAATTGCAAGGAAAGCACAGATAGGACACACAGATCAGAGACAAGAGACCACATGTCTCCAGAAATTGACAGAGAGAGAGAGATTGAGGATAGAACACTAGAGAAGAAAAATGCGCTAGAGAGAAAAGGCTAGGTGGCAAAATACAGACTCCACGAGGTCAGGACTCACAGACAGCTTGGCTACCATATGTCCATTTAGAGCCTCTTCTTTGGCTTTTTTCTAAACAGAGGCTGGAAGGCTGACACTCAATTTCCCAGCTTCCCTTGCAGCTAACAGTGGCCATCTGAAACAGTTAGAAGTCTCTGTGAAAGGTGTACTTTCCCCACTAATAAGGCAAACACTTGCCAGGAGAAAATCCTCCATTCTTTTTTTTTTTTTTTTTGAGACAGAGTCTCACTCTGTTGCCAAGGCTGGAGTGAAGTGGCACAATCTCGGCTCACTGCAACCTCTGCCACCCTGGTTCAAGCGATTCTCCTGCCTCAGCCTCCAAAGTAGCTGAGGTTACAGGCGCATGCCACCGTACCTGGCTAATTTTTGTAGTTTTAGTAGAGATGGGGTTTCACCATCTTGGCCAGGCTGGTGTTGAACTTGACCTCGTGATCTACCCGCCTCAGACTCCCAAAGTGCTGTGATTACAGACATGAGCCACTGCACCAGGCAAGATCCTCCACTCTTTTACCCTTGCTCCCACTGCTTGTCTGCAACTACTGTGCTCCACGGAGGGACAGCCCCCTTTTCATGACCATGAGGCAATCAAAATGAGCAAGAAGGTCTATGCTGCAAGCTCAGTGGAAGAAAAATGTGGAAAGAGTTCATTCAGATTTTTTTATTTTTGAGACAGAGTCTCATTCTGTTGCCCAGGCTGGAGAACAGTGGTGTGATCTCGGCTCACTGCAACCTCCACCTCCTGGGTTCAAGCAATTCTCCTGCCTCAGCCTCCTGAGTAGCTGGGATTACAGGCGCTCGCCACCATACCCCACTAATTTTTTATATTTAGGAGAGACAGAGTTTCACCATGTTGGCCAGGCCACCCGCCTCGGTCTACCAAAGTGCTGGGATTACAGGCAGATTTCAGATTGCTAATGGTATTTTTTTTGGGACAGAGTCTCGTTTTGTTGCCCAAGCTGGAGTGCAATGGTGCAATCTTGGCTCACTGCACCCTCCGCCTCCTGGGTTCAAACGATTCTCCTGCTTCAGTTCTCTGAGTAGCTGGGATTACAGGTACCCGGCACCACGCCCAGCTAATTTTTGTATTTTTTAGTAGAGACGGGCTTTCACCTTGTTCACCAGGCTGGTCTCAAACTCCTGACCTCATGATCCACCCACCTTGGCCTCCCAAAGTGCTGAGAGTACAGGCATGAGCCACCGAGCCTGGCCTGTTAATGGTATTTTTAAGCTATCATTGCCAGCCCTGGACTTCTTATTGTGAGAGATAAAGAACCCTCTCTTAAAGCATTCCTAGCTGATGTGGGGAACTGACCTACTTTGTTAACTATTGTTATCCAGTGCAGGAACTACACCCGGCATAAAGCTGGTGCTCTTAAATATTTTTTTCTTTATTTATTTTTTTGGAGACAGGGTCTAAGGCTCTTTTACCAGGGCTAGAGTGTAGCGGTGTGATCATAGCTTACTGCAGTCTCTATCTCCTGGGCTCAAGTGATCTTCCCACTTTAGCCTCCCAAGGAGATGGGACTACTGATGCGCACCATGATGCCTGGCTAATTTAAATTTTTTTTTATTCACCGGGCGTGGTGGCTCATGCCTGTAATCCCAGCACTTTGGGAGGCTGAGGCAGGTGGATCACCTGAGGTCAGGAGTTCCAGGCCATCCTGAACAACATGGAAAAATCTCATCTCTACTAAAAATACAAAAATTAGCCAGGTGTGGTGGTGGGTGCCTGTAGTCCCAGCTACTTGGGATGCTGAGGCAGGAGAATCACTTAAACTTGGAGGCAGCAGTTGCAGTGAGCCGAGATCAAGCCACTGCATTCCAGCCTGGGCGACAGAGTGAGACCGTCTCAAAAAAAAATTTTTTTTTTTTTTTGTTGAGTCAAGGGATCTCACTATGTTTCACAGGCTGGTCTCAAACTCCTGCTCATAAGTGATCCTCTCATCTTGGCCTCACAAAGCTTTAGGGTTACAAGTATGAGCCACTGCATCTGGCATGAGAAATTTTTTTAGGCTGGGCATGGTGGTTCATGCCTCTGATCCCAGTACTTTGGGAGGCTGAGGCAGGCAGATCATCTGATGTCAGGAGTTCAAGACCAGCCTGACCAACATGTCAAACCCCATCTCTACCAAAAATACAAAAAGTAGCTGGGCATAGTGGTGCATGCCTGAAATCCCAGCTACTCAGGAGACTGAGGCGGGAGAATTGCTTGAACCCCAGGAAGGCGGAGGTTGCAGTAAGATGAGATCAAACCACTGCGCTCCAGCTTGGGTGACAGAGCAAGACCCTGTCTCAAAACAAACAACAACAAAAAAATGAAAACAGAAATCAGATCATACCCTTCCTTCCTTAAAGTCTCCACTCCCCATGGCTTTTCACTGCCCTTAGTATAAAGTCCAGCCCTGACCTTGGCCTCATGCCTGGAATCCTCCCCTCATCTACCCTCTCATCTCAGCTCCTAGCCTTCAGCCACACTGACCTTCTTGCTGTTCCTCCACTAAACCAACACCACACCTACCTCAGGCCCTTTGCACACCCTGTTCCCTCTACCTGCAAGGCTCTACTTCCATAAGTCCACCTGGCTAGCTCTTTCACTTCTGGCAGGGCTCTGCACAAATGTCACCTCCTGAGAGACCTGCCCCAAACACCCAGGTGAAAATATCCCAGCCCAGCTGCCCTCTAGCTCACCATCACTCTCTGAAAAGATCTTCTTGATTTTTCTGTCTGCATGTTTATTGTTCATTTCCCACCATTCGACCTATGAATCAGGTCTATTTGGTCACTGCCTGGCGTAGAGTAGAGAAGAAGAAAAATACACACAGAAGGACTGAGTAAATGCGAGATGGGGAGAGAGTTACTGTCCTCATTCTTGTTGGAATCGTGGGCTGCACTTTGGGGCCTGAACTCAACGTTTTTGGTTTTGTTTTGTTTTGTTTTTGAGACGGAGTCTTTCTCTGTTGCCCAAGCTGGAGTGCAATGGCACGATGTTGGCTCACTGCAACCTCTACCTCCCAGGTTCCAGCAATTCTCCTGCCTCAGCCTCCCAAGCAGCTGGGATTATAGGCGCCCACTACCATGCCTGGCTAATTTTTGTATTTTAAGTAGAGACAAGATTTCACCATGTTGATCAGGCTGTACTCAAACTCCTGACCTCAAATGATCTGCCCGTCTCGGCTTCCCAAAGTGCTGGGATTACAGACGCCCACCATCACACGCAACCTAATTTTTGTATTTTAAATAGAGACAGGGTTTCACCATGTTGGCCAGGCTGGTCTCGAACTCCTGACCTGAGGTAGTCTGCCAGCCTCCGTCTCCCAAAGTGCTGGAATTACAGGCATGAGCCACTGTACCTAGCCTTTGAATTTAACTTCATCCCTATGATTTGGCAAAGGGATGTAAAAAGAAAAAAATGCAATTCAAGGATTGATTCCAGTGAGTTCAGTCTAATGATAATGATAACATCAGCAAGCACCTACAGTTCACCGGGCACTGTTGTAAATGTTCTGAGTGGATTAACTAGTTTAATTCTTTTTCTTTTCTTTCTTATTTATTTATTTATTTTTGAGATGCAGTTTCGCTCTTGTTGACCAGACTGGAGTGCAGTGGCACAATCTTGGATCACTGCAATCTCCGCCCCCTGGGTTCAAGTGATTTTTCTGCCTCAGCCTCCCAAGTAGCTGGGATTACAGGCATTGACCACCATGCCCGGCTAAACTAGCTTAATTCTTTTTTTTTTTTTTGAAAAAAAAAGTAGTTTAATTCTTATAACAACCTTATGATCATTACAACGGAGATACTCTTGTTATCCTCATTTTACAGAGGAGGAAGCAGAGGTTCAGAGAGGCTTAGTAACTTGCTCAAGGTCACAAAGCCAAGAAGGGGAAGAGCGAAGACTGGAGCCCTGGCAGTCTCACCCCAGAATCCAGAACTACTGCATCCCTGAAAATATCCCAGGGACACTGCTCCTGGGAGGAGGAGTCCACTTCCACCCTTGATGACCTCCACCCTCCAAGCTGATCCACCCAGGGCTGACCTCTGGGGCTGAATGAATGAACCTTGACCCCTTGCCATCTTTGAGCATCCTCAGGTCCCCAGTGGCCCCACCCCCACCCCCGGCCCCCGAGTCTGCGCTGACCCTGCCTTGAGCTGAGTGAGTGCTTCCTCTACGCGGGGCTGGTTGTAGCGCACCATGTAGCTGTGCATATCGGGATAGTTGCTTCGGATGTTCTTCTCCGTAGACCCGTTGGGCACAGTCCCAAATTTCAGGGGTGGGTATTGCTCCTGGGGCCTCTGGAACTGGGGCAGAATGCGGAGTGATTAGGGCACCCTCCACAGGGACATCCCTAACACGAATCCCCCATTCTGAGAGACATCCGCTATCTGGCAGACACCCCAGTCCCAAAAGTATTCAGTATTTCTCAAGACTTGCTCACTACATTAGGAAATGTGCTTTCACTGGCACTCAGCACACACAGTTGCAGACACATAATCCGAAAGGTCACGAGAAGCCTCCCCGAGGCCCCTGAAGTGCCAGGAGTTAAGCCTTCACTTACTGAATCACAGGAGGTCCTGGGGGGAGAGGCTGGCATGGCAGGGGCTATTGCTATTTACCAATCCGTTCAGAAATAGTTCACTGTTTTAACAACAGATGTAGCCAGACGGGTGTGTGCTGGCTCAATGTCAGGTGTGTATATGACTAAAACAAGTTTTATAAAACCAAATGCACTACATAAGATGCAATCAACTATTCTATTCTATTCTTCTCCATTCCATTAAAAAATGCTTGTTGGCCGGGTGCAGTGGCTCACGCCTGGGATCCCAGCACTTTGGGAGGCCGAGCAGGTGGATCACTTGAGGTCAGGAGTTCAGAGGCCATCCTGGCCAACATGGTGAAACTCCATCTCTACTAA
>NW_016107581.1:1836054-1837835 GCF_001604975.1 Cebus imitator | reverse complement strand
TTTTGAGACAGAGTTTCGCTCTTGTTGCCCAGGCTGGAGTGCAATGACCAATCTCAGCTCACCACAACCTCCACCACCTGGGTTCAAACAATTCTCCTGTCTCAGCCTCCTGAGTAGCTGGGGTTACAGGCATGAGCCATCACACTCGTCTAATTTTGTATTTTTAGTAGAAACAGGGTTTCTCCATGTTGGTCAGGCTGGTCTCCAAATCCCGACCTCAGGTGATCCACCCGCTTCAGCCTCACAAACTGCTGGGATTACAGGCATGAGCTACTGTGCCTGGCCAACAGGATTGTTTTTCGTCTGTTGAATCTAATAATAAAACTGTGGGTTTGACTTTTTGTTTGGCTTTTTTGAGACAGAGTTTCACTCTTGTTGTCCAGCTGGAGTGCAATTGCCAGTCTTTGCTCACTGCAACCTCTGCCTCCCCGGTTCAATTGATTCTCCTGCCTCAGACTCCCAAGTAGCTGGGATTACAGGCACCCGCCACCAAGTCCAGCTAATTTCTTTATTTTTAGTAGAGACGAGTTTCACCATGTTGGCCAGGCTGGTCTCAAACTCCTGACCTCAGGTGATCCACCCACCTCGGTCTCCCAAAGTGCTGGGATTACAGGTGTGAGCCGCCGTGGCTGGTTGGGTTTGACTTTCGTCTGTCTTGGTTTTAGATCTTATTTTACTTTTCTAATAATTCATTTCCATTGAATTTCACAAAAGCATTGGTCTGCAATGGACTAGAAGTTTCAAAAATGAATCCTTCCTCACAGTTTGAGAGAAGCACTGGTTCTAAAATATCCCATTTGGCACAACTGCCCCTAGAACATTCAGGGACACCCCTTCCCCTAGGAATATTTTAAATAGCTCATGGTGAACCGTGTTCTTTCTCCATCCACAACCTTCCATTCTACCATTCTGGAATTCTGTTTGGGAAGAGACCCCTGCCCCCACCCCCCACCCCCCAAGAATCCTCTCTAATCGACCACATGCCAAGCTCTGTGACCTCCAGCCCCAGCCAAGCCCTGGACCCACACACACCTTGCGGTCACTGAGCCCAGACACGGTATCCACGTACTCCTCCTGGATCATGAAGGCGGCCAGGTTGGCTGTGTAGCTGGCGAGGAAGATGACGGCGAAGAAGGCCCACACCAGCACCATGATTTTGCTGGTGGTTCCCCGGGGGTTCTCCACGGGCACCGAATTATTGAACACCAGGGCCCAGAGCAGCCAGATGGATTTCCCAATGGTGAAGGTTGAGCCACCAGGGCCTGCAGGGGGCCAGGACGCGGACATGGACCCCAAATCCCTTCGCAATAAGGGAGCGGAAAAAAAAGAACTACAATTCCCAGTGGCCCCCAAGGCCTCTGGCACCTCGAGAGGCCCTAGCTTGACCCCAGGGGCCTGCTGGGAAATGTAGTTCTCTCTCTCTGGTTAGGTAGCTCAGCGGCAGGCGGATGGAGGAAGGGGGACTCACGCTTGCCAGTGGCCAGGCTGCGGTTGTAGCCGACAGGACTGAGGTACTCGAAGATGAAAACAGTGACGGCGACCACAGTGAGGCACATGACGAACATCATCACCCACACGGCAGGACTGTAGGGCTCTGGGGACAAGGGAGTGCGTGGTCATGGCTCAGCCAAGCAAAAGACTCAGGATCAGGCTGGGGCGATGGCTCACGCCTGTACTCCTAGAACTTTGGGAGTCTGAGGCGGGAGGATCACTTGACGCCTGAAGTTCAAGACCAGCCTGGCTTGAACATAGTGAGACCCTGTCTCTACATAAAATAAAAA
>NW_016107581.1:1819020-1835663 GCF_001604975.1 Cebus imitator | reverse complement strand
AAAAAAAAAAAAAAAAAAAAAAAAAAGAAAGAAAGAAAGAGAAAGAAAATTAAAAAACCCTAAGGTACTACAGCAAGTGAACGAGGTGCGGCCCAGATCTGACCCCATCCTATTCTGGCCCTTTCTCTGGTTCTCCATCTCTGAGAGTCTTACGGCCCACCCAGACCCCTAGGAGGCAGCTATTTTCAAAGAGAGCCATGGCAGGCATTTCTGTGGTTTCAGCCACCAAACAGAAACTGTCTCCTAAATGTTTCCTGAGCCACAGGCCTGAGCCTCTACCTAGCCCAGCCATCCCCCCAGGCCATTCATCATGTCCCATGCTGAGCCCAGACCAGCACCCATGCTCCCCAAATGGGGGCCTCACCATCCACCCAGTCACAGGCTCAAACTCCATTTGCCATCCTCCCTCCCACTCCCTCGCTGGCCACAGCCTGTCAGTCTCCAACCCACGCTCCCGCCCCTGATGCTACTTGGGCCTCTCCTCTCCATTCTCATGGCCAACAGGGTTCAGGCCTCATCTCCTCCCACCAACCATCTCCCCTGCCTCCAGAGCTCCTGTCTGTCTCCTATAGTCCATCCCCCATACAATGCAGAGACGACCTGGCTCCTCCCCTGCTTACAGCTCTCCCCGGGCTCCCTAGCACCTCCAAGACAAAGTCTCTGCCACTCAGCCTTGTCACACTCTCCTCTCTGGCCTGATCACTCTTTGAAGCACCCATGCTTTAACTACCCAGAACTCACAGGCAGCTGGGCTCGGTGGCTCACGCCTGTAATCCCAACACCTCGGAGGCCAAAGCAGGAGGATCACCTGAAGTCAGGAGTTCAAGACCATCCTAGCCAACGTGGTGAAATCCCATCTCTACTAAAATACAAAAAATTAGCTGGGTGTCGTGGCGGGCGCCTGTAGTCCTAGCTACTCTGGAGGCTGAGGCAGGAGAATTGCTTGAACCCAGGAGGTGGAGGTTGCAGCGAGCTGAGATCATGCCACTGCACTACAGCCTGGGTGACAAAGCAAGACTCTGTCTCAAGAAACAAAAAACAAAACAAAAGCCGGCGCAGTGGCGCACGCCTGTACTCCCAGCACAGTGTATTGTTGGGGCTCACAAAATGATATTCCCAAAGCATGATATTTGTCAGGTGGAGTATTTGAACTAAAGGAGATTAAAGGTCTCATAGGCGGTCGGGCGTGGTGGCTCACACCTGTATTCCCAGCACTTTGGGAGGCCAAGGTGGGTAGATCACAAGGTCGGGTGTTGGCCAATATAGTGAAACCCCATCTGTACTAAAAATACAAAAATTAGCCGGGCGTGGTGGCGGGTGCCTGTAATCCCAGCTACTCGGGAGGCTGAGGCAGGAGAATCGCTTGAACCCGGGAGGCAAAGGTTGCAATGAGCTGAGGTCGCAAAACAAAACAAAACAAAACCTCACAGGTGCCTGAACCAGTGACACCCTCTGTTGCTTGTCTCCTAGGTTCCCCTGCTAGAGGTAACACCCTGCCCTGTCCATCAAACAACCTCCCATTCATGTGTCCCCTCCTCACATTTAATGACCGTGTGTGGTCCCTGGGAGCTCACCAACAATCAACCCAAATCACCATTTCCTTGAGATTAGGACCAGGTGATTCAACTTCCCAGGGCCATGTGTGAGCTGCCAGGACTGCCCCTGTCACAGCAAGGTCAGCACCCTGGACAGTCACTGCGGCAGCTTTGGACATGCCTGTCACCGCTGCGGGGCAGCTTGGTGGGGCATAAAGAGGACCTTGTCACTCCCCTGCAGTGTGCTGCCTGCAAGCAGGGACCCCACGTGGTGCTTCTCAGTCTGCCCTGCAGAGACCTCGGTGCAAAGAGGAGGCCACAGGAGACACTGCTGGGCAAAATAAACAGAAAACAAAACACAAAGGAAGGGATGGCTCTTCTTCCAGCCCCTCCCCTCTCCTGGGAGCTCTGCTCAGACTTCAGAGAGCAAGTGGAAACTGACAAGAACAGTTGCCCTTGGCTGTGTGCTTCTCCAGCTCAGAAATGGGTCCTCTGCCCAATTCATCTCAAAGCCACCAGCCATGCTGGTGGGCAGCTCCCTAACCACACCCTGAGTCTGTCTACTGTCACTTCCTAGTGCACACCCCTACTCTGTCTCTGGCATGGACCTTGCAGTAGAATCCCCGCTAGCCACTTACTTCCACAGAGAGGGGTTTTTTCTTTTTTTAATGTATTTATTTATTTATTGGAAACACAGTTTCACTCTTCTGCCCAGGCTGGAGTGCAGTGGTGTGATCTTGACTCACTGCAACCTCCGCCTCCCGGGTTCAAGTGATTCTCATGTCTCAACCTCCTGAGTAGCTGGGATTACAGGTGCACGCCACCATGCCCAGCTAATTTTGTATTTTTAGTAGAGACAGAGTTTCACCATGTTGGCCAGGCTGGTCTTGATATCCTGACCTCAAGTGATCCACCCACCTCGGCCTCCCAAAGTGCTGGGATTACAGGTGTGACCACCACACCTGGCCTCATTTTGTCAGCCAGGCTGGAGTGCAGTGGTGTCATCTCAGCTCACTACAACCTCTGCCTCCTGGGCTCAAGCCATCCTCACACTTCAGCCTCCTGAGTAGCTGGGATTACACAAAGCTAGATACTTTAAAAACCTAAATCTGATTATACATCCCCCACACCATGTTCTGTAGTTAAAACTCTTGTCCGGGTGCAATGGCTCATGCCTGTAATCCCAGCACTTTGGAAGGCCGAGGTAGGCAGATCACCCAAGGTCAGGAGGTCAAGACCAGCCTGGCCACCATGGTGCAACTCCCTCTCTACTAAAAATACAAAAATTGGCCGGGTGTGGTGGCTCATGCTTGTAATCCCAGTTACTTGGGAGGCTGAGACAGGAGAATTGCTTGAACCTGGGAGGCGGAGTTTGCATTGAGCCAAGACTGCGGCATTGCACTCCAGCCTCGGTGACAGAGTGAGACTCCATCTTTAAAAAAAAAACAAAAAAACAGAGTTTATCTTCTGTCTCCTTCACAAGGCTGAGAGATCCTACAGGACAGAGATTTGTGTCTGCCTCATTTACCACTGTGTTCCCAATGTGGAGCCCACTGCCTGGCACATAGTAGGTGCTTAGTAAATACTGATGGGTGGTTGAGCGCCATGGCTCACGCCTGTAATCCCAGCACTTTGGGAGGCCGAGGTGGGCAGATCACAAGGTCAAGAGATCGAGACCATCCTGGCTAACACAGTGAAACCCCATCTCTACTAAAATACAAAAAATTAGCTGGGCGTGGTAGTACATGCCTGTAATCCCAGCTACTCAGGAGGCAGAGGCAGGGGAATCGCTTGAACCCGGGAGGCAGAGGTTGCAGTGAGCTGAACTGTGCCACTGTACTCTAGCTTGGGTGACGAAGTAAGACTCCTTCTCAAAAAAAATTACAAGGTGCTGGTACTGTGCTAATTTGTTCTCTTCATCTCATACCTAGATACAGGGAAACACTTGGGTTTTGTGGGGCCTGAAGCTTGGACAATTTGGAGGGCTCTCGTTGAGAGAATTCAACCTTGTGAACACAAAACCAGGTGCAGGGCTTGGAAGCTGCAGTGCAAGAGAAGGCTCTGGGGCTCAACCTTCTTTAGCATCTTGATAAAATGTCTTCTGGGTAGGGAAATTATTTCTTCCATCTTGCAAATTAGGAAACTGAGGCTCAGAAATGATGTCACTTCACCAAAGTTGCACTGTGAGTTCAGTACTGATGATACCGGGAACGCAGGTTTTCTGACCCCAGGGCCCACACGGTTGGGGGTGGCTGCTTTGCCTAGGTCTCGCTACCTGTCCCAGGGCCCCAGCTTACCGAGGAAAGCGGAGGGGGACACCGTGCCATTGCTGCGCGCCACCATGACGCTGATGCCTGTCTCCACGAAGGGGACGGAGAAGTCCACGATCTCGGAGCGCTCCTCGTTGATGGTGAGGGAGCCGATGGCCATGTCTGCGCGCTGGTAGAACACCTGGGGTGGGGGTGATGAGAAGTGGGCGAGGGAACCCGGCTCAGGCTGGCAGACTGACACGGACAGCGGGCAGAGACGGGCCCCGGGAGCAGACCAGTGACGGGGTCAGGGAAGGGGCCAAGAGGGATTGCGGGGTGGGTGAGGAGGGGGACGCAGAGTGGGGCAGGGGAAGGCGGAGGTGAGAGATGGGGAACAAGATTGGGAATTGGTAGCCTGCATCCTATCCCGCTGCTTCCAGCAAGTCCTCAAGGCCTTGGTCCACACCTTCCCAGCCC
Organism: Cebus imitator; assembly: GCF_001604975.1. Taxonomy (NCBI): domain Eukaryota; kingdom Metazoa; phylum Chordata; class Mammalia; order Primates; family Cebidae; genus Cebus; species Cebus imitator. Next base: position 1,831,402 of record NW_016107581.1, on the reverse strand, counting down.
CACCCGCTTCCCCTAGGATTCCCACCCTCCTAGCCCCTCCTCCTCTACCCCAAAGTTCCTACTCCCAGCCCCGCCCCCTTCCTCTAGGAGCCTCACCCTCCTAGCCCCGCCTCCACTGCCCCAAAGTCCCTCCTCCAAGCCCCGCCCCCCCGTGGGAGTTCCACCCTCCTAATCCCACTTCCTCCATCCCAAAGTCCCTTCTCCCAGCCCCGCCCCTTTCCTCTAGCAGTCCCATCCTCCTAGCCCCGCTTCCTCTGCCTCAAAGCCCCTCCTCCAAGCCCCGCCCCGATACCACCTGACTCGGCCCCTTGCTCCAAGACCTGTCCTTCACGCGGCCCCGCCCCAGGTGCAGAATCAGGTGTTCCCTCAATTCCGCCAAGCCACCGCCTCAGCGTGCCCGCCTCTCCGCCTTTTTTTTTTTTTTTTTTTGGGGGGGGACGGAGTCTGGCTCTGTGGCCCAGACTGGAGTGCAGTGGAGCGCGATCTCGAGTCACTGCAACCTCCGCCTCCCGGGTTCAAGCGATTCTTCTGCCTCAGCCTCCCGAGTAGCTGGGATTACAGGAGTGCACCACCACGCCCGGCTAATTTTTTGTATTTTAGTAGAGACAGGGTTTCACCGTGTTGCCCAGGCTGGTCTCGCACTCCTGACCTCAGGCAATCCGCCCCCCTCGGCCTCCCAAAGTGCTAGGATTACAGGCGTGAAGCCACCGCGCCTGGCAGTGCTCGCCTCTTGACTCCGCCCCGAAGACTCCCCGCCTCCCGTCCGCCCCTCACCTCCCCGATCATCCCATTCCAGACGCCATCGATCTTCTTTCCGTGCTTGCCGTTGGTGACCAGGTAGAGGTCATAGCTGAAGCCGATGGTCTGCGCCAGCCGCTTCAGAATGTCGATGCAGAAACCCTTGCAGCAGCGCTTTTCCGGGCGGGGGGCATCCGGGGGAGGGCTGCGGGGATTGACCAGGCTTGGGGAGTTTGGGGACACCCTCCTTAGACTCTCTCATAAAGAGAAGATATGGAGGAACGGACAGACAGCAGCTAAAACTATGGTTAGCGCTTTCAGGGGAAACTGAGGCTCAAAGAATTCTGGGGTTTGCCCAAGGTCATCAAGCTGGAGGGCTCGTGGGTCCTGGGTCCCAAGAGAGGAAGGGGCTGGGGGCCAGGACTACTGGGCTTCACTGGAGGAGGGTTTTGGAGCCTGAACTCCTGGATCCCAAGCTGTCACCTGTGGGTCCGGTTGAGCTGGCTCCGGCAGGGGACGGAGTCTCGGATGCAGGTGCCACTGATGGGGTCTGCAGGCTCCACGATGACAAACGGCCTCTCCTCCAGCGTGGCCACCGTGAGGTGCTGCGTGTCGTCCACTGGCTGCAGGAAGCGACCATAGCGGGACCACAGCGGGTACTTGAGGCGGAGCGTCTGCTGCTCCCAGCTGCCCACCTTGGCCAAAGGGAAGGAGAGTCAGGCTTCCTGGGGGACTTCCTGTGGTATACTCCTCCATCTGACCTAGGTGTGTGGGCAGCAGCTTCCTCCAAGACCCAGGAGCCCCTCCCACCTTCAGACCCTAGGACCCCGGAGTCCAGGCTCCCTGTCCCCACCACCTTCTTAGTCCAGGACCTCAGGCCCCACCCCCTGCCAGGATGCAGGAGTCCAGGCCCTCTACAATGCCCGTGGTCTGGGCTTCGACTCACCACCTCCCACGTCCTGTCTCTGGTGAGGGAGATGACCACCAGGGAGGGGTTCACTAGGAAGCCATCCTCATTGAAAGAGTAATCCCGGTTATCCCAGGTGATGTTCATGAAGTACCTGCCCAGGAGGAAGCGCAGGGGACATGCTGGGGCTTGAGCTGGACCTTGGCAGCTGAAGGAGAGAAAGTCCCCTTCCTACCGACCAGCCCCAGCCCCCAGCTGAAATCTCTCCTCCTTTACCTCCAAGGTCTCAAAAATGCAAATATACCCCTTCCCTGCTCAGCACCCTGTCCTTGGCTGCCCAATGACCCCAGGCCCCCGAGATAAGGTCCCAGAGTCTCAGCCTGATGTTGAGACCCTACAGTCCCCTTTTATTCTTTTTTCCTTTTTTTTTTTTTTTTAAAGTAGAGATGGGGTTTGACTGTTTTTTCCATTTTTTGAGATGGAGTCTGGCTCTGTCACCCAGACCAGAGTGCAGTGTTGTGATCCTGGCTCACTGCAATCTCTGCTTCCTAAATGCAAGTGATTCTCCCAGCCTCCTGAGCTGGGATTACAGGCATGCACCACCACACCTGGCTATTATTTTTTTTATTTTTTTTTAAGAGATGGGTTTCTCCATGTTGGTCAGGCTGGTCTCGAGCTCCCAACCTCAGGTGATCTGCCAGCTTTGGCCTCCCAAAGTGCTGGGATTACAGGCGTGAGCCACCTCACCAGGCATTTTTTTTTTTTTTTTCTTTTGAGACAGTCTTGCTCTGTCACTCATGTTGGAGTGCAGTGGGGTGATCTCCACTTACTGAAACCTCAGCCTCCCAGGTTCAAGCAATTCTCCTGCCTCAGCCTCCTGAGTAGTTGGGATTGCAGGTGTGTGCCACCACACCCAGCTAATTTTTGTGTGTTTAGTAGAGATGGGATTTCACCATGTTGGCCAGGCTGGTCTCGAACTCCTGACCTCAAGCGATCCACCCACCTCAGCCTCTCAAGGTGCTGGGATTACAGGTGTGAGCCACCTCGCCAAGCCTTTTTTTTTTTTTTTTTAAGTAGAGATAGGGTCTCACTTTTTTTACCAGGCTGGTCTTGAGCTCCTGAGCTCAAAAGATCCTCCCACCTCAACCTCCCAAATTGCTGGGATTATAGGTGTGGATCACCGTGCTAGACCCCTAGAGTCCATTTTTGTTCTGACTCTGCCTTCCTCTGAAGCCACATCTCTGAGAGTTTCCCACTCTCAAACTCTTTGCACCCAGAATTCTTCGTTTTCCTCTATCAACATTGGAAGCAAGGTTATCTCCCAAACACGTCAAGTGATTTCGTATCTCTGGGCCTTTGCAAATGCTGTTCTCTCTGAACACTGTTATGCCACCCCTTATGCTGACCAAATCTTATTATTACTATTATGATTCTTTTGAGACAGGGTCTCACTCTGTCACCCAGATTGGAGTGCAATGGAGTGATCTTGGCTCACTGCAACCCCCGCCTCACAGGCTCAAGCGATCCTTCCACCTCAGCCTCCTGAGAAGCTGCTGGGACTATAAATGCGCATCACCACACTCAACTAATTTTTGTATTATTCATAGAGAAGAGGTTTCGCCATGTTGCCCAGGCTGGTCTTGAACTCCCGAGCTCAGGTAATCCACCTGCCTTGGCCTCCCAAAGTTCTGGGATTACCAGCGTGAGCCACCGTGTCTGGCATGACCAACTCTGTGTGTCTAAACACTGAGCTCAAAAGTCTCTTCCTCTGGGTTGAAGTGCCCAGGGCAGGAGATGGCAGGGGGTGTCCCTGGACTCCTAGATATCTTCACTATGCAACACCACCCTGTATACTTTCACTGCCTCTCATGTCATCCACCCAGTCACTGGGCTAGACTCTCATCTGCCTTCCTCCCTCCCCCGACCCAGCTCATGGGTCCCCAAGTCTCCTGCTTCCTGCCCTGGGGCTCTCGCTGCCTCATCTTCTTCTGTGGCTCCCCACAGCCCTCCTGGGCCCTCATCCCAGCCTCCTGCCTGGCCTCCAGCCTCCAATCTCTCTTTTGAGGCGGAGCGTCTGCATTCTGTTCCCCACCAGGCCCCAGAGGGGTCTTTCCACATCCAAACCTACTCTACTCATCTCCTGCTCATAATCCACCCCTGGCTCGCCAGTGCTATGGAACAGATGCAAGCCTCTCAACCTGGCATTGAAGGCAAAGGCCTGGGGCCACCCACCTCCCAGCCTTGTCACTCAGACGCCTTTTTTTGTTTGTTTTTGAGATGGAGTCTTGCTCTGTCACCAGGCTGGAGTGCAGTGGTGCGATCTCAGCTCACTGCAACATCTGACAACCAGGTTCAAGCGATTCTCTTGCCTCAGTCTCCCAAGTAGCTGGGACTACATGTCCAGCTAATTTTTGTATTTTTATTTTTATTTTTATTTATTTATTTTTTTTTGAGACGGAGTTTCGCTCTTGTTACCCAGGCTGGAGTGCAATGGCGCGATCTCGGCTCACTGCAACCTCCGCCTCCTGGATTCAGGCAATTCTCCTGCCTCAGCCTCCTAAGTAGCTGGGATTACAGGCACGCGCCACCATGCCCAGCTAATATTTTTAGTAGACACAGGGTTTCACCATGTTGGCTAGGATGGTCTTGATCTCTTGACCTCGTGATCTGCCTGCCTGCCTGCCTCAGCTTCCCAAAGTGCTGGATCACAGGCATGAGCCACTGCACCCAGCCTGTCACTCCAGTTCCTAATCCTGTGGCCCTCATCTGCTCTGAACTATGGTGGTCCCCCCAATCTGCCCAAGGTTTTCTCCCCTCTGGGCTATTGCACATGCTGTTTCCCCTGACTGGAATACTGTTTCTGGTGAACTCCCCACTACTCTTAGAATCAAGTCCAGCCTGGTGCAGTGGCTCACACCTGTAATCCCAGCACTTTGGGAGGCTGAGCAGGGACAGATCACTTGAGGTCAGGAGTTTGAGACCAGCCTGGCCAGCATGGTGAAACCCTGTCTCTACTAAAAATACAAAATTTTGCCAGGCATGGTAGCCAGTGTCTGTAATCCCAGATATTCAGGAGACTTGCTTAAACCTGGGAGGGAGGTTGAGGTTGCAGTGAGCTGAGATCTGGCCACTACACTTTAGCCAGGGTGACAGAGCGAGACTCCATCTAAATAACAAAACAAAACAAACAAAAACAAAAAACCAAAAAGGTCAGGTGCGGTGGCTCATGCCTGTAATCCCTTTGGGAGCACTTTGAGAAGCCAAGGCTGGTGGATCACCTGAGGTCAGGAGTTCGAGACCAGCTTGGCCAACATGGTGAAACCCTGTCTCTACTAAAATACAAAAATTAGCTGGGTGTGGTGGCACACACCTGTAATCCCAGCAACTAGAATGGGCCAAGGCAGGAGAATTGCTTGAACCTGGGAGGCAGAGGTTGCAGTGAGCCGAGATCATGCCACTGCACTTTAGCCAGGGCGGCAGAGCGAGATTCCATCTAAATAACACAAAACAAACAAACAAAAAGATCAGGTGCAGTGGCTCATGCCTGTAATCCCTTTGGGAGCACTTTGGGAGGCAGATGCAGGTGGATCACCTAAGGTCAGGAGTTCGAGACCAGCCCGGCCAACATGGTGAAATCCTGTCTCTACTAAAATACAAAAATTAGCTGGGTGTGGTGGCATATGCCTGTAATCCCAGCTACTAGAAGGGGCTGAGGCAGGGAAATTGCTTGAACTTAGGAGGCAGAGGTTTCAGTGAGCCAAGATCAAGCCATTGCACTCCAGCCTTGGGGACAGAGTAAGACTCTGTCTCATAAATAAATAAATGAAATAAGTCCCAACCCCTGCCCCTGGCCTAAAGGCCCTACATGAGCTGGGCCCTGCAAGTCTCTCTGTCACCTACTCATACCTTCCTTCCACTTGCCCACTATGTTGCAGCCACGCCAGCATTTCAGGCTCCCAAACAGGTAGCTGTGATTTGGATGTCTGTCTCCTAAAACTCATAATTAAAATTTACAGCTAGGTGCAATGGCTCATGTCTATAATCCCAGCACTTTGGGAGGCCGAGGCAGGTGGATCACCTGAGGTGAGGAGTTTGAGACCTGCCTGGCCAACATGGTGAAATCCTATCTCTACAAAAATATAAAAATTAGCCAGGCGCCGTGGCTCATGCCTGTAATCCCAGCACTTTAGGAGGCCAAGGTGGGCAGATTATGAGTTCAGGAGATCAAGACCATCCTGGCCAACATGGCAAAACCCCATCTCTACTAAGAATACAAAAAAATTAGCTGGAGGTGTTGGTGTGTGCCTGTGGTCCCAGCTACTTGGGAGGCTGAGGCAGGCAAATTACTTGAACCCAGGAGGCAGAGATTGTAGTGAGCTGAGATTGTGCCACTGCACTCCAGCCTGGCGACAGAGTGAGACTCCATCTCAAAAAAAAAAAAAATTAGCTGGGCATGGTGGCACACATCTGCAATCCCAGCTACTCAAGAGGCTGAGACAGGAGAATTGCTTGAACCCGGGAGGTGGAGGTTGCAGTGAGCCAAGGTCTTACCACTGCACTCCAGCCTGGGCAACAGAGGGAGACCTTGTCTCAAAAATAAATAAATAAATAGTCGGTGTAATGGTATTGCGAATTGGGAGGTGGAGCCTTTAAGAAGCGTTTAGGTCATGAGGGCGCCAGTGCCTTCATGACTGGACTAATGCTGTTGTTGCAGGAGTGGGTTTGCTTGATCTTCCTCCCACTTTTCTCTTTGCCCTTCTGCCATGTGATTCCTTCCGTCATGTAATGATGCCAAAAGAAGACCCTCACCAGATGGTGACATCTTGGTATTGGACTTCCCAGCCTCCAGAACCACAAGCCAATGAATTTCTGTTCATTGTAAGTTACCCAGCCTATCATATTCTGTCATAGCAACACAAAATAGACTGAGACGAGGCAGTTCCAGCCCCAGGGCATTTGCATCTGCTGTTTCGTCTCCCTTCACTGAGATCTTCCAATGCGTGTCTCCTTCTCTTTATCCATTTCTTTTTCTTTTATTTATTTAGTTTTTTGAGACAGAGTGTCGCTCTGTCACCAGGCTGGAGTGCAGTGGCATGATCACTGCTCACTGCAACCTCCATCTCCCGGGTTCAAGTGATTCTCCTGCTTCAGCCTCCTGAGTAGCTGGGATTACAGGTGCATGTCACCACACCTGGCTAATTTTTGTAGTACTTTTTAGCGGAGATGGGGTTTCGCTGTGTTGGCTGGGCTGGTCTTGAACTCTTGACCTCAGGTGATCCGCCACCTCAGCTCCCAAAGCACTGAGATTACAGGGGTGAGCCACTGCACCTGGCCTACTCATTTTAAAAAATTTAATTAAAAAAATTTTTAGGACAATCTTACTTTGTTGCACAGGCTGGACTGCAGTGAATAGATTACAGATCATTGCAGCCTCGATCTCCCAGGCTCAAGTGATCCTCCCACCTTAGCCTCCCAAATGGCACACACCACCATGCCCAACTACTTTTTAAATTTTTTTGTAGAGATGGAGTTCTCACTATGTTACCCAGGCTGGCCTGGAACTCCTGGCCTCAAGCAAACCTCCTGCCTCAGCCTCCCAAAGTGCTGAGATTACAGCCATGAGCCACAGCCTAGACTATCCATTTTTTTTAACCTCCAAATTTCACCTATTCAGAAAGGCCTTTCCTGACCACCCCACTTAGCATAGCTCCCTACGCATTTCTTATCACATTCCCCGTTTGATTTCCATAACAGAAGTTATTGCCTGCTTGATATTTTCTTTACGTATTTGCTCATTGCTTTTCTCCTTTATTAGATTGTAAGCTCTGTGAGAGCAGGGACCTTATTTAACACTATATATACTCTATGTCTAAAGCAATGCTTGGCACATAGTAGACTTTCTTTTCTTTTTTTCTTTTCGAGATGGAGTTTCGCTCTGTTGCCCAGGCTGGAGTGCAATGGCACGATCTTGGCTCACCGCAAGCTCGACCTGAGTAGCTGGGATTACAGGCATGCGCCACCACGCCCAGTGAATTTTGGATTTTTAGTAGAGACGGGGTTTCTCCATGTTGGTTAGGTTGGTTTCGAATTCCCGACCTCAGGTGATCCACCCACCTCGGCCTCCCAAAGTGCTGGGATTACAGACTTTCAATAAAGGGCGTTTCAATCAATAAATGAATCAATGAGCAGTTCATCCCTCAGGTCACAGCTCAGATATCTCCTCCTAGAAACCTTCCTGACTCCCAGGAGTTCCAGACCATCCTGGGCAACATGGTGAAACCCCGTCTCTACAAAAATACAAAAATTAGCTGGACGTGGTGGTGCGCGCCTGTAATCCCAGCTACTCAAGAGGCTGGGGCAGGAGAATCACCTGAACCCAGGAGGTGGAGGTTGCAGTGAGCCAAGATCATACCACTGCACTCCAGCTTGGGCGACAGAGTGAGACTCCATCTCAAAAAAAAAAAAAAAAAAGAAACCTTTCTGACTCCACACAGGCTGACCTGTGACTTGTGCGCCCTGGTGTGGAAGGCTGATTGAGGCTAATACATTTCCTCTCTTGGGATGAAATTTTGGTATGAGATCTAGAGGGATGGGTTATGGCCAACAAAAGCTGAAATTATGAGGGAGCAGAAGTTCTGGGTAAAGAATTGAACAGCTTCTGGGAAAGGCAAGCCTGAAAAACAAAGAGAAAGGGAGAGAGAGGAAGGAGACAAACAAAGGGAGGGAGGGAGAAGGCAGAGTAAGAAAGACAGAATCAGCTGGTGCAGTCGCTCACGCCTGGAATCCCAGCACTTTGGGAGGCCGAGGTGGGCAGATCATTTGAGTTCAGGAGTTTGAGTCCAGCCTGACCAACATGGTGAAATCCTATCTCTACTAAAAGTAAAAAAAATTAACCTTAGCCAGGAGTGGTGGCGCATGCCTATAATCCCCTCTGCTCAGGAGGCTGAGGCAGGAGAATTGCTTGAACCCGGGAGGCGGAGGTTGCAGTGAGCCAAGATCCCACCATTGCACCCCCGCCTGGGCGACAGAGTGAGACTCCGTCTCAAATGAAACAAAACAAAACAACAACAACAACAACAAAACAGAAGGAGCTGAAAGAGCAGCTGGCCCCAGGCTTAGCCTCAATTTCGGACGTCTGTGTTCCTCTGTTTATTTTTCCAATAAACCTCCATTTTCCTAAGGAAACTCAAATGAGACTCTGCTTCATGCAACCGAAAATGTCCTAGCTTAGCCAGTGCTCCTCCCCATGCCCCCGCCATGCCCATGCGACTTCCATTACTGCAAGAATCACGCTGTGTTGCCATTATCCCTGTCCCCTGTCTGCCACCTTTACAAGACCCTGTGTTCTTTGAAGAATAAGTCCATGGTCTTATTCATCTGTGTTCCCAGCGCCCAGCATGAGCCCTAGTTCCTAGCGGGTGCTCAGTAAGTATTTATGAAGAAGAGATGCTTCTCTCACCCTCTTTGAGGGGATCCTGATTCCCAATCCACCAGTTCTCAATTCTCCTCTCTTAGGTCTTCTTCCCCACCCATCACCTCTTCCCAAATTCGCCTCATTCTCATTCAGGATTAAAGGTCTCTCCTTTCACTGTTCTGTCACCAAACTCATCAATTTTTCCACTCCCAGAGCTTCCTATTGTTGAGATGCCGTTTTCCAACAAACTCTGTTCTCCTCTTCTAAAATAATAGTGCATAAGTTGGGCACACACCTGTCCAGCTAGGACTGACACTTCCCAGCCTTCCTTGCAGTTGGCCCAGGCCATGTGCAAGAGTGATATTCAAACTATCTAGCAATTGGCAATGCGCAGGCACTAGCCAATCAGAATGGACGTCTAGCAAATCAGAATGGACGTCTAGTCAACCAGAAGAGACGTCTAGTTAATCAGAATAGACATTTAGCCGATCCCAATAGACATCTAGCCAATCAGAATGGACACCACTGTCAACAACCAGTAAGCCAGCCCTGACCACGTGACAACCTTCTCAACAATAAGATGTGAGGCACGTCCCTTCTGCCTCACTTACTCAAAAGGAAAGTGCTTGCTGTCCACTTCCTCTCTTCCCCTTCTCATGAGCTACAATTCAGACATGACCACAACCCAATTTCGACCGTGCAGAAAAGACAGAGCAACAAGGTGGGAGGATCTTGGGTCCCTGAATGATCACATGGATCAGCAGTCTCCTGATAACCAGGAATGCTCATCTCTGGATTGTTATGTGAGAGAGAAACAAACTTCAACCTTATTTGGGCCACTGGATTGTTGGGTCTTTTTTGCTACTGAAGCTCAGCTCATAGTCTAGGTATTTCGGTGAATCTAAAAGGCTATCAATTATAAGAGGTACCACAAAGAAAGACAAAAGTGCTGCCAATTAAGCCATGATAAGCCATCAATTATAAGACACATCTCGTTTTCAAAGACCTAAAAATGGGAAAATTATGCATCTTAGAGTCATGAAATACAGTAATACGCTGACTTTATCTCAGATGCTTTTTCCAAATGACTTGATTTAGCCTCGGAAAAGAGATCCAATTACACCTACTTTACATAAAAGAAAACTGAGGCTCGAAGAGCAGATGTGACCCATTTGAGCCATTCATCCAGTGAGTACTCCCGGTAGCTAGGCTCTGGGAGGAGCCCACCCATGCCCCTCCCATTCCAGTCCCACTCACCTATGGAGACTCTCGCCGCGGTGGGTGCGGTTCTGGGCGCGACAGTCGTGGCCGAGCTCAGGAAGGAAACCATAGTCACGCAGCAGGGCCTGGGCGCCTCTGGCCACTACGGCCACGCCAGCTGCCACTCGCCGAGCCAGGTCATCCCGCCAGCCAGCCGAGCGCACTGCAAACAGTCCGGCAGGCAGCGGGGCGCCTCCTGGCAGAAGAGGGGGCTCGCCAGGGGCCCCAGAGCCCCCGCCTCCAGCCAGCTGGGGTCCCACCATGAACCAGACGTAGCCAGACCCAGTGAGGCCAGCCTCCTCAGCTGCCCGGAACACGGGCTCGGCCTCCTCTCGGGCGCAGAAGAGCAGGCGGATCTGCGCGCTGACACTGCGGAGCTGGGCACTGAGCACCGCCTCGCCCGCCCCAGGGTCCAGCGTCAGCGCCCCGCGGTGCTCCCAGCCCACCAGGCTGCCGTCGGTCAGCACCTCGATGTAGGACAGGAAGGCCCGGTGGCCAGGGGCACGCGTGGTCACCGCTACAAAGGACGTCCAGTCGTACTCCTCCAGCACCTCGAAGATGACCTGAAGCTGTTGCTCGGTGGAGGAGCCCAGCTGCAGGAAGGTGGAGCCCTTCTCCTGCCGGCGAGGGAGGAGGATGTCAGGCCTTCCAATGTGGGGACCTCAACTCTCAGCAACAGATAAGGGGACCACAGCTCCCAATAAGGCAGGCTGGCTAGATAGGTCCACTAAACCCATCTTCTTTTCCTGCCGGGGCACAGGGCTAGATCTGGATTAGCTTTAACTATGTGACTGAGTTTTTCTAGACTCATCCATAAAAGCTTACCTTTTTTTTTTTTTTTTTGACAGAATCTTGCTCTGTCACCCAGACTGGAGTGCAGTGGCATGATTTCAGCTACTGCAACCTCCACCTCCTGGGTTCAAGTGATTTTCCTGCCTCAGCCTCCCGAGTAGCCACCACGCCTGGCTAATTTTTATATTTTTAGTAGAGACGGAGTTTCGCCCTGTTGGCCAGGCTGGTCTCGAACTCCTGACCTCAGATGATGCACCCACCTTGGCCTACCAAAGTGCTGGGATTATAGGCGTGAATGCCTGTAATCCGCACCCAGCCTGGATTTTATATGAATCAGAAACAACCTCCTGTTGGGTGATCTACTGACATTTGGGGGTTCATCTGTTCCAGCAGCTAACATCACTGTCAATACAACCAGCATCCAGTAAAGGAACTACAGCCCCCAGCAGCCACTGAGAGGGACCGGATCCCTGCAGGCAGTGAGGAGACTACATCTCCCAGCATGCAATATGAGTGCTGCCAGTATTTCCCAACTGGAAGAAGCTTTGGCGAGTGTACATTCCCTTCTTTGGTTTTTCTCCTACCTTCCTTCCTGTCACCTCTTCCTCTGCCTACTTTGCTGGCCCCTCTTCCTCAGCCAGAATTCTAAATGTGGGAGTACCTTACTGTTCTCTTTTCTTCTCTGTCCTCGCTCCCTGGTGATTTCAACCAGGCCCATGAGTTTTAATACTGTCTCCCATGTTATCCAATATGGTGACTGCTAGCCACTCATAGCTATTCAAGTTTAAAATAATTAAAATTAAATAAAATTGGCAGGGCGTGTGGGCACACGCCTGTAATCCCCGCACTTTGGGAGACCTTGGCGGGCAGATCACGAGGTCAAGAGATCATGACCATCCTGGCCAACGTGATGAAACCCCATCTCTACTAAAATTACAAAAATTAGCTGGGCATTTGGCACGTGCCTGTAGTCCCAGCTACCTGGGAGGCTGAGGCAGGAGAATCGCTTGAACCTGGGAGGCAGAGGCCACAGTGAGCTGAGATTGCCCCACTGCACTCCAGCCTGGGCGACAGAGCAAGACTCTGTCTCAAAAATAAATACATAAATAAATAAATAAAATTTATCCTGAATCAAGGACCAGAGGAAAAAAATATTAAATAGAATTTTATTTTATTTTATTATTTTTTATTTATTTATTTATTTTTTTTTTTTTGGGACGGAGTTTCGCTCTTGTTACCCAGGCTGGAGTGCAATGGCGCGATCTCGGCTC
>NW_016107581.1:1807953-1817340 GCF_001604975.1 Cebus imitator | reverse complement strand
AGATGGAGTCTCGCTCTGTCGCCCAAGCTGGAGTACAGTGGAGAGATCTTGGCTCACTGCAGCCTCCACCTCCCGGGTTCAAGTGAGTCTCCTGCCTCAGCCTCCTGAGTAGCTGGGATTACAGGTGTGTGCCACCACGCCCAGCTAATTTTTGTATTTTTTATAGAGACTGGGTTTCGCCATGTTGGCCAGGCTGGTCTGGAACCCCTGACCTCAGGTGATCTGCCCACTTCGGCCTCCCAAGGTGGTGGGATTACAGGCGTGAGCCACCGTCCCCAGCCCATCTCTGTTTTCAATCTTGCATTTTCCAGTCTCTTCTCCAAACGGCAGCCAGAGTGAGTGTTTCAATATACTAATTGGATCCCATCCCTTCTCAGTTGAAAACTTTCCAATGATTCTACCTCACAATCAAAGCCAAAGTCCTCACCGGGGCCCCAAGGCCCTGCATGAACTGGCCCCTGTTGCTTCTCTGACCTCATCTCCTGCCACCCCAACCCCCAATGGGCTCCAGCCACACTCCCTTCTTTCTCTTCCTCAAATACATCAAGCTCCTTCCTGCTTCAAGGGCTTCGTCCGTAGTTGTTGCCTCTCCTGGGGACACTTTTCCCCAGCTCCTCCATGCCAGACCTCCACCTGACACCGCCAGCTCAGGTGTCCCTGCCTCAGGGTAACCTCCCCTGACTGCCACCGATTGAAACTCCATTCTCAATCATTACAACATCCTGAAGACTTCCTCTGGGAGGCCAGATTTTACTGTTACTGGTTTTGTCTGTCTCACCATTAAAATGCAAGCTCTATAAGGCAGGGACCTGGTTTCTCTCTCTCTTCCCCCCCTCCCCAGAACTGTATTCACGAGGAATTAAAACAGCCTAGGCACAGAATCAGCTCTCAATAAATCTTCCTGTAATGCAATGAGAACAGCAAGTGGGCTTTCTCCCTAGCTGCGTGCCTGTGAGAAAATGTGTAGGGGATATTGCAGTTGTCCTGAGGGAATGAGGTCTTTTTTATTTCCGTTTTTGTTTTGAGACTGAGTCTCACTCTGTCCCCCCTGGCCGGAGTGCAGTGTCATGATCTCAGCTCACTGCAACCTCCACCTCCTGGGTTCAAGCGATTCTCATACCTCAGCCTCCAGAGTAGCTGGGATTACAGGTGCCCGCCACCATACCTGGCTAATTTTTGTATTTTTAGTAGAGATGGGGTTTCACCATGTTGGCCAGGCTGGTCTCAAACTCCTGACTTCAGGTGATCCACTTGCTTCGGCCTCCCAAAGTGCTGGGATTACAGGCATGAGCCACTGCACTTGGCCAGAAATGAGGTCTTATTGTAACAAACGAGAACCTCTTCCTTCAGCAGGTGGAGGTGTGCTGAGGGGACCACATTCGCAGTATTCAGTGAGGCACAGATGGACCTGTGAAGACCACTCTTTCTTCCATCCAGTGGCAGCGAGGGGACTACATTTCCCAGAATGCTATGGGCATACACCGAGCTGACCACAGTGCCCAGTGGACAATGAAACAGAGCGCAGAGCAGACCACACTTCTTAGCAGCAATGAAGGCAGGAGGGACCACGTCTTTGAGTATGCCTCGGAAGTGGCAGTTAAGAAATAAGTTCGCCTCCCAGGGCATCTGCCTACACATCACTTTAAAGTACCATGCCAAGGAGAACAAGAAAGTTGGACAGAGGTCCTTCCCAGGACGCTCTGAACAGGAGAGGACTACGAATCTCTGCATACAATAGTGATGCAGTCACACAACCACCGGGTGCACAGCAGGGAATGGGCAGATTGAAGGAAGCTCCACCCACTCAGGTGGCTCCATCCTCTGGGTTGCACTGGCCTCACTTCTGGAGAGGCCCCGCCCCTTCTCAGGCCCCACCTCCTAGCTGACCCATTCTTCTCAATCCACAGAGCAGGCTTGGTCCAGTTCTCTCCTTCAGACCAGAGGTCCGCTACAACTGCCCTTTCTGTGCTCTTGGGAGTCAGGCCTTTCTCCAGGCTCCGGCCAGGTCCAGCCTCTACCATCCCTTCCCCAGCAGGCTCCTGGCTTTGACCTCTCATTGGCTGGGCCCGCCTCCACCGTAAGCCTTCATTCTCCTGCCCATCCTCTGGACTCTCGCTTTCCACACCTCACAGTGGGGTATGTCCCTTCTCAAACCCTACTCTCAGGACTGGCTTCCTCTCCAGACTCACCCCTTTATTAGAGTGCTTAGGCCCCGCCTCCTCCTTGGCCTCGCCCCCAACTGGCTAGCCCCTCCCCCTTTCCTGACTCACTCCTCTGACTGACCTCGCCCTAAACCTCGATTTTTACTTCTTGGTTTTCCCCCTTGCCCATCCTCTTCTCGTAATGACTCCTCCCCTTTTCCGACTCTTCCTCTTAGAAGATGGCTCCTGCATCCCTAGCCGACCTCTAGGCAGTGCTCAACCGGCCGACCCCTCCCCAAACTCTGTTCTCGGTATCTGACACCTCTGATACTTCCTGGCTCCCACGTCTCCACAAGACTCGCTCTTTTCTTTTTCTTCATTCATTTTCTTTCTTTTTTTTGATACTAAGTCTCACTGTGTCCCAGGCTGGAGTGCAATGGCACGATCTCGGCTCACTGCAGCCTCCGTGTCCTGGGTTCAAGCAATTCTCCTCCATTCGTTTTCTTTCTTTCTTTTTTTTGATACTAAGTCTCACTGTGTCTCCCAGGCTGGAGTGCAATGGCACGATCTCGGCTCACTGCAGCCTCCGTGTCCCGGGTTCAAGCAATTCTCCTGCCTCAGCCTCCTGAGTAGCTAAGATTACAGGCGCCCGCCACCACGCCCAGCTAATTTTTGTATTTTTAGTAGAGACGGGGTTTCACCATGTTGACCAGGCTGGTCTCAAACTCCTGTGACCTCAAGTGATCCGCCGGCCTCTGCTTTCCAAAGTGCTGGGATTCCAGGCGTGAGCCACCGCTCCCGGGCCCATTCCTTTTCAACTGATTTCTTCCCGCGCTGATCCTAGATCCCACCTTTCCCTCAGATTTTGCCATCTGGGGTTGGTCCCTTTTCGTCCCCTGTCTCTAACCCTTCTCTTGACTCGTCTTTTCCACAGTCCCTTACCTGCAATGAATGGGCCCACGTCCTCCCTGTACTATGACCATGGAGGACTGGCCTCTTTCTCACCCTGAAGGCCTGTCTTACCCTATAGACCAGCCCTCTCCAAGTCAGCCCGGCCTCTTACCTAGCCCGAAGCCCTGCCTGCCGTCTGGGCTCGCCTTGTCCCACACGCGGACCCACAGAATTGGGGGGGGGTCCCCGCCCCCTCCAGGCCCCGCCCCATGCTGGCCGTCTCAGACCCGGCCCCCCCAGGCTTGCCCCGCCTCTTCTATGGCCCCGCCCCCGCCCCGGTCGCGCGCACCTTGGGCGTGAGCACGAGCGCGGCGCCGCCGTGCACGGCCACGATGGGCAGCGAGGTCTGCGCCGACAGGAAGTCGAGGATGGGCGCGACGGCGGGCGCGCGCGAGTCGTCCTCGAAGACCACGCCGTGCACGCGCAGCCCCGACAGCAGGTCGCAGAGCTGCAGCACGAGGCTGCGCGGGTCCGAGCCGTTGAGCACCAGCGCCACGGGCCGCACGTCCAGGCCCGGGCTGCGCACCGCGGCCGCCACGGCGGGGCCCAGGCGCGCCGCCTCGGCCGCGTATGCGGGCCCCGAGAACACGAGCGCCACGTTGAGCGGCCGCGCCCCGCCGGGGACCCCGCCGGGCCCACCGGCCCCGCCCGGCCCCGGCGCCTCCTCCGGGAACGGGCTGGCGCAGGCCAGCGCCAGGAGCAGCAGCATCTTAGCGGGGCCCCGAGGGCCGCGGGGGCCACCGGCGCCGCGCATTGCCTGCGGGCCCCGCGGGGCGGCCTCTGAGCGCCCGGCAGGACGGGGAGGAGAGGGAGGCACAGACGGGGAGGCGCAGAGACCGGGAGACGAGATAGAGAGACGCACAGAGGAGGAGATGCAGCGAGGGACAGGCGCAGAGAAGGGGAGTTCAGGGGGCGGTCGGGGTGATGGAACAGAGGGAGAGACACGCGGAGGACGAGAGAGATGGAGGGGAGAGAGACAGAGAGGGAGAGACGGAGGAGAGACAGGCAGAGACACGGGGAGAGACACACACAGCAGAGGAAGGTGGAGGGGCAAGGTGAGAACAAACGCCAGGCAGAGGAAGAGGTGAAACGGGGAGACGCAGAGATAGGGCGACACAGAGATAGGAAGAAGTGGAGTAAGGGATTGGGGGAGACGTAAAAAAGAGAGTGGATGATGGGGTCAGGGGAAGATACAGAGGTAAGGGGAGAGAGAAAGGGCAAGAGACAAGATGGGGATGGGGAGACCCACAGAGGTGGGATCAAGATAGGAGCAGAGAGACCCAGGGAGACGGGGAGGGAAAGAGCGCCAGGAAGAAGGAAAGAGACAGAAGAAGCAACAGAGACAGGGAGAAGACAGAGAGGATGGAGTGGCAGAATCGGGAGTAAGGGAGGCCCAGGGAGAGGATGATAGAGGCGGGGAGAGATGCAGGAAGGCGGGAGAGATAAGCGAGACAAGAAAGTTGGACAGAGAAGACAGCAACCAAGCCAGGAAGAGGGAGACAGAGACTCCAAGTCCACCAAGAGACACGCACACATAAGGGATGGGGACACGGAATTGAGATTGAGGGAGGCAGGCAGAGCGGAGTGCAAACAGGAGGACAGAAATAGCGAAGCAAGGCCAAGATCGGGACCCCCGCCAGGGAGGTGCCCAGCACAGACATGAAAGCAAGGCGAGGAAGGCGATTGGCAGGAGGGAGCAGAAATAAAAGCGAGGAAAAGGGAGAGGAAAAACGAGAGAGGGAAAAGGGGTCAGGTGTGCGGGGAGAAAGAGAGAAAGAGAAAGAGAAATTAGTGGGGCACCCCGAGGAGAGAAAATGCCCACATGACCTTACCCTTCACCCTGACCACAACCCCTAACCCATTTTGTCCCCTTACTCCTGTCCCTGTCCCCTCATTCTCAAAGCAAGTGAGTCATGGCCCCTGCTGGGATGTGGAGTTGGGGGGCACAGCTGTGGAGAGCTGGGGATGGGGGTCCCTGGCACTTGGCCCGGATCAATTTGGTAAATTTAAGAAAATACAGTCTCTCTTCCTGGGCCCCCTGTTGAATACTAGCCGCCTGGGGTGGTTGGGCTGGGAGCCCATCTCCTGGGTCCTGCCTGGGACTGAGGGAGGAGGGCACTGGGGGTCTGGACTCCTGGTTCCCAGAGAAGGACTGGCGTCTGCACTAGGGCCTTCCTGAAGGGGTGAGGGTCCAGACAGGGGAGGGCTCTCTCCTGGTTGTCAGTCAGGCTCCTGTCCGGTTGCCATGGCAGCGAAGGCCTCGTCCACCCCACAGACTGCCAGGGTAGGGGAAAGGCCCACACCCCCTCCCATGCCTTGAGGCCACAGCCCCTCCCCTCTGCCCATCACCTCACCTTCCCAGAGATCCCAGGCCCCTGTCTCCCCAGGGAAGGGGATGGGGGCTCCTAGTATGCCCATCCCTCCCCAATCCTGGCTCCTCTTCGCCCCTCCTCTCCCTTGCCCTTCCCCAAGCAGCTGGCTCAATCAGTGCTCAGAATAACCCCCCCACTCCGCCCCAAAATAACCCACAGCTGTGGCCTGGCCCCCGCGGGGTTAACACTCTCGCTCCCCTCCCTTCCCAGTGGCTGCTCACCCTCCAGCCCCTCCTCTGCCTCTCCTAGACCCACCCCTACCTGGCTTCTGCTCTTAGGGACCTTGGGTCCTGCTCCCTGCTGAGGTCCAGGAGGGCAGCCCAGGCCCCACCCTTCTCAGGGGGGCTGCATGCTCAGTTCCTTCCCATAGGGATTAGGGAGAACAGCCTCCCTGCTTCACGGACTGAGGAGGGGCATCCCCAGTCCTCCAGGACTCCGAAGGCCCAACCCCCAGAACCTACACCCGCAGGGATCACAGAGTCCAGCCCCTCAACACCCCCCCCCGTCTGTCTCCACCTCCTCTTGAACCTCCGTTTCCACTTCCATCTGCACCGGGCTAAAGTCCTCGACTCCTGTCCCCTGCCCTGTCAGGGACTCAGGAGACTGAGCTCCCAGCCTGTCCTTCCTCAGAAGCCCTGTCCCCTACCTCCTTCTGTAAAGACCCAGGAGTCCTGCCGGCAGCCCCTTCCTCCCGCAGCCCTTGGAAGTCTGGGCATTCAGTCCTGTTCTTTCCCAGGACCCAGGAGGCCGGACCCCTCCTGCCCCAAGACTCTGGAACTCCAGTGCCCAGCCTCCTCTCCCCACAGGAACTGGGAGTCCAGGTCCCCAGCTCCTCTCTTTCCCCAAAACCCAGGGGTCGGTGTTCCTGCCCCTCTCCTCCCTTAAGGATCCCCTTTTGGTTTCAAACTCCATCTTTCCCAACCTCCTGGGTGCCCCCCCAGCTCCAGCCTCCCTAGTCACCCCACTTAGATCCTGTACATAGCACAGCCTGTCCCCAAGTGGGGAGGAGGAGGAGGGTGCCAGAAATTCCTAGGGTGTCCCTGTCTTCATTGCCCCCCAATACAGCACCCAACACAGAAGGGAGGAGAGGCCACTTTGATCAACAGCTCCCCCCGCAACCTCGAGTTGTGCTGCAGACGGCGTCCTGATTCCTCCCCCCGCACCCCCCCTCCAGCACACACACACAACACCCATCTCTCCCCACCCGAATCCTGATGCTTGGAAGAGGCTGGAAGGGTGTTCCAGAACCTTGAGGAAGGGGTGGGAGCTTGGGGTGAGGGGTGCTGGGGGCCTGGATGCCCTCAAGGTCCTTGGCAGGGGTATTAATAGCAGACTCATAGCTCTGACATGGGAGGCGAGATCGAGAGGAGAGAGGGAGAGGGCCGGCCGGCGATGGGGGACACTGATGCAGGGAGGGGTGCAGAGAGAGTGTGAGATGAGAGATGGAGGGACAGGGATATGGGGCATCAGGTATGTGGGGCTGGGGAGAGGGAGCCAAGTGTCAGAGAAATGGGGGGCGGGAAAGGTCTGAGGTATGGGGACCCAGGAAAAAGGGGCTCAGAGAGAGAGAGAGAGGGTGGAGAGATTCCCTGAGGGACAGGATAGCTAGGTGGGGGCCAAGACCCCTGCCCACCATTCCACCCCCCTCCTTCCATGAGGCTCCTGGCCAACTTCCCCTGTCCTAGATTTGGGGGTCCACATTCCCACCACCACCCCTGCATCCCCTGTCCCCGCCTTACCTTTTCATGACCCTGTTCTGTGGGGGGGATTGTGGGGGGGCCAGGACCGGAACCCGGCGTCCAGCGACCCCAAGATTCCGAGTAGGGCTCAGAGAGCCGATGTGGGGGGGCAGGCCCCGGGGCGGCAGCAGTGGTGGTGGCGGCAGCAGCGGCGGCCGGGACCTCCTGTCTGTCCCTGGCTCTGTCTCTCCTTCCTCTTCCTTGGTCTTGTCCTGCCCTGTCTGTCTCCCAAGGTTGCGGCCACCTGGACTAGGCGAGGACGTGGCTACACATGTTGCTTTGGAAGTTGGGCCCCGGACATTGCGGAGGCTGTCGGGGTGTCCTCTTGCTGCCCCGACCCCATGGGGATCCCCCCTCCGCCCACCTGGGGTGCCCCCCTCTGCTGCTTCAGCCCGGGCTCCTCCCCACTTTCCATGTGTCCAGTCCCGCCTCTCTCTGGCTCATTCGCACCCCCGCTTTGTGCCCTCACCACCCCGCACCCCCCCACCCTCACCTCCAGCGTCTGTGTCTGTCTGTCTGTCTGGGTCACCTCTGAAGCTGGTGGCTGGTGTGTGTGTGTGAGGAGCGGGAGATTGCCTGCCTGGGGAACTGCTTGCTCCTTCCTCGCTTGGCCACCTCCAGACCCCCCCCTCGACGCCCCCACTCTCAAACACAGGCAGAAACACACACATACACTCACGCACACACGCACGACCTCACTTCCCTGGGATTCCCCCTCAACACCCCCAGAGCTTGAGGAGGGACACACACACACAGAGGGGGGGTCTAATGGGGGCCAGGCTGCCACTGCCGTTAGGGGCTGTTTGGACAGACAGGAGGACACAGGCAGCCGGGGACGCCCAGATGCCTGGCCGGACGCAGGCAGGAGACACAGAACCCAGGTACACACCACCCATCTGGGTTTGGGGGCTGGTGTGGGAGGAGTAGGGGGGCCCACGACACCCAGGGAGGCGGCTCAGGGTCGGTACAGACAGACAGACCCCTCCCTCCCTCGGCCGCCGCAGCCCTTACAGACACACCCCCCCTCCACCAGCCAGCCTGACACCCGGACACACAGATCCTCACCGGGCAGATGGCAGACGCTCGAGAGACCCCTGGGGGCCGGGCGGACCCACCCAGGCGACACCCTCCAGCCGGGCACCAGTGGCCGAGGGAGGCTGCGGGAGGCTGCGGGCGAGGGTGGCGGCGGCGGCCGAGGCTTGGAGGAGCCGGAGCGGGAGGGACTCGCACACTCGCTGTATTCTCGCACACACACACTCACTCGGGATGCGATTAACATTCAGTCCCCGTCCGCCACTGCTGGGAGACCCATAGCCCCCCCTCCTGGCCTCTCTGGGGACCCCTCCTCCTGCCAGGGCGTGGGGAAGGGGCCGCCCGCCGCCCCAGCTACCAGCCTCTGCCTTCCTCCTGGGACAAGGGAGTGAGGGGCTGAAAATAAAAAGGGAGGAAGAAGTCAGGCTTGGTGGGGGGCAGGCAGAGGTGTGGAACCCGGTGTGGAGACATCAGCTTCAGAGCTAGACTCCAGGGCTGGGGTGGCTGCCCTCTGCTCCCTCCCTGCCTTGAGGCTCTGGAAACAGAAGACCTTTCCCTAACTTCAGGGTTCGCCACACTAAGACCCAGTCTGTCGCTTTTATTGCCCCAGAAGGCCAGGCCTGAAAAACAAGGTCTCCACCCTGGAGCCAGGAGTCCCGCCCCCCAGCCCCTCCTCCCTCAGACCCGGCAGTCCCTTCTCTACGGGGACCCGGGAATTTGGGGCCCCTCCTCCAGGTCTGACTCTCCCCCAGTACAAGCCATCCTCAGGGACCCAAGACTCGTGGATGTCACCCTTGGGCACCCAGTCCTTCCAACCCTCTGAAGAAACCAACTTGCCTGCACTCCTTCCTTTATTGAGGGACCCTGGCCTTCATCACCTGTGGGTACCCCTCATCCAGAAGGGAAGCAGCATCTGTCCCCTCCTAGATGCAGGAGTCCAGACCACAGGCTGTTCCCCCCACACATTCCCCTCCTGCTAGAGGGCTGGGCCTGGCACTTTTGTAAAGCTACCGTGCAGCTCTGAGTTAGAGCATGGGGCAGGACTCCTGGGTCTGAGGGAAGAGGCTGGGGGCCTTGGACTCCTGGGTCTGAGGGGAGGAGGGCCTGGGGATCTGGACTCCTGGGTCTGAAGGAGGAGGAGTTGGGGGTCCT
>NW_016107581.1:1803349-1807698 GCF_001604975.1 Cebus imitator | reverse complement strand
TCCTGGACTCCTGGGTCTGAGGGGAGGAGGGGCTGGGGATTTGGACTTCTGGGTCTGAGGGAGGAGGAGTTGGGGATCTGGACTCCTGGGTCTGAAGGAGGAGGAGTTGGGGGTCCTGGACTCCTGGGTCTGAGGGAGGGGGGTGTGAGGGTGGGAGAGGGTGTGTGTGTGTAGGCAGGGCAGAAATTCTGGAGCAGTGGGGAAGCCAGGGCCAGGGGCTCCTGAGGTAGTTTGGGTCAGAGTTTTGGCCTTGAGCCTCCTGGGTGGGGCTTTTGTTTCCTTCATCCTCAAGGTCTGGAGAGCATGGTGAGGTGCACATTCTTGAAAAAGAAGAGAATTGGGGCCTAATTTTGTGTGTCGCAAAGGGAGAAAGAAACTGTAGATCTAGATTCTTGAGGTCAGGAAGTTTGAACCATAAGATGGTGGGGATGGGACCCTAAGTTCCAAGGAACAGGGTCCTAGGAAAGAGGTGGGCTGGGGGCCTGGACTCCTGGGTCTGAGGGAGGAGGGGCTGGGGGTCCTGGACAGCAGGGTCTGAGGGAGGAGGGGCTGGAAAGGCTGAATTCCTGGGTCTGAGGGAGGAGGCTGGGGTCCTGGATTTTGGATCTGAGGGAGGAGCCAGGGGTCCTGGACTCCTGGGCCTGGGGAAGGAGGGGGTGGGGGCCTGGACTCCTGGGTCTGAGGGAGGAGGGCCTGGGGTCTGGACTACTGGATCTGATGGGGGGAGTGCTCGGGGCCTGGACTTCTGGGTCTGAGGGAGGAGGGGCTGGGGGGCCTGGACTTCTGGGTCTGACGAAAGGGCTGGACCTTGAGTCCTGGGTCTAGGGTGGGAAGTGTGTGGGGGGGTATCTTTCTTATCTTCTGGGGGATTGGCCCCAAAGGACCTGCAAGGGGCAGAAGCTGGCAGCTGAGCCTCCAGGTCCCTCAGGCTCAGAAGGCAGCCTCTATATCCCTGCTAGGGCTGAGGGTGGTGTACTGGACTGCGTACCTTCCAGAGACACAGACTGCCTGTGCGAGCCGGTGCCGGATTTGTCACTTAACAACCATGCGACCATTCCAAGTTCCTAAGGGGTAGCCCCTAAGGGGTACCGCCGCCACGACAAGGCAGGAGATGGGCGATAGGGGGCGCTTGGGATCCGGGCCCCGCCCTCGGGGGCGGAGCCTCCCGGCCCGGACTCCTCCCCCTCCCGCTCTCCTCCCTCTTCCCAGCTCCTGCTAGGCCGCCAGCTCCGGCCTCTTCTCCCCCCTCCCAGAGTCCCCTCCCCGGAGCGGAGCGCACCTAGGGTCCCTCTCCCATCCCCCCAGCCTAGCCGCCCGGCCAGACCAGCAGCCTCGGGGGGCAGCCCCCCGCCAGCCTGCCTCCCTCCCGCTCAGCCCTGCCAGGCCCCCCCAGCCATGAATCTCTTCCGATTCCTGGGAGACCTCTCCCACCTCCTCGCTATCATCTTGCTACTGCTCAAAATCTGGAAGTCCCGCTCGTGTGCAGGTGAGAGGCCCACCAGGGCTGGCGAAGGAGAGAGATTGGGGGTGGGGGTTGGGGGGCGTCCCAGGACTTAGGAACGGTTTGGGGACACTGGGACACAGGTTCCTGCTCCCACTGCTTGCTGAGGACCTCTCTTCCACGTTCTGGGTCGCCAGGGGATCAGCTTCCTCCCCCAGATTGGCAGGGGTGCATACAGTTTGATGTGGATGTCTTTAGGCCCCCAATTCAGCCATCCCCAGCCCCAATCCGGGCAGCCCCAGGGTTCAGGGACCGGGAACAGGGAACCGTGGCAGGCAGGGAGGTGGCTGTGAGTTGGTGACGTGGACCGTGGCGGCCAGGAAGGGAACGGGAGGGAGGTGACCGGATCGGGGGGCTGAGGTCAGGGTAGGTTCTCCCTAGGCCCCACCTCGGGTTCGGACTTCAGGAGGACCCTGAGGGGGCAAGGGGTGGGCATGAGGCCTAGTCTGGGACGGAGCCTCGGGCTGGAGTAGCTTCAGGGGCCTGGGCTGCCCCCTGGCTGTGGGCCGTGGGAAAGAGCCCTGTTCAGGCGGGGCGGGCTGGGGAGGCCTCCGGGGACAGCTGCACTCCAGAGCTGCCTCCAGGCTGGTCCCGGGCGCTGTGCCTGAGTTTATTGCCCATGCAGCCCATCCCCAGCCTCCTCTCTCCGTCTCTCTCTCTCTCTGGACCACAGGAATTTCAGGGAAGAGCCAGGTCCTGTTTGCTGTGGTGTTCACTGCCCGATATCTGGACCTTTTCACCAACTACATCTCACTCTACAACACCTGCATGAAGGTAGAGGCTCCACTCCACCTCTCTGGGACCCCCTGAGGCAGAGGAGCCGGTGTGGGTCCCCGACTCCTAGGTCTGAGGGAGGAGGTGCTGGGGTCCTGGACTCCTGCGTCTGAGGGAGGAGGGACTGGGGGCCTGAACTAACGGGTCTGAGGGAGGAGACGCTGGGGGCCTGGACTCCTGGGTCTGAGGGAGGAGGGGTTGGGGCCTGGACTTCTGGGTCTGAGGGAGGAGGTGCTGGGGGCCTGGACTCCTGGGTGTGAGCCTTCTGGGGCACAGGCCCTGGTCTGTGAGCTGAGGCCCCTTCTCATCATCCCCCTCCTCAGGTGGTCTACATAGCCTGCTCCTTCACCACGGTCTGGATGATTTATAGCAAATTCAAAGCTACTTACGATGGGAACCATGACACATTCAGAGTGGAGTTCCTTGTCGTTCCCACGGCCATCCTGGCATTCCTGGTCAATCATGACTTCACCCCTCTGGAGGTAAGTGTCTTGCTGTGACTCCTTATTTGGGGGGATGGCTGTGGCAGAGTAGCTGTGACAGGAGACCCTCTCACAGGCCTCCCTTTGCAGGGGTTGCCCAAACTGCCTCATTTCAGGAACTTAAGATGGGCTCTGGGTCAGAGGAAATTAATGCAACAGCAGCAGGGCTCGCTGTATGTCTGTCGCTGCCCTAAGAATTTCCTGAACATTAACTCATCACTTTTCTCAACAGCCCCATTTTACAGATGAGGAAACTGAGGCTTAGGGATTCCTTTTTGCGGAGACAAAGTCTTGTTCTGTCACCCAGGCTAGAGTTCAGTGGCACGATCTCAGCTCCCTGCAACCTCTGCCACCCGGGTTCAAGCAATTCTCCTGCCTCAGCCTCCTGAGTAGCTGGAATTATAGGCGCACACTGCCATGCCTGGCTACTTTTTTTTTTGTATTTAAATAGAGAAGGGGTTTTACCGTATTGGCCAGGCTGGTCTCAAACTCTTGTCTTCAGGTGATCCAACTGCCTCGGCCTCCCAAAGTGTTGGAATAGCAGGCAAAAGCCACCGCGCCCAGCCCCAAACCTACTAGTTCCTATTAGCATGATCCTGGGCATGTGACTTGACCTCTCTATACCTGGGTTTCCTCATTTGCAAAGTTGTGATCAGGTCATTGTGAGGATTTACTTAGATTTTGTAGCACTGCCTGGTGGCAAAACACACAAGGACTCTGGAATTAGAGTGTAAGGATATGGAGTCTGCCTCTATCATGGAGCAGGTATGGGATTCTGGGCAAATCACATAACTTCCCTGTGCCTCAATTTCCTTGTCTGTAAAATGGAGATAATCAGTGCCTATGTCATAGGGTTCAAATGGGAGGTTGGTATTAATCAGGCACAGTGGACCAGGCACAGTGGCTGACACCTGTAATCCCAGCACTTTGGGAGGCCAAGTCCGGTGGATCACTTGAGGTCAAGAGTTTGAGACCCACCTGGTCTACACGGTGAAACCCCGTCTCTACTAAAACTGCGAAAAATTAGCTGGACGTCTTGGTGGGCGCCTGTAATCACTGCTGCTCGGGAAGCTGAGGCAGGAGAATTGCTTGAACCTGGGAGGCAGAAGTTGCAGTGAGCCAAGATCATGCCACTGCACTCTAGTCTGGGTGACATGAGTGAGATTCTGTCTCAAAAAATAAAAAGCACAATGTCTGGCATGAGGTAGGAAGTGCTATGTCAGTGTTCAATGACTGAATGTTTAGTCCCATCTCTGGTACTTGGATACTTGTTCTTCTTTCTTTCTTTTTTTTTTTTTTTTGAGATGGAGTCTCACTCTGTCCCCAGGCTGCAGTGCAGCGGTGTGATCTTGGCTCACGGCAGTCTCTGCCTCCCAGGTTCAATCAGTTCTGCTGCCTCAACCTCCTAAGTAGCTGGGATTACAGGCTCGTGCCACCACACCCCGCTAATTTTTTGTATTTTTAGTAGAGATGGGGTTTCACAGTGTTAGCCAGGATGGTCTCGATCTCCTGACCTCGCCATCCACCTGCCTTGGCCTCCCAAAGTGCTGGGATTACAGGCATGAGCCACCACACCCATTTTTTTTTTTTTT
>NW_016107581.1:1799946-1803171 GCF_001604975.1 Cebus imitator | reverse complement strand
TTTTTGTATTTTTAGGATAGACAGCTTTTTCCATGTTGACCAGGCTGATCTTGAACTCCTGGCCTCAAGTGATCCGCCCACCTTGGCTTTCCAAAGTGCTGGGATTATAGGAGTGAGCTGCCATGCCCTGCATAAGGAAAATATTCTTTAAAAATTCAGATATCATGGAATAGATAAAAATGCAACGGACCAGGCCAGGAGAGGTGGCTCACACCTGTAATCCCAGCACTTTGGGAGGCCAAGGTGGTCGGATCACCTGGGGTCGGGAGTTTGAGACCAGCTGGCCAACCCATCTCTACTGAAAATACAAAATTAGTTGGCATGGTGGTGCATGCCTGTAATCCCAGCTACTTAGGAGGCTGAGGCAGAAGAATCATTTGAACCTGGGAAGTGGAGGCCTGGGCAACAAGAATGAAACTCTGTCTCAAAAAAAAGCAACAGACCTTCCATCTCTCCCTAAGCTGTGGCTGTTCCCTAAGGGCAACCCCAGGGGTAAGAGTTGAGCAGGCATCAATTTAATGGGTACGTTTCCCAGTAGCCTCAACTAACCTGGCTTGCGTAGAGCCTCTCTGGAGAATTCTGGAGGATCCTGGGAGCAGGTCCTAGACTCCGCCTGCGTCAGTGGGAATCTGGACATGTTTCTCATCCCTTGGGCCTCGGTTTCCTCATCTGTATGATGGGGATGACAAGTGTACCTACCTTATGGGGCCAAGGCTTAGGCCAGTGCCTTGGGTGTCATAAATGCTGGAAAAGCATGTGTTGTTATGACCACGTCCTGGTGCTCCCCACCTGCCTCCTGGAAACCAAGACAACCGAGCAGCCATACCTGCCACCTGGCTTTGCTCTCTGAGGGGAGGTTTCAGTGTGCCTGTAGCTCACAGATCACCCCAGGTGGAACTTTCAGGGAGCTGGGGACTGAAAAGCGGCTGGCAGATGTCTGCAGTGTCTTCTTCCCTGTCCCATGATGTCCTGTCCTGCCCACGAATGGTGGTCATCACTGCTCCCTAAATGGTGGCCCGTGCTGAGCGCATGGGGACTCCTTTATAGATCCTCACCCACTCTTTCATTCAGGAGCTGTCCTCCGTGCCAGGGCCTCGGAGTGAACAAGAAGTGGGATCCCAACCCCCATGGTGCTCAGTTTCTGGTGTGAGTCGCCAGGAAGGAGATAAGATGGGGTGATGTGATAGTCCTAGGAGAAGAATGGCCAGGGAGGGGCCCTCTCAGGAGGTGACTGATGAGCTGAGGCTGCGAGGATATGGAGGAGGCAGATGTGTGACATTGTAGGGGTGGAGCTTTTCCTGCTTTGGGAACAGCAAATGCAACTTGCCGCAAGAAATGGCATGTGGGCCTGGCATGGTGGCTCACACCTGTAATCCTAGCACTTTGGGAGGCCGAGGGAGAGGACCCCCTGAAGCCAGGAGTTTGAGACCTGCCTGGCCAACAATGTGAAACTCCGTCTCTACTAAAAATACAAAAATTAGCCAGGCATGGTGTTGCGTGCCTGTAATCCCAGCTACTCAGGAGGCTGAGGCAAGAGAATCGCTTGAACTCAGGAGGCGGAGGTTGCAGTGAGCCAAGATCACACCATTGCACTCCAGCCTCGGTGACAGAGCAAGGCTCCCTCTCAAAAAAAAAAAGAAAGAAAGAAAAAAGAAGGGAAATTTCCAAGACAAGATCGCACCCCAGCCTGCCATTCAGAGAGGCACAATTACGAAGTGTTCATGAGCAGACACTACGAATCCTTGGTTCAAATCATTGCTTGCTGGCTGCATGGTCTTGGGCGAGTGTCTTACCTTCTCTGGTGTGTTTCTGCATTGGTAGAATAAGTGTGCTAATCATAGGATCTCCTCGCTGGGCCATGGTGATGATTAAATCGGAGATTCCAGTAACAGGCAGAGCTGTGGCACGTGGTAGTGCCTGGATTGCCTTCCTTCTCTCTCCACCTTCACTGCCCCGTAACTGCAATGTGTTCCTCTGCCTTCTCACCCGCCCTGTCCCCTCCCACCTCATCCTGTCCCGGGCCTCTCTGCAGATCCTCTGGACCTTCTCCATCTACCTGGAGTCGGTGGCCATCTTGCCGCAGCTGTTCATGGTGAGCAAGACCGGCGAGGCGGAGACCATCACCAGCCACTACTTGTTTGCGCTGGGCGTTTACCGCACACTCTATCTCTTCAACTGGATCTGGCGCTACCATTTCGAGGGCTTCTTCGACCTCATTGCCATCGTGGCAGGCCTGGTGCAGACAGTCCTCTACTGCGATTTCTTCTACCTCTATATCACCAAAGGTAGCCGGGATGTGGGGACGGGCTGGAAGGGAGCCTCCTCTTTCCTCAGCTCCTGCCTTCCCTGGGGACTGGGGTCTGTCTCCTTACCTCTGTCTTATGAAAGGGAGGGAGGGTCTCTTCTTCTGATTTTGGGGGTCGCAGGCACACCGTCGTCTTAGGAATTCAGACTGTTAGCCTCTGCCTCCCTAAGAACTAAGGAGTTTCTGTCCTTAGCCCCCGTGTTGCTTTGAGTGGTGGCCAGGCAGGGCAGGGACTCAGGCCCACTAAGGTTCATTCATTTATTCATTCAACAAATGTATTGAGTACCTTCTCTGTCCCCAGCCAGATGCTAGGCTCTGGGGATCCAGCAGTATGAGAAAAGATAGACAAAGCCCTCCTCTTCCCTTTTATTCTGGTGCGGGAGATGGTGAATGAACAAGTAAACAAAGAGAATTGGCCGGGTGCGGTGGTTCAGGCCTGTAATCCCAGGCCTGGGCTTGGAAGGCCAAGGCGGGTGGATCACTTGAGTCCAGGAGTTCCAGACCAGCCTGAGCAACACAGCAAGACCCTGTCACTATAAAAAATAAAAAAATTAGCCAGGCATGGTGGTGAATGCCTGTGGGAGGCTGAGGTGGGAGGATTGCTTGAGCCAAGGAGGTCAAGGCTGCAGGGAGCTGTGTGCCACTGCACTCTAGCCTGGGCACTAGAGTGAGAGCCTGTCTCAAGAAAAAGGCTGGACGTGGTGGTTCATGCCTGTAATCCCAGCACTCTGGGAGGCCAAGGCAGGCAGATCAGGAGGTCAGGAGATAGAGACCATCCTGGCCAACACGGTGAAACCCTGTCTCTACTAAAAATACAAAAAATTAGCCGGGTGTGGTGGTGGGCGCCTGTAGTCCCAGCTACTTGGGAGACTGAGGCAGGAGAATCACTTGAACCAGGGAGGTGGAGGTTGCAGTGAGCC
>NW_016107581.1:1788759-1799553 GCF_001604975.1 Cebus imitator | reverse complement strand
AAAAAAAAAAGAAAGAAAGAAAGAGCCGGGCGCAGTGGCTAACACCTGTAATCCCAGCACTTTGGGAGGCCGAGGCAAGTGGATCATGAGGTCAAGAGATGGAGACCATCCTGGCCAACATGGTGAAACCCCAACTCTACTAAAAATACAAAAAATCAGCTGGGCATGGTGGCGCGTGCCTGTAATCCCAGCTACTCAGGAGGTTGAGGCAGGAGAATTGCCTGAACCTCGGAGGCGGAGGTTGTGGTGAGCCGAGATCGCGCCATTGCACTCCAGCCTGGGTAACAAGAGCGAAACTCCGTCTCAAAAAAGAAAAAAAGAAAGAAAGATCACTACTGCTGGTAGTGAGAAGGGGTTGGAACGAAATCAACCAGGAATGTATCTGTGAGTCCTGGGGGACCTCCCTCCCTGAGGATCTGCCCATCTAGCATGCAGGCCCTGCTCTGCCTGTGGAAGACTGTCCCCTCCCTGTGGGGGCCCCAGCAGTAACACCCTCCTTGTTTTTTCTCCTCACAGTCCTAAAGGGGAAGAAGCTGAGTTTGCCGGCGTAGCTCTGGTCCTTGCCATCTCTCTCCTCGGCAGCGGCGGGAGGCAGAGGAAGGCAGTGGACGATGAAGAGCTTTCCCATCCAGGGGTGACTTTTTTAAGAACCCACCTCTCGCGCTCCCCATCCCGCCTCCTGCCGGGTTTCAGGGGGACAGTGGAGGACCCAGGTCTTTGGGAGCTCAGGACTTGGGCTGTTTGTAGTTTTTTGCCTTTTAGAGAAGAAAAGAAAAAAAAATCTTTCCACTCTTTAGTTTTTTGATTCTGATGACTCGTTTTTTCTTCTACTCTGTGGCCCCAATTTTTATAAACTGTTTTTGAGTGCCCCATGGGCTGGGGCAGGGTCCAAGATCTTTTCCCTTCTCCAGGCCCCTCACTCCCTCCCAGATCCCACCCCCAGCCCCACTGGTTGCCAAACACTAAATCTGCTGACACCCATCTGCCCCACCTCCTGCCATGGCCATGAACCACAGCCGCCCTTAAATTTCTAGGTTGGGGATAGGGAGAAAGGGAGGCCCAGGAAGGTCTCCTTTGATTTTTTTCATAGTAACTTTTTCCCCCAGAGTTTGAGTTTTTTGGTCTTCTTCTGGTTTTTTGGCAAATTATGGGGGCTCAGGGCTCACATTTGGGAAGTGGGCTGACCCGAGGGTCACCGTGGCTCTCACACCATGTTTTTGTATAGAACTGACGGTTGATTCTTTGTTCTCTTGAAATAAACAGAAGAAAATGAAACCTTTCTTTTGCTGCTCCTTGCCTCGTTTTCTCTGGTGCGTGTGGGGTCCTTGCCCCTGCCCCTTTTCCGCTTCCAATTTTGCCTTGTTGACCATCTGCAGGCGACGAGGCCTGGGAGGAGCACGAAGAGGAGAAACTGGGTCCCCCAAGACTTTCAGCTGTGCAATTCCTCATGGTGCTGCTGGGGAAGAGATTTTGGAGAGAATCTGGAAGAGTCTTCTTACCTTAGCACAGAACTTGTCTGATGGTTCTCGAAACCCCTAGGGTTACAGAGGACCTTCAAGAGCATCGGCCGGGCGTGGTGGCTCACGCTTATGGTCCCAGCACTTTGGGAGGCCGAGGCGGTTGGATCACCTGAGGTCAGGAGTTCCAGACCAGCCTGGCCAACACAGCGAAACCCCATCTCTACTAAAAATACAAAAGTTAGGCCAGGTGCGGTGGCTCACGCCTATAATCCCAGCACTTTGGGAGGCCGAGGCAGGTGGATCACCAAGTCAGGAGTTCGAGAGCAGCCTGGCCAGTATGGTGAAACCCTGTCTCTACTAAAAATACACAAAAGTAGCTGGGCATGGTGGTGCTCGCCTGTAATCCCAGTTATTCAGGAGGCTGAGGCAGGAGAATCACTTGAATCTGGAAGGCGGAGGTTGCAATGAGCTGAGATCGAACCACTGCACTCCGGCCTGGGCAACAGAGACAGACTATCTCAAAACAAACAAAGAAACAAAAAAACCCCAAAATTAGTTGGGTATGGTGGTAGGTGCCTATAATCCCAGCTGCTCGGGAGGCTGAGGCAGGAGAATCACTTGAACCAGGGAGGTGGAGGTTTCGGTGAGCCGAGATCACGCCACTGCACTCCAGCCTGGGCAACAAGAGTGAAACTCTGTCTCTAAAAAAAAAAAAAAAAAAGGGTCTCCAGCCTTTAAAAACCAGATTTTCACATTAAAGTCTAGAATCTAGATTTCTGGCTTCTCTTGAAAATAAATCCATCAGTCTAACAATGCCGGGTCCTCATTTCTGGGTGGCAACAGATGGCTGGATCTGAATGGATGGGACGCAGCTCTTTTCACCACAGCCCCCAGGACTTGGCTGCAGGCTTGTTACCATTTATTATTGGGCTGACGCCGTGTGGTTATTTTTGTTTGTTTGTGGAGTTAAAAGGGAAGTGAAATATTTTCCTTGTCTCTCTCCAGATTGGCTTCACACCTGGCCCATTTTCTTCACTTATGTTACCTGCCTGGCTCTTGCAGGCTTTTGGATTTTTGACCCTTGACCAAGTCAAGCTTCCTAGATGTCCTCTAAGACCTTCCTAAACTCTGTGTAACTGCCTGCAGCTTCCCTGTAGGCTGGCTCTGGAAGCTTGAGGAGGCAGGGAGCTGGCGTTTCCCGAGCACTTGATATGTGCCAGGCGCTATGTGTGACGCGGATGGACTGCTGCCATCCTCATGGTATCCCTACAGAGAGGGCACTTTGTGGACGAGGAAACAGGCTCAGAGGGGTGAGTGGCAAAGGTGGGCTTTGTACCTGGGCTTTGTGATGCCACAGCTTGTGTGTTTAACCAATGCTGGGTGGTTTCTCGTTTTTTTTTCTCTTTTTTTTTTTTGAGACAGAGTCTCACTCTGTCATCAGGTTGGAGTGTAGTGGCGTGATCTCGGCTCACTCAACCTCTGTCTCCTGCCCCAGCCTCCCAAGTAGCTGGGACTACAGGTGTGCACCACCACGCCTGGCTAATTTTTGTATTTTTAGTAGAGACAGGGTTTCACCATGTTGGCCAGGATGGTCTTGATCTCTTGACCTCATGATCCGGCCGCCTCGGCCTCCCAAAGTGCTGGGATTACAGTTGTGAGCCACCGCACCCGGCCTTGTTTCTTTCTCTTAAGCCAAGGGACCTTCTGCTTAGATTTGTGCCAGAAGCCCAGTATGGAAAACACAGGAGTGGAGCTGCTCGCTTGCTGTGTCTGACTGGGGAAGAGGGTTGTATTGCTGCCTGCTCAGCCCAAGGCATCTCTTTTTTTTTTTTTTTTGAGACAGGTTGAACTCTGTTGGGCAGGCTGGAATGCTGTGGTGCGATCTTCTCTCACTGCAACCTCTGCCTCCTCAGTTAAAGTGATTCTCCTACCTCAGCCTCCAGAGTAGAGATCCTGTCTCTAAAAAAAAAAAAAAAATCCGGTCCAATTTAGTTTTACAGCCAATGCAACTTGGGCCCAGAGATGGTAAGTGATACACCCAAGCTTACCCACTGGGACACCTAGCGTTCAGAGTCCTCCCATTTCTGCGTCGAAACACTTCCTGTCCCACTGCGCTGCTGCTGTTTTCTCTCTATGCTGCTGTTTTCTCTCTATGTCCGGTGAGAACACAGTTATTTCTACACCTCCAGGTACAGGGCCAGCCATGTGGGAAGCCTCCAGAAAAGGACTAATGGACTCCAGCGTTGATTCCTAGGTCTCACATCCTTTCGTCTGGTTTGTGAACTAGTGCTCTGCAGGCCATGATTGTCCCAGACAGGTGTGTTTTGTTTGGCCTGCACAACATTTGTGTTTATTTTGCATTTGTTGCCCACTGATTTCACTTTTTTTTTTTTTGAGATGGGGTCTTGCTCTATCACCCAGGCTGGAGTGGAGTGGCACAATCCTGGCTTACTGCAACTTCCACCTCCTAGGTTCAAGTGATTCTCCTGCCTCAGCCTCCCGAGTAGCTGGGCTTATAGGCGTACGCCATCATGTCTGGCTAATTTTTGTATTTTTAGTAGAGACTGGGTTTCACCATGTTGGTTAGGCTGGTCTCAAACTCCTGACCTCGTGATCTGCCCATCTCGGCCTCCCAAAATGCTGGGATTCCAGGTGTTAGCCACTGTGCCTGGCCTGATTTCACATTTTAAAGGCCCCCACAAAATGGATGTCCAAACTGTTGTAGAAAAACTGGAGTTTCTATAGCTACCCTGTCTGGTGGGGTAGCCAGTAGTTATGTGGGACTGTTGAGCCCCTGAAACCTGAGGAGTCCAAACTGAGGTGTGCTATTGGTGTAAATACACCATGGATTTCAAAACCTTAGTACTAAAGACTGTAAAATGCCTCACTAATAATTTTTACATTGATTACATGTTGCAATGATACTTTGGATATATTGACATAAATAAAATAGTAAAATTAATTGCACTTGTTTAATTTTACTTTTCTTTCCTTTTTTTGAGACGGAGCCTCACTCTGGAGTGCAGAGGTGTAATCTTAGCTCACTGCAACCTCTGCCTCCTAGGTTCAAGTGATTCTTGTGCCTTAGCCTCCCAAGTGACTGGGATTACAGGCACACCTGGCTAATTTTTGACGGGGTTTCACCATTTGGCCAGGCTGGTCTTGAACTCCTGGCCTCAAGTGATCTGCCTGCCTCCACCTCTCAAAGTACTGGGATTACAGGTGTAAGCCACTGCATCCAGCCTTGTTTTACTTTTCTCAATGTGGCCACTAGACTATTTTAAACTCCCCTTGGGTGTCACATCAGATTTCAGGTGGACAGCACTATTCTAGAAATCCCAGGCTGGCCAGGCATGGTGGCTCATGCCTATAATCTCAACACTTTGGGAGGCCAAGGCAGGAGGGGTGCTTTAGCCCAGGAGTTCAAGACCAGCCAGGGCAACATAGCGAGATCCGATCTCTTCAAAAAAATTGAAAAATGAGCTGGGAGTGGCGGCACACAACTGTAGTCTCAGCTACTTGGGGGCTTGAGGCAGGAGGATTGCTCGATGCCAAGAGGCCAAAGCTGTAGGGAGCTATGATTGTACCACTGCACTCCAGTCTGGGCTACAGAGGGAGTTGCCATCTCAGGAAAAAAACAAAAGAGGCCCTGTTACCGAATGTGTGCAGAGTGGAGGCTGCCCCTCCTGGACATAGCCCTGTCCCCGCCACTCCCTTAGTAGGCACTTCACCCACTGGGGTTACCTGCCTGGCTCCTACAGGTAGGAACGCTTGTGGCCTGTGCATGAGTCTCCCACTTACCACCGGGTTTCTCCTAGAATAAAAACCTCTCCTCCCCGAAGATAGTCTTTGAACTATTTGAAGACAAGGATCTCCCTTGACTCTCGTTCACAGACTCAGCACCCTGGTTCACGGACTCCTCACACAGCGTGGTTTAGTCTTTGGTCACCGTGGGGAGGGAGAGGGCTTGGGCCCGGGCTTGAGGGACAGGGCTAGGTCCCATTGTTGGCCTTTCCTCTCGGTGTTTTCTCCAAAGTTGGAAGCATTTTCTCTCTCTGAACTTTTGCTTCCTCAACTGTAAGATGGGGTACCCTTGACGGGCGTGGTGGCTCATGCCTCTAATCACAGCACTTTGGGAGGCCAAGGTGGGCAGATCACCTGTGGTCGGGAGTTCAAGACCAGCCTGACCAACATAGAGAAACCCTGTCCCTACTAAAAACACAAAATTAGCCGGTCATGGTGGCAGGCACCTGTAGTTCCAGCAACTTGGGAGGCTGAGGCAGGAGAATCGCTTGAACCTGGGAGGCGGAGGTTGCTGTGAGCTGAGATTGCGCCACTGCACTCCAGCCTGGGCGACAAGAGTGAAACTGTCTCAAAAAGAAAAAAAAAAAAACGTGGAGCGCCTTGTGCCTCCCTCCCCTGGCCAGTGTGGCGACTCCAGGAGTAATGGCTTGACAGGACTTAGTGTGAAGCAGGCCTTGAAAAAGCGCTTCCCTCCTCTCTCCACCTCCAATCCATCACTATGAAGGTGGTGCCTCAGTGATGGTGCCAGGAGGTGGTATGGAAATGTGACCCAGTGCAGAGACCCCAGAGGTGAACTAGTGGGACTCTTTCCCACCCTTGTCACTCAAGGGACCAGAGCGGAACAGACATGAGAAGGACTGAAGGCTGTTTTCAGAAACCCTTCTGGAGGGAGGATTCTCTCTTTACTGATGTGGATAAGGATATTTAATTGTCAGGCATCATAGCGAGGCGGGGGCCCTTTGGAGTGGTCAGACCGGGGGACAGGGCAGAGCTGGCATAATTCAGACTGTTGGGGCCAGCGGTGGGCGCGTTCACAGGGCTGGTGGCGGAGGGCGGGGAGAGGGTGGTTAGCACCATGCCGCCCTCATCCAAGGAGCGCTTATATGGGACTGCAGCATCATTTCGGAGGTCCTGGAAAGCCAAGTAGGCCTGGAATATCTGTGGGCAGAAAAGGACATGCTGAAGGCCGACTTGGGCTGGGCTGGACAGGTCAGGAGAGGGACTGGGCTGGGGACCAGCCTGGGAGGAAGAGAAGGGTCCCGGTATTTGAACTGCTCACTGCTCAGGGACCCCGGGCCGAAGCACGGGCCCTGATGCTGGGTTGTGGCTGCTCAGAAGAAGGGGCACTTGGAGGGGACCAGTGGAGTCTTGGGGGAGCCCCCCTACCCCTGACTCCCAGGGGAGCTGAGTGAGAGCAGGAATGTTCTAGCCCTTTCAGCCCTGCCCTGCAGAGGATGCCCCTCCTAGGGAGGGGTGGTAGAGGGGCTTGTCCTCACCCAGGCAAGAATGGAGAAGAAGGTGAAGGCGATGGCCGCTTGGGCACTGCTGCTCCCCAGAAGGAACTCTTTGGGTGACGAATGCTGCCACTGGTTGGTCAGGAAGCAGAAACCCACGAACCAGACAATTACCCAGAGAACTGTGGCATCACAGGGAGAGAAGAGGGGCAGGGGGAAAGCTCGCTCAGGCAGGGCTGCTGAGGCATGAGAAGGATAGGGCTGGTGGTCTTGCTGCATGACCTCCCACAAGTCATTAAAAAAAATTTTTTTTTTTGGCGGGGTACGGTGGCTCACCCCTGTAATCCCAACACTTTGGGAGGCTGAGGTGGGTGGATCACTTGAGGTCGGGAGTTTGAGACCAGCCTGACCAACGTGGAGAAACCCCGTCTCTACTAAATACAAAATTAGCCCGGCATGGTGGTGGATGCATGCCTGTAATCCCAGCTACTTGGGAGGCTGAGGCAGGAGAATCGCTTGAACCTGGCAGGCAGAGGTTGCAGAGAGCCAAGATCACACCACTGCACTTCAGCCTGGGCAACAAGAGTGAAACTCTGTCTCAAAAATAAATAAGTACATAAATAAATAAATAAATACATAAAATAAAAAAATTTTTATTAGCTTCTATGTTGACACATCTCCCACAAGTTATTCTCCAATCCCTCAAAGCCCTCCCTAGAGTGAGCAGCTGGAGTAGAGCTGCGCTGTCTAATACAGGAGCCACTGGCCACATGCAGCTGTTTAAATTTCTATTCAACACAGAATTTTAGGCCGGGTGCCGTGGCTCATGCCTGTAATCCCAACATTTTGGGAGGCTGAGGCAGGCGAATCACTTGAGGCCAGGTGTTCGAGACCAGCCTGGTCAACATGGCAAAACCCTCTCTACTAAAAATACACAAATTAGCCAGGCATGGTGGCGGGCACCTGTAGTCCCAGCTACTGAGGAGGCTGAGGCAGGAGAATCGCTTGAACTCTGGAGGCAGAAGTTGCAGTGAGCCGAGATCGTGCCACTGCCCTCCCGCCTGGGTGACAGAGTGCAACTCTGCTTCACACACACAAAAAGAACATTTCCACCCTCACAGGGCGTTCTCTTGTACAGCATAGATTCAATGACCCTCGAGGGGTGTCTTGGCCCTAAGTCACTGGGACTGGCCTGGTGGGGAGGAGGAGTGGCGGGGGCAAGGAGCTGAGATCAAGCTGACTGAGAGGAAGAAGGTCAGGCCCCAAAGAAAAAGGACACACATTTTGTACTTGCCGTGTGCCAGGCTCCACTGGGAGTGCCTGGTAGTGGTTACGAGGCAAGACTTTGCACTGAAGTGTGTGACCTGCCATTCAGTAGCTGGGTACCCATTACATCACCTCATCAAGCCTCAGTTTCCTCCTCCGTAAAATGGGAATATGAACAGGACTTACCTCCTGGGGTGGTTCTGAGGACTAAAGGAGAGGAGGCACTCGGAGCCCTTCCGTCTGCGCCTGGCTCGTGGGAGGCACCCAGTAGCCGTCGGCATTACTATAGGCCTCCTTTATCTCATTTCATCCTCAGAAAGCCCCTGCTAGGTAAGGGATTTCATCCCAGCTTCTACTGATGCTCAGAGAGGGGAAGAGAGCTGCACAAGCCCACAGGGCGGGGAGGCGCTAGGGCGATTTCCAACCCAGGTCTGTCTGGCTCCATGCTCTGAACCCCGCTTCCTGCCACTGGGTGGTGGCCTTTCAAGAAATATTCTGTGAATGAGGGAAGCGAATGCGAAGGAAGCACAGGGCAGAAGGGAAGCTGCTAGAATTTTCCTGAGGGTCAGAAAAGGTGACCCCCTACCCAGGTCTGAGGGAGGAGTAATAATCCCCCAGGGGGAGACAGCAGGTGCCAGGGCAGTGGGAAGCTCTGGGCCATGTGTGGTCAGATGCCTCCTGCTGGGAGGACAGTCAAGGTGAAGGCCGGCTGGGTGGTGAAGGGTTGTGCCCGGGAGGCCCTGGGGAGCCTGGAGGGCTGTGAGCAGGAGGAGGGCCGCTCTGGGTCGGGGGATCCTGGGGGCTCACCAGCCAGGACGAAGTCCAGGAGCTGGAAGGCTGTCCTAAAGCGGGTGCCGGCGATATGGGTCTCCTGGGTGTCCAGGACGAGGAAGGCCAGGCAGCTGAGGAAGGCCAGGAAGCCGGCTCCCACGGCGAAGCTGCAGGCCACATTGTTGCTGTTGAGAATGCAGTGGAGCTGCGGAGACTCCACCTTGTTCTGATAGCCGTCAGTCAGCAGGGAGGAGAAGATGATCAGGGAGAAGACCTGTGGATTCCCCGGGCCAGAGAGGAGCTCAGCCTCTCCCCAAAGCTGCTCCTCCTTCCTCCCTGGTGCTGTGGTCTTTCCGCACACCCAGTCACTGGGCTGTCTGGGCCCATCCCTCCTTGTCATTGTCACAGTGTCAGAGCCCTCAGCTTCCTGCCCCTCGTCCCCTCTGCTCCGTTCTGGCTCAGGCCTCGTCCACTCCCCTCGGCCCTCGCCCCAGCCTCCTCCGAGCCTCCCTGCCTCCAGTCTCCTCCACCTCAGCCCACATCCCCCACGGTCCCAGTGGAGTCTTTCCACATCCTGCCCCCCCCTGCCCATACCCCCTCATGGCTCCCTAGTGCTGCAGGACTGAGTCCCACCCTGAAGCCTGGCCTTGGAGGCCCTGCAGAGTCTCCGCTCCCCTCACTCTTCCAATTTCATCTCTCCCCACTCACCCCTGCCTCCTCCACACTCTCCTTCTGCCACCAAACCCAGGTACCCGCATAAAATGCTTGGCACGGTGCCTGGGACATGGGAAGAGCTGAATCAGTGTTTGCAGTCATGATTATTGTCTCTGCCTCTCAGCTCTTCCCTCCGGGGTAGTTCCAAGGACTAAATGAGAGGAGGCACTTGCAGCCCTTCCCTCTGTGACTTCTGTCTCCATCCTCCTGGCCTCGCTAATTCCCATTCCTTCTTTTTTTTTTTTTTTGAGACGGAGTCTCGCTTTGTAGCCCAGGCTAGAGTGCAGTGGCACAACCTCGGCTCACTGCAACCTCTGCCTCCTGGGTCCTGGTTCAAGCAATTCTCCTACCTCAGCCTCCTGAGTAGCTGGGTTTACAGGCACACGCTGCCACACCCAGCTAATAGAGATGGGGTTTCACCACGTTGGCCAGGCTGGTCTTGAACTGCTGACCTCGTGATCCACCCAACTCGGCCTCCCAAAGTGCTGGGATTACAGGTGTGACCCACCGCACCCGGCTGCGCCCAATTCCTTTCTTACGTTCAAGTTGCAAACAGTCCAAGCATACAGAAAAGCTCCAAGAGAAACATAAGAAACACCTGGGGTCGGCTGCCCAAACTAACACATGTGGACATTTTGCCTTGTTTTTTGGCTTCAGGATTTTGTTTTAGACAAATACCACACTGATCTGGCAACCCTGACCCTCTGGTCTCTGCATGGTGCACTGTCTGCGTCCATGCCTGTCTTCTATGTGTATTTGCTAAATAAACCATGGAAACACTCTACACACACTCACCCTGGTCATCCTTATGGCCACCCTAGGACACAGGCCCTTCTGTGTTTCAGATAATGGAACTGAGGCGCAGGGAGGATAAGGAGTTGGCTGAACCCAGTTAGCTGACCAATGGCTGGGCGAGGTGACTTATGCCTGTGATTCAGGCACTTTGGGAAGCTGAGGTGGTAGGATCGTGTCAAGCCAGGAGTTCGGGGCCAGCCTGGGCATCAGAGCGACACCCAGTCTCTACAAAAATGTTAAAAACAAAAATAGCTAAGGCCAGGTGCAGTGGTTCACATCTGTAATCTCGTACTTTGGGAGGCTGAGGTGGGTGGATCACAAGGTCAGGAGTTCAAGACCAGCCTGGCCAACACAGTGAAACCCTGTCTCTACTAAAGATACAAAAAATTAGCTGGGTATGGCAGCATGCGCCTGTAGTCCCACCTACTCGGGAGGCTGAGGTGGAAGAATTGCTTCTACCTGGGAGGCAGAGGTTTCACTGAGCCGAGATCGTGCCATTGCACTCCAGCCTGTGTGACAAGGTGAGACTT
>NW_016107581.1:1787332-1788629 GCF_001604975.1 Cebus imitator | reverse complement strand
AAAAAAAAAAAATAGCTGGATGTGGTGGTGTGTACCAGTAGTTCCAGCTACTTGGGAGGCTGAGGCAGGGGGATCACTTGAGCCCAGGAGGCTGAGGCTGCAGTGAGTCATGATCGTGCCACTGCACACCAGCCGAGGTGACAGAGGAAGGCTCTGTCTCAAAACAAACAAACATTAAATCTGGGCACAGCGACTCACATCTGTAATCCCAACACTTGGGAGGCCAATGTGGGAGGAATTGCTTGAGCTAAGGAGACCAGCCTGGACAACAGAGTGAGATCTAGTACCTACAAAAAAAAAAAAAAAAAAATTAGCTC
The DNA here is from genome assembly GCF_001604975.1 of Cebus imitator. Taxonomy (NCBI): domain Eukaryota; kingdom Metazoa; phylum Chordata; class Mammalia; order Primates; family Cebidae; genus Cebus; species Cebus imitator. Next base: position 1,788,312 of record NW_016107581.1, on the reverse strand, counting down.
AGTGTGGTGGCATGCACCTGTAGTCCCAGGTACTTGTGGGATTGGGGTAGGAAGATCACTTGAGACCCGTAAGTCGAGGCTGCAGTGAGCCCTGATTGTGCCACTGCACTCCGGGCTGGGTGACAAGAGTGAGACCCTGTCTTAAAAAAAAAAAAGTCAGCTGGTCAGTGTGTGTCAGAGCCTGGATTTGAACCAAAGCAGCCTAGCTCCTGAGTCTGCCCGTGACCCCTTGCTCTCCTACCTCACACTGGACCAGGTGTCTTGAGGGCAGGGGCTCCTATCAACGAAATTCAGTGAACATTTGAAGCCCCAATGATTTGTCCCAGATGGTCACAATGCAGCAGGGCAGGTCCGTGCCAGACAAACACAAGCTGTTATGTAGATGGGGGTAAGGGGGGCGTTGATCTAGGAGGGCTTTCTGGATGAGGCAGTGCTTACGAGGGGTACTGAAGAATGAGAAAGGCTGAGGAATGACAAATCCATCTGGAGGACAATAGGGAGCCACAGAGGGCTGTAAGCAGAGGACGGGCAGGGGCAGCTCTGGGTGTAGGTGTAGAAAGACCCTCTGTGTGAAGATGGGTTGGAGGGGGTGAGCTTGGAATCTGAGAGGCCAGGGGGGAAGCTGGGGCCTGGGGTTGGGGGGAAGCTGGGGCCTGGGGTTGGGGAGAGAGTCAAGGTGGAAGCCAGATTGAGGGCTGGATTTAAGGTGAGTTCTGTACTGGACCTTAAAGAACAAGGAGTTTCTCGAGCAGACAAGAGGAGGAGGGGCATTCCCAGCTGGGTGGACAGCACACGGAAAAGCCAGACGTCACAGCACTGGCAACTTCAGAGATAAGAGGGAAACTCACTGAAGGGTTTTGGTGTGAGATGAGGCTAGAAAAGTGGGTGGTACGACGTCAAGAGATCGAGACCAACCTGGTCAACATGGTAAAACCCCGCCTCTACTAAAACTACAAAAAATTAGCTGGGCATGGTGGTGC
>NW_016107581.1:1784267-1787162 GCF_001604975.1 Cebus imitator | reverse complement strand
AAACTCCATCTCAAAAAAAAAAAAAAAAAAAAAAAGAAAAGTGGGTGGTAGCCAGACCCTAGGTGGCCTGGAACACCAGGACCAGGAGCCGGACCTAGGGAGCCATGGAAAGCATTCAATGTTATGAATGGGAGGATTCTGTGGGGGGACAGCCAGGGTCAGACCTTGGGACTAGAGGCACCCTCTGGGGTCATGTGACTGATGGACTGGAGGTAGGCAAGACAAGAGGCCAACACACCTGAGAGGAGGTGGGGAGGCCCAGGTGAGTAATGCTGAGGCCAGAGCCGTGGGGAATTCAGGAATATTTCGCATGTAAAACAGGACTTGGTGATTGATTGGAACTGGCAGTGTTGATGATACGGGCTGGGGTTGGGGGTGGGTAGGCCAAGGGAATCAGAGTGTTGAAAATCTTCCCTTCGGCCTGGTGTGGGGCTCATGCCTATAATTCCAGTGCTTTGGGAGTCTGAGGTGGGAGGATCGCCTGAGCCTATGAGGTTGGGACTGCAGTGAGCTGTGATTTCACCACTGCACTCCAGGCTGGGCCACAGACTGACACCCTGTCTCAAAAAAGAAGGAAAAGAAAATCTCCCTTTCATTAGACTTGGAACTCTTTCTGGACAGGCTCTACACAGGACTCTTCTTTTTTCGAGACAGTGTGTCACTCTGTCTCACAGGCAGGCTGGAGTGCAGTGGCATGATCATGGCTCATTGCAGCTTTGATCTCCTGGGCTCAAGCGATCTTCCTACCTCAGCCTCCTGAGTAGCTGGTATTACAAGTGCAAAACACCAAGCCTCACTAATGTTTACTTTTTTGTAGAGACGGTACTGCTATGTTGCACTGGTGGGTCTCAAACTCCTGGCCTCAAGCAATCCTCCTGCTTCAGCCTCCCAAAGCATTAGAATTACAGACATGAGTCATGTTGCCTGTGCCCCCCAATCTTTTTTTTTTTTGAGATGGAGTTTTGCTCTTGTTGCCCAGGTTGCAGTGCAATGGCATGATCTCGGCTCACCACAACCTCCGCTTCCTGGATTCAAGCAATTCTCCTGCCTCAGCCTCCTGAGTAGCTGGGATTACAGCCATGTGCCATCATGCCCAGCTAATTTTTTGTATTTTTAGTAGAGATGGGGTTTCTCCATGTTGGTAAGGCTGGTCTTGAACTCCTGACCTCAGGTGATCTGCTCCCTTTGGCCTCCCAAAGTGCTGGGGTTACAGGCATGAACCACCGCACCCAGCAGCCCGGTCCCTTCTCTCTGTCCCCAGCACCTAGCACTAGACTGGACTTCAGCAAATGTATGTTCAGAGTGAATGACTTTGGCTTTGTCTTGGCTCTTGCCCTGCCCTTCAGATGGAGGAGGCAAAGAACTGACCCCTAAACTCCTCAGCTTCCGTCCATCCTCCCTTCTCCTTTGCCTTAATTGCCTTCTGTGAACAACAACAGCAACACCCTGACTCCCTGTTTGTGCCTCGCCCTTCGGCAATAACCAAGGGTATTCACATCCATCATCTCACTGGATCTGCACAGCGACCCTGGGAGGGAGGCTGTAAGATGATTCTCCCTATTTTGGAAGAAGTGAGTCTATAGACGGGGAGTGTCTTGCCCTGCTGGTCTGAGGCAGAGCCAGGTGGAGGACAGGAAAGCACATCGATCATTTTTGAGCCCATATTCATGTTACCTGCGTTACCTCCCTGGAACCTCACACCGGCCCCACGTGGGAGAGATTATTAATTCATTTCTGTTTCACAGGTGATAAATCGAAGCCATTATGGTGGCGTGGAAAGAGCCAGACGTGTCTGACTGTGCCAGCTGTATGGCCTTGGGCAAATCATTCATCTCTTGGAGCCTCAGTTTCCCAGCCTGTTTCTATGTGATGAAAAGGAGGAATGTAGGGGTAGGGGCCTGGCTCTAGTAGGTCCTCAGGAAAATGGTCATTCTTGTGATTTGCTCAGAGAGGGGAAGCGTCCTCTCAAGGTCAGTAAGCAGTGGAAGGGGGATTGGAATCCAGCCCTCCTGACATCTAGGCAGGGGGCTGGCTGTCCACTGACCTCCAAAACACTGGGCTGTGGCATGAGCCTGGGGCACTGGAGATTTGAGGAGCAGGGGCTCATATGGGCTGGAGGGACCCTCTCCCTCTGAAGCCTCAGTCCAAACTCCTTCCATGCCCTCCCTGGCCTGTCCCCAGGGAGGGAGCAAAGATTAATCAGTTAAGGCACCAGCTGGCAGGCAGCAGCAAGGACAAGAGCACCAGCTGCCCAGAGACTCCCTACTGAGGAGCAGGCCAGGGGGGAAGGAGAAGAGGGCGGGAGGGCGGATGGAGGCAGCAGGCAAAGTCCGTGACCAGAACGTCTGGCATGGTCGGCGGCTCTTCCTTCCCTTTCCCCGCACCAGTCCACACCAGCTGAGCTTCCTTCTCCCTTGCCACCCGCCCTGCCTTCTGAGGCTTTCCAGACGGGTGGGTGGATCAAAGTTGGACTTGCTCACCAGCTGGGTGATGTCCTTGGCCAAGTCACTCAACCTCTGTGAGCCTCAGTTTCCCGATTGGGTTAAACAGGGATCAGAATGCCTGTGTCACAGGGTTGTGATGAGGAGCAGAGGAGCTAACACTGGGGAAGGATCCAGTGCTGGGATGTGGTTTGCAAGATTCCCCTCTTTCCCAGGGGGAGGACAACGAACACAAGTCCCGATCATCCTAGGCCCTCTTCTAACTCACAAGTAATGATTTGTTTTGATAATAATCCCTATTTAAGGCCAGGCACGGTGGCTCACACCTGTAATTCTAGGGCTTTGGAAGGCCAAGGTGGGTGGATCATTTGAGGTCAGGAGTTCAAGACCAGAATGGCCAGCATGGCGAAACCCCATGTCTACTAAAAACACAAAAATTAGTCGGGTGTGGTGG
>NW_016107581.1:1772720-1783792 GCF_001604975.1 Cebus imitator | reverse complement strand
AAAAAAAAAAAAAAAGTCACTAAGGAAAGATTACTTGCCCTGCCTATGCTAATCAGTTTACAGGCATTAATTTGTTTCATTTTCACAACCATCCTTTCTAGGAGTAGGGTATTAGGATATTCTTTTCACAGATGAGAGAATGGAGACATTCAGAGAAATCAAGTAACTTGCTCAAGGTCACACAGACATAGGGTGACCATGTCACCTATGCAGGCCATCAAACAAAAGGGGCACTTTTGAGAATGAAAGGTGCGTGGCTGGGCACGCTGGCTCACGCCTGTAATCCTAGCACTTTGGGAGGCCGGGGTGGGTGGATCACCTGAGGTCAGGAGTTCAAGACCAGCCTGGCCATAATGGTGAAACACCATCTTTAAAAAAAAAAAAAAAAAAAAAAAGAGAGAGAGAACGAAAGGTGCTGCTACTGGTAATTACGCCAGGTCTGGCCGAGGTATAAGCTGGGCAGTATGCCACTTTGCATGGACAGCACGTGGCTGAGCCAGGATTCCAGGCCTGTTTGTTCATTCTCCAACCTGAGGCTCCAGAAGGAGCCGAGAGGAGATACTCTGGATTAGGAATCTGGGAGTGGAGAACCTGGGTTTCAGCCGGGGAACCCCACCTACTCCCAAGACCTCTATCAAGTCTCATCATCTCCCTGGGCCTCAGTTTCCAATTCTGTTAAAGGAGAGCAATGGAAGGAGCACAGGTGAAAGCTCAGAGCCACAGCCCCAACCCTTCATGTACTGAAGTCCAGAGACGAGCAGTGATTGGCTCAAGATCACACAGCAAAGTCTCGGCTGAATGGGGATTTGACTCCAGGTGTCCAGATTCTTTGGGAATGTGGTGATGATGAAATGAACACTAGCATGGTGCCCCAGCACACAGTGACCACCCCACATCTGCTACTTCAGGTCTGCATTCCGCATTCTCTTCCTAGAGGCCCCAGCCCCTGTTCCTCTCTTCCTCCTCCCTCAACCGGGAAGTGGAAAATGAATGGGCTCTGGCATCTCACAGATCTGAGTTTGAATCCTGCCCCTCCCTGCCTTTTACTGCATGACCTTAGCCAATGCTATCTCATAGAAATGAAAATGTTCCATATCTGCACTAATTTTTTTTTTTTTTTTTTTTTTTGAGATGGAGTCTCACTCTGTCACCAAGGCTGAAGTGCAACCTCCGACACCTGGGCCCAAGCCATTCTCGAGCCTCAGCCCCCTAAGTGGGGGCTGGGACTACTGGCTTGCACCACCATGCCTGGCTAATTTTTTTTTGAGACGGCGTCTTCCTCTGTCGCCCAGGCTGGAGAGCAGCAGTTCAATCTCGGCTCACTGCAACCTCTGCCTCCCGGGTTCAAGTTATTCTCCTGCCTCAGCCTCCTGAGTAGCTGGGATTATAGGCACCTGCCATCATGCCCGGCTAATTTTTATATTTTTAGTAGAGACGGTGTTTCACCATGTTGGTTAGGCTGGTCTCGAACTCCTGACCTCGTGATCTGCCCGCCTCGGCCTCCCAAGTGCTGGGATTACAGGTGTGAACTACCACACCTTGCCTATACTGTCTAATTTGAGAGTCCCCAGCTACATGTGGCTGTTGAGCATGTAAAATGTAGCCACTGTGACTGAAGAATGGACTCTTTTTTTAGAGACAGAGTTTCGCTCTTGTTGCCCACGCTGGAGTGCAACGGCACAATATCTTGGCTCATAACAACCTCTGCCTACTAGGTTCAAGTGAAACTCCCGCCTCAGTCTCCCAAGTAGCTGGGACTAAGGCTCATGTCACCACGCTTGGCTAGTTTTGTGATTTTAGTAGAGATGGCGTTTCTCCATGTTGGTCAGGCTGGTCTTAAACTCCCGACCTCAGGTGATCCAGCCACCTCGGCCTTCCAAAGTGCTGGGATTACAGGCGTGAGCCACCGCATGTGGCCTGGACTCTTATTTTTAATTAGTGCAAAGGGAGGTAGCAACATGTGGCTGTGGCTACCCCACTGGACAGCCCAGATTTTAAAAATTTACTTAGGCTGGGTGCAGAGGCTGACACCTGTAATCCCAGCATTTTGAGAAGCCAAGGTGGGCAGATCACTTGAGGTCAGGAGTTCGAGACCAGCCTGGGCAACATGGCAAAACCCTATCTTTTTTTTTTTTTTTTTTGAGACGGAGTTTCGCTCTTGTTACCCAGGCTGGAGTGCAATGGCGCGATCTCGGCTCACCGCAACCTCCGTCTCCTGGGTTCAAGCAATTCTCCTGCCTCAGCCTCCCGAGTAGCTGGGACTACAGGCGTGCGCCACCATGCCCAGCTAATTTTTGTATTTTTAGTAGAGACGGGGTTTCACCATGTTGACCAGGATGGTCTCGATCTCTTGACCTCGTGATCCACCCGCCTCGGCCTCCCAAAGTGCTGGGATTACAGGCGTGAGCCACTGCGCCCGGCGGATTCTTTTTAATCCTTTAATCTCAGCTACTCTTGAGGCTGAGGCAGGAGAATCGCTTGAACCCAGGAGGTGGATGTTGCAGTGAGATAAGATCAAGCCACTGCACTCTGGGTGACATAGTGAAACTGTTTATTTCTTTTTCTTTCTTCTTCTTTTTTTTTTTTTTTTTTTGAGATGGAGTCTGGCTCTGTTGCCCAGCATGGAGTACAGGGGTACGATCTCCGCTCACTGAAACCTCTGCCACCCAGGTTCAAGGGATTCTCCTACCTCAGCCTCCTCGGTAGCTAGGATTACAGGTGTGCGCCACAATGCCTAGCTAATTAAGACTGTTTTGAAAAAAAAATTAACTTTTCTGAGCCGCAGTTTTCTTATCTCAGAGATGGGACTCACAGCACCTACTCTGAGGCCTGTTCCTTACTATGAGAGTCCATAAGTGCCTCTGTAGCACTGGGTCCATAGTGGGGTGCTCGGGTAAAGGTGGTGTCAGCATTTGGTCCCTGCTGCTTTGTTTCCTTGTCTGACCCCTTCCTTGCCCCCCTTCTCCCACACTGTGTCTGGGAGTTGAGAGCTCCTGGTTCCTGTGACCCAGGGGCACAGGCGGGCCAGGATAGGGTCTCACCCCTTCGAAGACCCGAGTGATGGTCTTGGGCCTCTTCAGAAACTGCACGGCTTTGCTGTTGGCCAGGTCCTGGAGGCTTTCTGGGATGTGCATGGCAGCTGCTCTCCTTTGGGGGCACTGGGAGGTGGGAGCCGGGGTGCTGGGCACTGTCTGCTGGACGCTGCTGTCTGGGGCTCCAGGCCGGCCCTGGGCTCGGCTGCTGCGGGATGACACAGATGGAGGACGCCAGTCAGGGGCGCAGGTGGAGGGGCTGTCGAGGGTCTCAGGATTGGGGACATGAGGTAGGGATGTAGGGGGGAGTCCCCAGAATGGAGTTGTGTGAGGTGAGGGGGCTGTTGGGCCTCTTTGGAGTCAGAGTGTGGGATGAAGAGGCTGCCAGGGGCCCCAGAAGTGGGGGACATAGGGTGGGGGTGCAGGTGGGTTGCAAGGAATGGGGTTGTGTCTTGAGGGGGCTTCTGAGTGCCCCAGGAGTGGGGGGCATAGGATAGGGGTACAGGTGGGGGGTCCCAGGAATGGGTTGTGTGGGGTGGGAGGTTGCTGGGGGTTGGAGAGGTGGTGGTGCAGTGTGAGAGTTGCTGACAGTACCCTGAGTTGAGGTGTGGGTTAAGGGGTCTATGGATGATTCCAGAGGTGAGGGCTGGGGTGAGGGGGATTCTGGGGGTTCCAGGAGTGGGGGACTAAGTGAAGGGACTGCTTCATGTTCCAGAAATCAGGAATGTGGGCTGAGAGAATTGTGGGGTTAGAGGGCTGCCAGGGGTCCCAGAGGTGGAGTGCAGGGGAGGGCTGGCATATTTGGGGACTACATCCTGTGACCCAGGAGCAGAAGGGGTCAAAGAAGGAAGGGGTCCCTCTGTGAGAGGACACAGGTGGGATTTTCTGGGGCCTAGGGGGTACCGCCATTAAGGTCAGAGCCCCTGGGAGGTCTAAACCTGAAGAATCCCTTTTAGGTTTAGGGGTGACAGGACCCATCATGGAGAACCCAGGTATCAGGGCATATTTCAGCCTTTCCCTGTTATTTGGGGCTGTTTCCCAGAATAGGGGCCTCCCTTTCGAATTCAGCTCCATTTTAATGAAAGTGCACTTCCTCAAGCTGGGAGTCAGGACCTCGTTTTTGCAGGGAACCTTAGAATGAGGCCAGGCCTAGGCACTGGGCTACCTTCTTAGTATCGCAGTCTCCCCTTTAACGACCTGGAATAGGAGTGCTGGGGTTTCGGGGTGACGCCGCCTGACAAAGGGCCGCCCCTTCTCTGGAGTGCCAATCTGCGTCATCTGGGGGCCCAGCCTTCCTTCCGCCTGCTCACCCCTCCTGGTCCCTGGAGCCACCTCAGCCTTCTTTTGGTTCCGCTTTTTCCCGCCTTTTCGCTCCTCCACAGCTGATTGGCTGCTCCCAACTCCCGCCCCCTCCCTCTTTCCGCCTACTCAGGAGCTGACACGAGCGGGGGCGTGGCCTCGGCGGACGTTGGGCTGCGCGCCGTTGGCTGACTGCGCGCGGGAGCCCTGTCCCGCCCCACTCCTTCGGGGAGCCTCGCGCCCACTCCGCCCCTTCCCTTTGAAGCAAGCGGACAAGGAGACACTCCTGCGGCGCATGCGTCGAGCCCAAACGAGGCCTGTGGTAGAAAAAGAGAGGCAGCTGGTGCATGCGTGGTTGAAATAGCGAGTCGGCGGGGAGAATGGACAGCGCGCATTGATCTAGGCTCTGCGCATGCGTTTTACTGCTGGCTGAAGCTGAACCTCGGGAGCCCATGACACTCTTCTGCACATGCGCAGGACACTCAATGACAGTCAAGCTTTGGCTAAGGTGAGGGAGAGAGCAGGGGATTGCATGTCCAGGGAGGGTGACCCTGCACCCCCTAGGTAACCTTCCGGAGCATTTCCTGTTCTCTTAAGATCTACCTTGCTGTCTAGACCCCGAAGAAACGTTGTGCCACTACAAGGTCTCTGGGCCTGCAAAACGCCCCAGAACCTAAGACCTCTGACCCCTGTCTGGGACCCAGGCCAACTGAGCAGTGTGGGAAGGGGACGGGCAAGAGGGGCTTCGAGGCGAGCGGATGAGCTCTGCGCCCTGCCTGGGGAAGGGACGGCTTCTGGAGGGTGGGACGTGGAGGTGGAAAGGGCGCTTTTCCTCTAGATGGCCTTTGACCCCTGCCCATTTCCCTCTGTTTAGGCTCCGGGGAAAGGGTCTAGCCATGCTGCATGTGACCCGGGGGGTCTGGGGGTCTAGGGTCCGAGTATGGCCACTGTTGCCCGCGGTCCTCGGGCCCCCCCGGACCCTTTCATCGCTGGCGGCCAAGATGGGGGAGTATCGCAAGATGTGGAACCCCACGGAGCCCCGCGACTGGGCCCAGCAGTACCGCGAGCGCTTCATTCCCTTCTCCAAGGAGCAGCTGCTCCGCCTCCTAATACAGGTACCGCCCGATCCGGGTCCAAGAGCCTGGGGACTACGACTCCCAGCAGGCCTCGCGGCGGCAGGGCCTTAATTGCTGCAGAGAGCTGCCCTGGGGCCTCCTGGGAGTTGAAGTTCCTGGTTCCCTTCGTGGTCCCTAGTGGGCGGGAGTTGATGAGCTGGAATGGTGGAGCCAGGCCTCCGAGATGCAGATGCAGCATCCATTCCGACTCTGGCTTGTTCTGAGGACTTAAACAGGCACCCTCTGGGGCATGCTTTTTCCCTCTGTAAGATGGGTATAGTAATCATCCTCATGATTACTGTTTCTGCTGCCTGATAATAATTGTACCTATAAAGTCACAACGCTATAATCATACTTGTTATCACACGATTTGAGCTCTGACTCTACAGCACTGTGCCAGGCATTTTTCATGTATTGTTGAATCATCAGTAACAGAGATACCACCATCATCCCCATTTTCAGATGAGATAATGGAAGCCGATGGAAGGAAAGTAATTTACCCAAGGCCACAAGCATAGTGGCTTAGATTTGAACCAAAGTGGTCTGACTCTAGAGCTGGCCCAGGACTAGGCCAGCTCTAGAGTCAGACTAGGCAAGTGAGGCATTTGCTTGACCCTGAGAGTGAGTGCCCCATTAAATTTTGCACCCTAGGGTGCCACATTCACCTCATCCTAGTCCTGGCCTCACTCACTCCAGAACCTGAGCTCTTACCACCACCATCGTCATCATACCTGTCATTATTGAGGATTGTCATCCATTCATTTATTTTTATTTTATTTATTTACTTATTTGAGATGTCTCGCACTGTCGCCAGGCTGGAGTGTAGTGACGTGATCTCTGCTCACTGCAACCCCCACCTCTCAGGTTCAAGCGATTCTCCTGCTTCAGCCTCCTGAGTAGCTGGGACTACAGGTGCACACCACCATGCCCAGCTAATTTTTGTATTTTTAGTAGAGATGGGGCTTCACCATATTGGCCAGGATGGTCTCGATCTCTTGACCTCATGATCTTGACCTCATGATTGACCTTATCACCTTGGCCTCCCAAAGTGCTATAGGATTAGAAGTGTGAGCCACCATGCTCAGCCTTATTTATTTATTGTTTTGAGACAGTGTATCACTCTTGCCCAGATTGGAGTGCAGTGGCGCAAACTCAGCTCACTGTAACCTCTGCCTCCTGGACTCAAGTGATTCTCCTGTCTCAGCTCCCTGAGTAGCTGGGATTACAGGTGCCCACCACCACACCTGGCTAATTTTTGTATTTTTAGTAGAGACAGAGTTTCACCATGTTGTCCAGGTTGGTCTTAAACTCCTGGCCTTAAGTGATCTGCCCACCTCGGCTTCCCAAAATGCTGGGATTACAGGTGTGAGCCACCACACCCAACCATCCTTCATTCATTTAACATGTATTTATTGAACACCTACTGTGTATACTCAATTCTAGACTTGATACACAAGAAAATATGCACACACAAGGATTTGCAAGCAAATACACACACAAATACATGCTTACACAAATACACCAAGATGTGTACACAAATACACAAATATACACATACAAATGCACATGCGCAAATATACAAATACAAATACGCACACATACGTACACAAACACATGCACACACAAATATATACACACAAAAATACACAAATATACACACACATAAATACACAAATATATGCACACATATGTAAACACGTGTTTATAGAACACCTGTAATCTCATCAAATTCTCACTGTAGCCCTCTGAGACAGAGGGTGTAATCCTCTGTTGCCAGTGAGGAAACTGAGGCTCAGAGAAGTGAAGACAATTACCCAGGACAGTGAGATAGGAAACATAAAGAAGTGGTTCAAGGTGGGGTACGGTGGCTGACGCTTGTAATCCCAGCACTTTGGGAGGCTGAGGCAGGTGGATCACCTGAGGTCAGGAGTTCAAGACCAGCCTGGACAACATGGTGAAACCCCAACCCTACTAAAACTACAAAAAAATTAGCCGGGCATGGTGGCGTATACCTGTAGTCTCAGCTACTCAGAAGGCTGAGGCAGGAGAATCTCTTAAACCTGGGAGGCAGAGGTTGCAATGAACCGAGATCATGCTACTGCACTCCAGCCTGGGTGACAGAGCAAGATTCCATCTCAAAAAAAAAAAAAAAAAAGCACAAAAATTAACCAGGTATGGTGGTGGATGCCTGTAATCCCAGCTACTCGGGAGGCCAAAGCAGCAGAATTGCTGGAACTCAGGAGGTGGAGGTTGCAGTAAGCTGAGATCGTGCCACTGCACTCTAGCCTCAGCAACAGAGTGAGACTGCATCTCAAAAAAACCAAAAAGAGGTGGTTCAATGTGTGTTCTGGAGGCAGGCCTAGATTGCAGTCACCTCCCACAGACACTGCAGTCCTTAGCAAGTGACTTTCCAGAGCCTCAGTTTCTCCCTCTGCAAAATAGGGGTTATAATTCCATCAACCTGTGGGGTATGGTGGCCCAGCCTCCCAGCGCTTTGGGAGGCTAAGGCTGGAGGATTTCCATACCAGCCTGGGCAATATAGTGAGATCCCCACATCCACCAAAAATTGTAAAAAAATTAGCCAGGCATGGTGGTGGGCACCTGTAGTACCAGCTACTCAGGAGGCTGAGGTGGGAGGATCACTTGATCCCAGGAGGTTGAAGATGCAGTGAGCTAAAATCATGCTACTGAGCTCCCGCCTGGGTGACAGAATGAGACCCTGTCTCAATATAATAATAATTCCATCTTCTTCTAGAGGATCATATTATACTGTCAGACAGTTCCTGGCATTGTGTGAGTTTTGGCTAGGAAGTGTCAAAGGCAAAACTTGAACCTCCAGCTTTTTAAACCCAATATAGTTTTTCAGTATATTGGGCTGCCTCAGTTTGAGTAAAATTGATTAGCCCCCTCTCAACCAAAACAAAACTTTTTTTTCTTTTTTTTTGAGATAGAATCTCGCTGTTGCCTACTCTGGAGTGCAGTGGTGCAATCTTGGCTCACTGCAACCTCTGCCTCCTTGATTCAAGCGATTCTCCAGCTTCCACCTCCTGAGTAGCTGGGATTACAGGTGCATACCACTACGCCAGGCTAATTTTTGTATTTTTAATGGAGAAGGGATTTCACCGTGTTGACCAGGCTGGTCTTGAACTCGTGACCTCAAGTGATCCACCCGCCTCGGCCTCCCAAAGTGCTGGGATTACAGGCATGAGCCACCATGCCCAGCCCCAGAACAAAACTTAAAAGTCCAGAAGGCCAGGCGCGGTGGCTCAAGCCTGTAATCCCAGCACTTTGGGAGGCCGAGGCGGGTGGATCACGAGGTCAAGAGATCGAGACCATCCTGGTCAACATGGTGAAACCCCGTCTCTACTAAAAATACAAAAAATTAGCTGGGCATGGTGGCGCGTGCCTGTAATCCCAGCTACTCAGGAGGCTGAGGCAGGAGAATTGCCTGAACCCAGGAGAAGGAGTTTGCGGTGAGCCGAGATCGCGCCATTGCACTCCAGCCTGGGTAACAAGAGCGAAACTCCGTCTCAAAAAAAAAAAAAAAAAAAAAAAAGTCCAGAGCCCTGATTGTACAGATAGGCTGCCTGGGGAAAGAATTCGTCCCCTCGGGGAAGGGGAAAAGGCCTACAGAGAAGTTTTGCTTCCTGAGGTAACAGGAATTCCACTCAAGTCCAGCAGAGAAGGCGGCTTTGGAGGCGTTCTCGGCCCACGTGGACTTCTGCACCCTGTTCCACTACCACCAAATCCTGGCCCGGCTGCAGGTGAGGACGGGGCCCCTCCAGCCCTGTGGTACTTGTTCACTTACCTGCTCATTCAGCAAATTTCCCTGACACCTTCTTGGAGTCTGACCCTTATTCTAAGTGCTGAGGATTCAGCAGTGAACAGGACAGATGAAGTGACACTCTCATGTAGCCAAGGAATTAAATAAATATAAAATATGGCCAGGCGCGGTGGCTCACTCCTGTAATCCCAGTACTTTGGGAGGCCAAGGCGGGTAGATCACCTGAGGTCAGGAGTTTGAGACCAGCCTGACCAACATGGAGAAATCCCGTCTCTACTAAAAATACAAAATTAACTGGGCGTGTGGCACACACCCATAATCCCAGCTACTCAGGAGGCTGAGGCTGGAGAATCATTTGAACCTGGGAGGTGGAAGTTGCAGTGAGCTGAGATCGCACTATTGCATTCCAGTCTGGGCAACAAGATCAAAACTCCGTCTCAAAAAATATGTATACATACATATGATGCCTGGTGGTGATAAATGCCATGAACAATGAAGCGGAGAAGTGAGATAGAGAGGGATGAGATGGGGCCTGTTTCAGACAGGGTGGGTGGGGAAGGGCTCCGGAGGAGGGGACAAGTGGACTAAAGGCTTAGTGAAGAAGGGGACCCAGCCTGATGGATGCCTGGAGAGGGAGGATGTTCCCAGCAGACGGAAGAGCAAGTGCAAAGGCCCTGAGGTGAGCGGGGGCCTGGAGTGTTGAACAGTGAGGAGGCCACTGTGGCTGCAGGAGAGTGAAGGAGCAGGGAGGGTGGGATATGAGGGCAGAGGAGTTGGGGACAGATCGTACTGGGCCTTCTGGGCCACCGTGAGGACCTTGCTTTTTTTTCTTCTTTTTTTTACAGCTCCAAAAAAGTCATCAATTCTGAGCTTGCTTGCTTTTGTTTTGTTTTGTTTTTGAGATGGAGTTTTGTTCTGTCGCCAAGGCTGCAGTGCAGTGGTGCGATCTCGGCTCACTGCAGCCTCCGTCTCCCAGGCTCAAGTGAGTCTCCTCCTTCAGTCTCCTGAGTAGCTGGGACTACAGGTGTCCACCACTTCGCCCTGCTAATTTTCATGGTTTTTTTTAGAGATGTGGTTTCACCGTGTTGGCCAGGCTGGTCTTGAATTCCTGACCTCAAGTGATCCACCCGCCTCGGCCTCCCAAAGTGCTGGGATTGCAGGCCTGAGCCACCGCGCCCGGCCCAGTACCTTGCTTTGACCCTGAGTGACCCAGGAGCCATGGGGGGGCTCTGAGCCTAGGAGAGATGTGAGCAGTGGATTTAGGTGTTAACAGGATTTCTCTGGCTGCGGTGTAGGGAACAGACTGTCAGAGGCAAGGACATCTATTAAAGAGTCTATTATATTTGTCTAGGTGAGAGATAATGGAGGCTCCGACAAGGGTAATAGCGGTGGAAATGGTGGAAAATGCTCAGATGCTGGTGGTGTTGGAAGGCATCAGTGTTTTGCTGATGTGCTGGCTGCGGGGGTGTGGTGGGGAGGAAAAGGGAGGAGTCAGAGTGTGTCTCCAGCAGTCCGGCCTGAGCCTCCCGGAGGTTGGAGCTGCCAGGTGCTGAGGTGTGGAAGACCGTGGTGGGATGCTGAGAAAGAGCTACAGGGAGGACTGAGGGCACAATTCTGGGCTTAGGAATTTGAGCTACCTTTTATTTATTTATTTATATTCTTATTTTTTTTTTTTTTAGACAGAGTCTCACTCTGTTGCCTAGGCTGGAGTGCTATGGTGCGATCTCGGCTCACCGCAACTTCTGCCTCTCGGGTTCAAGCGATTATCCTGCCTCCACCTCCCGAGTAGCTAGCACTACAGGTGCATGCCACCGTGCCCGGCTAATTTTTATATTTTTAGTA
>NW_016107581.1:1763333-1772512 GCF_001604975.1 Cebus imitator | reverse complement strand
TTTGGACAAAGACTCACAGGCTAGTAGAGTGCAGTGGTGTGATCTCAGCTCACTGCAACCTCCGTCTCCCGGGTTGAAGTGATTCTTGTGCCTCAGCTCCCCGAGTAGCTGGGATTACAGTCATGCGTCACCATGCCTGGCTAATTGTACTTTTAGTAGAGATGGGGTTTCAGCATGTTGCCCAGGCTGGTCTTGAACTCCTGACCTCAGGTGATCCGCCCACCTTGGCCTCCCAAAGTGCTGAGATTACAGTTGTGAGCCACTGCGACTGGCCTATTCTTTTTTTTTTTTGAGACGGAGTTTCACTCATGTCACCCAGGCTGGAGTGCAATGGCGCTATCTCAGCTCACCACAACCTCCAACTCCTGGGTTCAGGCAATTCTCCTGCCTCAGCCTCCTGAGTAGCTGGCATTACAGGCACGCACCACCATGCCCAGCTAATTTTTTGTATTTTTTGTAGAGACGGGGTTTCACCATGTTGACCAGGATGGTCTCGATCTCTTGACCTCGTGATCCACCCGTCTCGGCCTCCCAAAGTGCTGGGATTACAGGCTTGAGCCACCGCGCCCGGCTATTCTTTTTTAATTAAAAAACTTTTATTTCACTTTGGGAGGCCGAGGTGGGCGGATCACAAGGTCAGGAGTTTAAGAGCAGCCTAACCAACATGGTGAAACCCCGTCTCTACTAAAAATACAAAAATTAGCCAGGCATGGTGGTGCGAACCTGTAATCCCAGCTACTCAGGAGGCTGAGGCAGGAGAATCCCTTGAACAGTGGTGCCGAGATTGCACCACTGCTCCAGCCTGGACAACAGAGTTAGATGATGTCTTGAAAAAAAAAATTTTTATTTCAATAGTTTTTGGGGTACCTGTGCTTTTTGGTTACATGGATGAATTCTACAGTGGTGAATTCTGAGATTTTGGTGTGCCTATCACTAGAGCAGTGTACACTATTCCCAGTGTGTAGTCCCAAAGTCCTCCCTCCCTGAGTCCCCAAACTCCATTATATCACTCTGTATGTCTTTGCATCCTCATATCTTGGCCCCACTTATAAGCAGGAATATAGACTATTTGGTTTTCCATTCCTGAGTTACTTGACTGAGAATAATGGCTTTCCAGCTCCTGTAAGAGACATTATTTTGTTCCTTTTTATGGCTGATTAGTATTCCACGGTATATATAGACCATATTTTCTATATCCATTGAGCTGCCTTTTAGAAAACCATGTAGAAAGATGGACTTGAATATGTGGATCTGGAGGTGAAGGGAGAGGTCTGGGCTGAGAAACTGCTCTGGAGGATCTATTAATAGATGGTACTACTGTGGGGTGCGGTGGCTTACACCTGTAATCCCAGCTACTCAGGAGGCTGAGGCAGGAGAATCACTTGAACCTGGGAGGTAGAGGTTGCAGTGAGCCGAGATGGCGCCACTGCACTGCAGCCTGGCAACAGAACGAGACTTCGTCTCAAAAAACAAAACAAAACAAAACAAAAACAAACTGAAAAAGGCACATGGGGCAGAATCCAGGACAGGACAGACCAGGCCTGAGCGTCCAGCGGTCCTCTCCCGGTGGAGTCAAGGATGGCACTTAATTCTCCCAGCAAAATGTGTGACAACGCACAAGAAGTAATGCCAAGCAGGGACCCTCCGGTAAGTCTGTGTGTCCAGGTTTTTACTGGGGGCCAGTCACATATGCATGGTGGCTGACCTTAGACTCCAGCCCCTCCAGAGGTCAAACTGATACCAAGTGTCTCAGGCCTGACCACAGATCACAGCATCAGCATAGAGCATCCAATGTGGCCCCACGCCCCGGGTAAACAAAGACAATCTTATTAGTCAGGACATTCCAAGGACTTAGAGGTTCCATCCCAGAGGCTGGTCAGGGACTGGTCCTTGCTTTGGAATGTGCGGGGTTTCGCCAACCCAGGCCTGCTGCGTTCACCCCTGGCTGCTTCCCACCGCTGCCTTCAGCAGCTCCTCTCTTTGCTTTGAATAATAACAACCACAGCAACGGCAGCCATCACAGCCTCTCAGTTGCTGAGCACTTGCTGTGCCTGGCTTATTGACTCCTTCCTGCAGTGCGGAGAGGCAGCCGCCATCAGCCCATTCACACAGGGAGAACCCGAAGGTCTCAGAGGGCCTGTGTTGTGCCCAGGATCACACAGTTAGTAATTGGTGGAGTTGAGATGGAGCCCTATCTGCCTGCCTCCAAGCTCTTCCAGATATCTGTGGGCTCTGGAGCCACGGTTGATTTTTCTTTTTCTATTTTTTTAAAAGTTAAGGCTGGGCCTGGTGGCTCGTGCCTGTAATCCGAGCACTTTGGGAGGCTGAGGCAGGCAGATCACTTGAGCCCAGGAGTTTGAGATCAGCCTGGTGAACATGGTGAAATGCCTTCTCTACTAAATATACAAAAATTAACTGGTTGTGGTGGTGGGTGCCTGTAGTCCCAGCTACTCAGAAAGCAGAGACTGGAGAATGACTTGAACCACGATAATCACTTGAACCTGGGAGGTGGCGGTTGCAGTGAGCCAGGATCACGCCACTGCACTCCATCCTGGGCGACAGAGCGAGACTCTAAAAAAAAATGTTAAAAACAGCCCATTTTATTATAGAAGTGTTTAAATAACATAGAAATGTAGAAAGAATTTAAGTGAATAAGCATATATCTTCCAAGCAGAAGATTTTAAACAGAGGCAGGGGCAGGGTAGAAGTGGCAGAGGCGGGTGAGGCCCCCTGGGTGACCATTTGGTGATGACCTAAGTCCTTTGAAAATTTGGCCTGGGCAGGGAAAGAAGCAGCATAGCCCCAGTTCAAACAACGGCTTCGTTGTTCACTCGTGGTGCGGGTGACCTTGGCAGTGACCTCTCTGTCATCCTTTTTCCCTGATTCATTCATTCATTGAGTTTGCTCAGTAAATATTTATTGAGCATGTACTGTGTCTCCGGAATGGCTGGAGGCTCTGGGGCACGTGGAGAGCATGACAGTTGTGCCTCAGAGGCTGTGTTCAGCAATGATGTAAAGAGGAAATCTGGCCGGGCAGTGACTCACCCCAGTTCTCCCAGCATTTTCAGAGGCCGAGGTGGCCGGATCACTTAAGGTCAGGAGTTCGAGACCAGCCTGGCCAATATGGTAAAACGCCATCTCTACGAGAAATACAAAAATTAGCCGGATGTGATGGTGGGTGCCTCTAGTCCCAGCCACTCTGGAGGCTGAGGCAGGAAAGTTGCTTGAACCTGGGAGGCAGAGGCTGCAGTGAGCCGAGATCATACCTCTACACCCTAGCCTGGGGGACAGAGCAAGACTCTGTCTTAAAAAAAAAAAGAAAAACCGCAATGTAAAAACAGCTATCTGACATAAAAAAAATAAAGAAAAATTCTGGGTGCAGTGGCTTATGCCTGTAATCCCATCACTTTAGGAGGCTGAGGTGGGTGGATTACCTGAGGTCAGGAGTTCGAGATCAGCCTGGCCAACCTGGTGACAGCCTGTCTCTACTAAAAATAAAAAAATTAGCTGGGCGTGGCGGCACATACCTGTGATCCCAGCTACTCGGAAGGCTGAGGCAAGAGAAACACTTGAACTCAGGAGGCAGAGGCTGCAGTGAGCTGAGATCATGCCACTGAACTCCAGTCTGAGTGACAGGGCAAGACTCTGTCTCAAAAAAAAAAAAAAAGAAGTGAAATGTATTGAAAGATGTTTCCCCGTGGAGGCCCTGAGCAGGGAAGCGTCCTGATCCTGTGCGTCTCTCCTGGCTTCCCACAGCTGCCAGCCACCCTTGGTGCTTCTTGGCTTGTAGATGAGTCACTCCAGCCCCTGCCTCCATCTTCCTGTGGCCGCTTGCTCAGTGTCTGTGTGTGTCCTTTTCTGTCTCTTAGAAGGACACTCTCACTGGATTTAGGTCCCACCCTAATTTGGTATGATCTCATCTATATCTTTACCTTAATTCTACCTGCAAAGACCCTATTTCCCGATGAGATCAGATTCCAAGGTTCCGAAGGGACCTACATTTTTATTTATTTATTTTTTTGAGATGGAGTCTTGCTTTGTTACCAGGCTGGAGTGCAGTGGCACGATCTTGGCTCACTGCAACCTCTGCCTCCTGGGTTCAAGCGATTCTCCTGCCTCAGCTTCGAGAGTAGCTGGGACTACAGGCACACAGAACCATGCCCAGCTAATTTTTTTATTTTTAGTAAAGACGGGGTTTCACCATATTGGCCAGGCTAGGCTTGTCTCAAACTCCTGACCCTGTGATCCACCCACCGTGGCCTCCCAAAGTGCTGGGATTACAGGTGTGAGCCACCATGCCTGGCCTCCACACACACACACAAAATATATATATTAATTAGCTGTGCCTAGTTGCACACACCTCTGGTCCCAGCTACTCAGGAGGCTGCGGTGGGAGGATTGCTTGATCCTGGAAGGTTGACCCTGCAGTGAGTCATGATGGCAGCACCACACTGCAGCTGGGGGACAGAGCTAGACCCTGTCTATAAAAAAATAAAGTATATGGAGGGAGGTGCAGAGGTTATATGCAGACATGTCATTTTGTATCAGGGGCTTGAGCTTCTGTAGGTTTTGGTATCCGTGGGACATCCTCGAGGTGATCTCCTATGGATACCAAGGGATGACTGCATTTTTTTTTTCTTTTTTTTTGGAGAAAAGGAAAACAAGGGAGGGGTGTTTTGTTGTTTCAGGTAAGGGGGTCAGGAAGGCCTCACTGAGCAGAGGACATTTGAGCAGAGACCTGAAGGAGGCGAGCCGTGTGATCTGAGGGAACCGCATGTGCAAAGGCCCTGAGGCAGCAGTATGCATGGTGTGTGGAGGAAGAGCCACGAGGCCCGCAGGACTAGAGCCCAGCGAATCAGGACAGCCAGGAGGCCTGCGGGGCTAGAGCCCGGTGAACCAGGGGAAGAGAGCAGGAGGTGAGGGCAGAGGGAGGGGGACCTCGCGCTAGATCCTGCCGGGACCCCTGGGCTGTGGTGAGGACTGTGAGTGAGCCGGGGGCTAAGTGGAGTGTTGAAAGCAGACTGGAATTGCTGTAAGTACGAACGGGCGCCCTCTGGTGGCTGCTTTTGGAACACACTGGGGATGGGGATGGGGATGGGGATGGGGCGGGGAGAACAGCATCCCGGGCCAGGGAGGAGGGTGGCTGAGACCAAGGGGTGAGAAGCGGTCCGGTTTTGCATCTGTTTTAAATGTGGTGCCATCAGGATTTGCCAGTGGTTGGATGTGTGGGAAAGAGAGGACTCCAGGATGACCCCCAGGATTGGAGCCTGAGCACCTGGAAAGATGGAGTTGCATCTTTTGAGACAGGGACGATGGTGAGAGGAGCAGGTTTGGGGCATCGTGGGTTAGAGAGGATGGCCTTGAGGAGGCATTGAGAGGCCTGCGGGGCATCTGTATGGGAGCCTTGAGTAGACGCCCAGCCATGTGAATCTAGAGCTGAAGCGAGTCGTCTGGACTGCAGTTGGAAATCGGGGAGTCCTCAGTAGACAGATGGCATGTGACAGCCCCAAGGGAATGCTTGAGGGTGGAAAATGGCAGCCACAATTGCCACGAAGACCCAATTAAGTCATTCATTTTCTTGTGTGTGTGTGACAGACTCTGTCTCTGCCTCCCAGGCTGGAGTGCAGTGGCACAGTCTCAGCTAACAGCAACTTCCGCCTCCTGGGTTCAAGCAATCTCCTGCCTCAGTCTCCCGAGTAGCTGGGATTACAGGCACCTGCCACCATGCCCAGCTAATTTTTGTATTTTTAGTAGAGATGGGGTTTCACCATGTTGACCAGGCTGGTCTCGAACTCTTGACCTCAAGTGATGTGCCTTCCTCGGCCTCCCAAAGTGCTGGGATCACAGGTGTAAGCCACCGTGCCCGGCCCCAATTATGTCATTCCTTTAGCAGATATTTGTGCGAGGCCTGGTGCCAGGTGCTGGGTCTTCACCGAGGAGCAAAATTGGGCCTGCATCGTGCACTCTGGAAGCTGAACGTGGGTGGTGGGGCCGGTCATGAACCAGATGCCCTTCCCAGTGATGGTTAAGTTCAGACCATGAGGGCGAGGGGCACGGTGCTGTGCAGGAGGGTAACAGAGTGGACCTTGACTTCTATACTGGGGTCTGTGTGCAAATTAGAAAAAGGTGCCTCTTTCTCTAGCCTGGCACTGTCTGTTGTGATAGCCATGAACTTCATTCAATTTAAATGTCAACACTAGCTGTTAAAATGTAACAGAATTTTGCTGGGCGCAGTGGCTCACACCTGTAATCCCAGCATTTTGGAAGGCTGAGGCGAGCAAATCACCTGAGGTCAGAAGTTCAAGACTGACCAACATGGAGAAACCTCGCCTCTACTAAAAATGCAGAATTCGCTGGCTGTGGTGGCTGGTGCCTGTAGTCCCAGCTACTCGGGGGAGGCTGAGGCAGGGGAATTGCTTGAACCTGGAGGCGGAGGTCTTGGTGAGCGATCGCACCATAGCACTCCAGCTTGGGCAACAAGAGCAAAACTCCATCTCAAAAAAAACATTAACATAACTAAACAGACTTAAAAATTTTGTTTCTCAGCATATTGATCATGTTTCAGTTGCTCAGTAGCTAACTATGGCCAGTGTCTGACCTCATTGGACAGTGCAGCTCTAGAACATTTTCCTCCTGCAGGGAGATCTAGTGGATGGTGCTATTCTGTCCCTTGATTTCCATCTGAAGGGTGGCTGTCATGATAAATGGACAGGTCTACCCTTAGATCTGGTACCTTTGTGCAGTGCACATCCTACCCAGCCACACAAGGGTGGCCCTGCTCAGTTTGATCAGTGGAGAAAGGGTTCTTTTTTTTTTTTTTTTGCCTTTGAGACAGAGCCTCACACACTGAAACACTCTGTCGCCCAGGCTGGAGTGCAGTTGGTACGACCTCAGCTTATTGCAACCCCTGCACAGCCTCCAGAGCAGCTGGGATTACAGGCACCCACCACCATGCCCGGCTAACTTATTTGTATCTTTAGTAGCAACAGGGTTTCACCATGTTGCCCAGGCTGGTCTTGAACTCTTGGCCTCAAGCAGTCCTCCGGCTTTGGTCTCCCAAGGTGTTGGGATTACAGGCGTGAGCCACCGCCCCAGCCAAGGCTTTTCGATGGTGATAATGGAGCTGGAAAATGACAGAGTAAGAATTCAGTAGCGAAAAGGGTAAGAGGCAGGAAGGGGGTAGGGAGAGTCTTCCAACAGTATGTGCAAAGTCTCTGTGTCTTGAGGAACTAAAACCAATTTTTTTTTTTTTTTTTTGAGATGGAGTCTTGCTCTGTCACCCAGGCTGGAGTGTGGTGGCGTGGTCTTGGCTCACCACAACCTCCGCCTCCCGGATTCAAGTGATTCTTCTACCTCAGCCTCCTGAGTAGCTGGGATTACAGGCATACGCCACCATGCCCAGCTAATTTTTTTGGTATTTTTTTTAGTAGAGATGGGGTTTTACCATGTTGGTCAGGCTGGTCTTGAACTCCTGATCTTGTGATTCACCTGTCTCAGCCTCCAAAAGTCCTGGGATTACAGACGTGAGCCACCGCACCTGGTTGGTTTGTTTTTATTGTTTTCTTGAGACAGGATCTTCTCTGTCACCCAGGCTGGAGTGCAGAGCTGTGATCATGGTTCACTGTAGACTGAGTCTCCTGCCTCAGCCTCCTGAGTAGCTAGTACCACAGGTGTGCACCACCATGCCTGGCTATTTATTCATTTATTCATTTATTTTTTGAGACGGAGTCTCGCTCTTGTTACCCAGGCTGGAGTGCAATGGCGCGATCTCGGCTCACCGCAACCTCCGCCTCCTGGGTTCAGGCAATTCTCCTGCCTCAGCCTCCTGAGTAGCTGGGATTACTACTACCATGCCCAGCTAATTTTTTNTTTTTTGTATTTTTAGTAGAGACGGGGTTTCACCATGTTGACCAGGATGGTCTCGATCTCTTGACCTCGCGATCCACCCGCCTCGGCCTCCCAAAGTGCTGGGATTACAGGCTTGAGCCACCGCGCCCGGCTTATTTATTTATTATTTTTATTTATTTATTTATTTATTTATTTATTTATTTTTGTAGAGATGGGGTCTTGCTATGTTGCCCAGGCTGGTTTTAAACTCCTGGGCTCAAGCAATCCTCTTGCCTTGGCCTCCCAAACTGCTAGGATTACAGGCATGAGCCACTGAGCCCAGCCAACCTAAAGCCAGTCTGGATGGTATGGAGTGACTGAGGGGGCCTGTGGTCCTGTGAGGCCTTGCAGGCTCTACTGTAAAGCGTGGTCCTGATTCCAGAGGGGTGTAGAAACCTTGGAAGGGTTTTAGCAGGAGACTGACAAGGTCAGATGTGTAATTCTGGTTACACCACTTCCTGGCCGTGTGACCTTGGGCAATTAACCTGTCTGTGCCGCCGTTTCCATATCTGTAAATGAGGGTTTTACACTGTAAGAATGTGCATGTAACATACTTCCAACTGTGTCTGGCACATAATAAGTGCTATGTAAATGTGCACTATTGTCATTGGTGATGATCGTCGTTACTGTTTGACAGGCTCCCCCTGGAAGCTGTGTAAAGAACCAATTGGCAGGGGATGGGGTGTGTGATGGGATTTGGGGAGAACACGGAGAAGGCTGTTGGGCTCACCCAGGCCGGACGAGATGGCAGTGGCTGGCAGGCACTGAGATGGGGCCGGTGGGGAGGAGAGAGCTGGGTGAAGTGCCGGTCTGCTTGGAGGTGGAATCGTCAGGATTGATTGTGACAGGGAACGGAGCAGCAGGGATCACGTGCGACGTCCAGGTTTCTGGCTCGTAGCCCTGGGACGATGTGAAGTTTCCAGAAGAGAATTTGGCTGGCAGTGGACATTTGATCGATGCAGGTTTCTTTCTCCAGCTTTCCAACTGCAGCTCAGCCTGGGAATGGAATTTCTCAAGGTCACTCTGTAAGTCCCAGAACTGCTCGGCCAGCCTAGGCTGGAGGATTTGGGCACAGCCTGAGGACTTACTTCAAAGGAGGATTTTCTTGGCTTGATTCTTTCTCTTTTTCCTTTTTTTTCTGAGATGGAGTTTCACTCTTGTTGCCCAGGCTGGAGTGCAATGACGTGATCTTGGCTCACTGCAACCTCTGCCTCCTGGGTTCAAATGATTCTCCTGCCTCAGCCTCCCAAGTAGCTGGGATTACACGCTTGTGCCACTATGCCTGGCTAATT
>NW_016107581.1:1729548-1762353 GCF_001604975.1 Cebus imitator | reverse complement strand
GAGGCAGGAGAATTGCTTGAACCCGGCAGGTGGAGGTTACAGTGAGCTGAGATTGCGCCATTGCCTTCCAGCCTACGCGACAGAGTGAGACTCCATTTCAAAAAAGAAAGAAAGAAATGAAAGTATCTGGAAAGGATAATGTCTCCACAATCCTTCCTTCATGCAGTGACCTAGCCCATCTTTTTCTCTTTGACTCTCCTCTTAGGCCTTGTATGACCCCATCAACCCTGACAGGGAGACCCTCGATCAGCCATCACTGACAGACCCCCAGCGTCTGTCCAATGAGCAGGAGGTGCTTCGGGCTCTGGAACCCCTGCTAGCCCAGGCCAACTTCTCCCCGCTATCTGAGGACACCCTGGCCTACGCGCTGGTGGTCCATCACCCTCAGGATGAGGTCCAGGTACCTGGCTCCCCAGGAGTATGAAACTCCCAGGAGGCCTCTGGGGTGGGGCAGAGCCTCTGGGAGGCAGGGGCTGCTGGGAGTTGTAGTCCTGAGCCCAGGACATTGGCCCACATGGTGCACTTGGTGAATTCAAATAAGGTGCTACTTTTGGCCAGGTACAGCGGCTCACGCCTATAATCCTAGCACTTTGGGAGACCGAGGAGGGCAAATCACCTGAGGTCAGGAGCTTAAGACCAGCCTGGCCAACATGGTGAAACCCCATCTCTGCTGAAAATACAAAAAATTATCTGGGCATGGTGGCGTGCCTGTAATCCCAGTTACTGGGGAGGCTGAGGCAGGAGAATCTCTTGACCCCAGGAGGTGGAGGTTGCAGTGAACCGAGATCACGCCATTGTACTCCAGCCTGGGTAACAAGAGTGAAACTCCCTCTCAAAAAAAAAAAAAAAGGAGATGCTACTTTTTCAGGTCATTTCACTGCCATCTGCTGGAAAAGTATCATATGATATGGCCCTCTTAGGACTAGAGACTTTAGTGCCATCTGCCAGAATTGTAATAATAATCTAATACAAGGCTGGGTTCAGTGGCTCATTCCTGTAATCCCAGCATTCAGGAGGCCAAGGCATGAGGATCGCTTGATCCCAGGAGTTCCAGACCCATCTAGACAACACAGGGAGGCCCCATCTCTACAGAAAATACAAAAATTAGCTGGACCTGGTTGGTGCGGGCCTGTAGTCCCAGCTACTCAGGAGGCTGAGGTGGGAGGATCGTTTGCTCCCAGAAGTTTATGGTTGCAGTGAGCCGTGATCTTGCCACTGCCCTCCAGCCTGGATGACAAAGCGAGGCCCTGTCTCATAACAAAACAAAACAAAACCCAAATACCAGAAAGCACGCAAAATGCTAACAAAATTATGAAAAATACTAAAAATGTGTGGGCGTGGTGGCTCATGCCTGTAATCCCAGCACTTTGGGAGGCTGATGTGGGTGGAACACTTGAGGTCAGGAGTTTGTAACCAGCCTGGCCAACATGGCGAAATTCCATTTCTACTAAAAATACAAAATTAGCCGGGCGTGGTGGTGGTGGGCATCTATAGTCCCAGCTACTTGGGAGGCTGAGGCGTGAGAATTTTTTGAACCTAGGAGACGGAGGCTACAGTGAGTTGAGATTGCGCCACTGTACTCCAGCCTGGGTGACAGAGTGAGACAATATCTCAAAATAAAAATAAAAACAAAAATACTAAAAGCTCCCAAAGTTTTACATTTTAGTGATTTTAAAATGCACTTTTTCCAAAGTCATGTTTTGTCATCTCTGAAATTGGGATGTGATTTACATGTGACGGTGTGACATCATTTAATTGGCAGTGTATTTTGTTTTTAGTTGCTTCATGAAATAATCAGAGTCAGTGACACCTTAGATTCTAGGAAATATAGTCATAAAGATGACTACTACGTGAATGGCACTGCATTAGATGGTGTGCCCTTGTGCAGTGCACAATGTGGACAACAATATGTGGCAGCCGCACCTAGACGCTGAACTGAAAGGTGATAAGTGGGAAAACAGCAAATTATCTCGTGGCAGGGCATCTGATTCTGGTATCCTGCCCTCAGCACCCCTGTCCATGTTCAGCTGTCACTGATTCCTTCATCCCCCGGCAGGTGACGGTAAATTTGGATCAGTATGTCTACATGCAGTTCTGGGCCCTGGGCCAGCGAGTCGGGCAGATGCCCCTGAAGTCCAGCGTGGGCTCCAGGCGTGGCTTCTTCACCAAGCTGCCCTCCGCAGAGAGGTGAGGCGGCCCTTGTTCCCCAGCTGCAGCGAGAGGGAGCAAGGTTAGAGTCAAGAGGGGACTGACAGGTCAGTGTCTGGTTTGGGCATGTGGGCCCCGGGTGGGAAGCTGAGAAACGGGAGGCATGACTCATCCAAATGCTGCCTTTTCTTCCCAAGGGAAAGTGAGTACTGCACTTGATTCCCAGGGGAAGAGAAAGGGTGGGGACTGTTCTCCTCATTTTCCAGTAAGGAAAACCGAGGCTCGGAGAGGGGGGTCCACGTTCTGAAGCTGCGGCGCGGCCAGGATTCCGATGAACAGCCTAACCTCCATGTCCAATACCAGGGATGGATCGCATGATCGAACCAATCCCCTGTGGTTGGTTGGACACAGTTGTTTTCTGATTCATTCCCCACGATGACTGAGTCAATTTTAAGATGGTTTTGAGACTGTAGATCCAGAACGTGCGTCCTGGGGTCGGAGCCTCCCGGGGCAGCCCCGATCCTGCTCCTGCCTCTGTCTCTGTCGCCCAGGAGATACTTTAAGCGGGTGGTGCTGGCGGCCCGGACCAAACGAGGACACCTGGTGCTGAAGAGCTTCAAGGACACGCCGCTGGAGGGCCTGGAGCAGCTGCTGCCTGAGCTGAAGGTGCGCACGCCCACCCTGCAGCGCGCCCTGCTCAACCTTACGCTGCTGGTCTCTGGCGTGGCCATCTTCGTCAACGTGGGCATGGTGGTGCTTACCGACCTCAAGGTGGCCACCTCCCTGCTGCTGTTGCTCTTCGCCGTCTTCATGGGCCTGCGGGCCTCCAAGGTGAGCGTGCACCCGCTGCGCCTCCTGCAGCCTTGCGCTGTGGGGACCAGGTCAGGCCACCTACAGTTGTCTGTTTCTTGCATTTGTTCCCGGTCATGCTGTCCTCTCTCCCTCCCTCCCTCCTTCCCTCCCTCCCTCCTTCCCTTCCTTCCTCTTTCCCCTTCCCCCTCTCCCTTCCTCCCTGCCTTCCTTCCCATTCTTCCTTGTTTTTCTCCCTTCCTTCCTTCCCTTCCCTCCCCCTCCCTCCCTCCCTCCCTTCTCTCTCCCTCTCCTTTTCTTCTTTCCCTTCCTATTTCCCTTCCCTTCATTCTTCCCCTTCCTTCCCCCTCCCCTCCCGTTCCCCATTCCCCTTAGTTTCCCCTTCTGCTCTCTCTTCCTCCTTCCCTTCCTTCCCCTCCCTCCCTCTCTCCATCTCCTTCCTCCCTCCCCTTCCTTCCTGCCCTCTCCTCTGCTCCACTCCTCTCCCTTTCCTTCTCTTCCCTACTTCATTTACTTAACACCCCTTGGGTAGGTTTCTTAATCTCTCCAAGCCTCAGTTTTCTCATCTGGAAAATGGGGGTGATAGTGAGATCTGCTTGGTAGGGTTGTGAGTATGAAATGAGCATCTGTGAGAAGCACCGGGCAGTGCCCAGCTCATGGCACGGCTACATAAGAGTTGACAGCCGCTCACTGAGTGCTGGCTTTAGGGGCGCTTTAGTGATGTGGTGAAGGGGGTGTGTTCTGGAGTCAGACTTCCTGGATTTGAATCTGACTTTACTGTCTTCTGGCTGTGTGATCTTGAGCAAGTTGCTTAACCTCTCTGTGCCTCAGCTCAGACATCTGCAAAGTGGGGATGATCATGGGACCTAACTCATAGGGGTGTTGCGGGATTGAATGAAAGAACAAGTACACGGTGCTGAGAACAGAACCTCCCACACGGCACAGGAAGTACTATGTGAGAGTTAGCTATTACCAGGACGATGATGATTATCATGGCTGATTGGGCTATTGGTTCCAAGTCGCCATCCTGACTGGGTATCATTATCACTGGGAAAGCTGGCTGACAAATGCAGCCTCCTGGGCGCCAGTCCTAGTGGACTGAATTGGAAACTCTGGGACTGGGGCCCAGGGAACTATATTTTTTAACAAGCTCCCTTTTGATTCTGCTACATGTGAGTGCCGGGCTGCCTTGAACAGTTGTACAGGTTGTTCACCATCCAAGAATTCGTGGCCGGGGGGGCCAGGTGGGGGCTGACACCCAACTTGCACTCCATTTGCCAAAACGTGTGTCTTGTCTCGAGCCTGAGTCTGCCCAGAGGAAGCTGCCTTGTACTGACTCTCCCCAGGGTTGGCACTGGCCCCAGGAGTGTAGACTGGTGTGAGGCATCTGCTGTACCCGGTCATTCACCTGCTGGCTCATTGGTTTTCAAGCTGTTTTCAGCCATGCTGACAAGCTCTGAGGAAGCTGGTGATAAATCCTGCAGATAATAGCCAGGCTGCACCGCCTGAGAGGGTGCCGGGATACTCAGCCAACAGAGGGGCTGGGGAGGGAGCAGTTTCTGCCTGGGACCAGGGCTCAGGCAGGATCTGAGGAAAGCTCTGGGAGAGGGGGGTTGAGCCTGGTGGGGAAAGGGCCCTCAAGCTCAGCCTGGCATATCTCAGGGGGCTGGATCCAGCGAGCAGGGGAGAGGGGGAGGCCCCAGAGGTTGGCAAGGGCTTCAGATACCCAGAGCGGTGCCTGCGGCTTTATCCTCAGAGCAGCAGGGAGCCGTGGAAGGGGTGTAAGCATGGTGGGACAGCTGTGACCCGGGAGGACAGGGGGAGGGGCCCGATGAGAGGCAAGGAGGCCGGTGTCTCTGGGGAGAAGACCCTGAGTCCCAGCCTACAGTGACCCTCCGCCCACCCCTTGGTGGCCCCGGGGCGGGCTGTCAGGCTCTGAAAGACCCCATTTCAAACCCAGTTGACACCAGGCATGGTGGCACATGCCCGTATCCTGGCTACTCTGGAGGCCTAGGTGGGAGGATCGCTTGAGCCCAGAGTTGGAGTCCAGCTTGGTTGGGCAACATAGTGAAACCCTAAATCCACAAATAACAATGAGAAAGCCCAGTCTGCGAGTTACTTTAGTGCATTCATGAGGCATTTCCCCACCCCCTGGGCTGAGGGCCTTTACATGCAGGCCCTCCGCCAGGTGCAGTGGCTCGCGCCTGTAATCCCAGCACTTTGGGAGGCCGAGGCGGGCGGATCACATGAAGCCAGGAGTTCAAGACGAGCCTGGCCAACATGGTAAAACCCTGTCCCTACAAAAATTACAAAAATTATCCAGGCGTGGTGGTGCATGCCCGTAATCCCAGCTACTTGGGAGGCTGAGGCAGGAGAATCGCTTGAACTTGAGAGGTCGAGATTGCAGTGAGCCGAGATCGTGTCACTGCACTCCAGCCTGGTGGAAGAGCGAGACTCCGCCTCAAAAAAAAAAAAAACAAAAAAACCAGTGGGCCTTCTCAGACTTGCTCCTGTCTGGTCCCCCTCCTGCACTCCCAGATAACTGTGTTCACTGCAAGCCCCTCCCCTAGGCCCTAAACCCAGCTCCTTCTGTTCCCTGATGCACCCAAGCCCTCTCCATGTGCAGCAGCGCGTTCTCACCAACCCAGACTGCAGCTGCCACAAACTCCCTGCTCCTCTCAAGTTCCCCATCTCACCTCAGAACAGGCACTCAGAGCCCCGCTGCAGGATGCGGGATGTGGAATACAGGGTGCAGGGTGCAGGGTGCAGGGTTTTTCTTCCAGGGTGTAGGGCTCCTCTGCTTCTGCAGTTTCCACATGAGCTCTCTACGGTCCACACTCAGATCAACCTGGACGTTCCTGGCTCTGGGCTGGACCCCTCACTCTCACCGTAGGCCAAGCACAGCATCTACCCTGACACTTTCTTTTCTGGGTTCTGCTTCTATGGATGGCCTGTTGTCTCCCCAGTCACTGCCTAGACCCCCAGCATGCCCTTCCTGCCCCACCTGTGTGCCCCCACCCCCGGCCTCTTCCCGGCTTCCGGTGGGTCCCTTCCAGCCCATTCCCCACTCGACCCAGAACTGTCCTGCCCCTCCCCTGGGCACAGTCTGGTGCCCGGGACCCTGCTTCCCAGCCTCACTGGACACAATCCTTGCCCTGGAATCTGTGCCTCAGCTCCTCCTTCGTGCTTGTGGAGCCTCCACCCTGCCGCCCCTTGCTCTCTGCCTTTGCCTGTGCTGTTCCCTTGGAGTGAAATATCCTTCCCTCTTGTTGGGCTGGCCAGTCCCTGCTTACCCCTAACCCTCAGCTCAGAGGCTGCCTGCTCTGGGAAGCCTTTCCGGATGTCCCAGGCTAGGGTGATGGCCCTGTAGGCTCCTCCATACTCTGGGCTCCACTGTGAAGCTCCTTAGCTCGGCATAGAGCAGGCCCCTGGGGCAGCCTGGGGAGGGTTGTTGAATTGGTGCCCCTGAGATGCAGCGGCTGGATTCTGCCCTGGAGGGAGAGGCACAGGAGCCCAGGGCAGCATCTGCTCATCCACAAGGTGACGTCCATCCTGAACCTTGAGAATGAGGCAGTGAACGTT
Organism: Cebus imitator; assembly: GCF_001604975.1. Classification (NCBI taxonomy): domain Eukaryota; kingdom Metazoa; phylum Chordata; class Mammalia; order Primates; family Cebidae; genus Cebus; species Cebus imitator. The sequence goes on along the minus strand of NW_016107581.1, from coordinate 1,755,813 downwards.
TTCCAAGAACACACCAGGGGTGCCTTGGCCCCTCCCCCTGACCTCCCCAGTCACAGCTGTCCCTCCGGGCCTGGAGGCCTGAGAGAGCAGGGCCTGTTCAGGGTAAACTGGCTTATTCACCTTAGGCCATTCAGAGGGGAGGAGCAGGAGGTGATGGGGAGAGCTTCATGTGCTGAGCCACAGAGGTTGGACTCTGAGAGCACTGGGGAGCCATGGGAGTATCTTGAGGAGGGGACGGGCAGGGCCAGCTCCGAACCTGTGCGCAGACAAACTGGACGGGGAAGACTGAGGCCAGGATGGAGGCTGGGGTGATGCAGGGGAGGGCAAAGTCTGAGCCAAGACTGAGCCAGGGAGCTGCAGAGGAGGGGAAGGGCAGAGAGGGTCAGGGGACAGCAGGATGGGGCTGGGACTGGCAGATTGGCGGAGGGAGCAAGGATGGTGCTACTGGCCTGCGACGGAGTAGATGGAGGGGCTGCCCAGGACATAGATCCCAGGCTAGGAGGAGCTGGTGCTCACTCACTGTGGGCCCTGGTGAGTGCTGAAGGGACCCTCCAGGGCAGGGGGACCCCTCTCCAGGGAAACTCTGGCTTCATCTGTGTGCCATGGAGTGACCTGCTTTTTTATTTTTTTATTTTTTATTTTTTATTTTTTTTGAGACGGAGTTTCACTCATGTTACCCAGGCTGGAGTGCAATGGCACGATCTCGGCTCACTGCAACCTCCACCTCCTGGGTTCAGGCACTTCTCCTGCCTCAGCCTCCTGAGTAGCTGGGATTACAGGCACGCGCCACCATGCCAAGCTATGCTTTTTTAATGAGAATTCAGCCCCGTCGGCCTGGCAGATACGGGTACAAACCAAATGTGTTTTTCATAGCACACGGTTCCTAATGCACGCTATTCCTGCATCTTGCCCTCAACCCAAGAAATGGCGATTCATTCCAATGCAGGCACATAAACTGGCCGTGCAGGCCTTATAAGAAGACGGCACGGTCCACATGCAAGTGTGTCATTGATACCATGCAGGCCATTTCAGCGATTTTCTGGGGCATGCTGACTTGAAAGACATTTCATCTCAGGCCTCAATGTAAGATGGGAACACTTGGCTGACCGCAGAGGCTCACACCTGTAATCCCAGCGCTTCGGGAGGCCGAGGCAGGCAGATCACCTGAGGTCAGGAGTTCAAGACCAGCCTGACCAACATGGAGAAACCCATCTCTACTAAAAATACAAAATTAGCCAGGCGTGGTGGCACATGCCTGTAGTCCCAGCTACTTGGGAGGCTGAGGCAGGAGAATCGCTTGAACCTGGGAGGTGGAGGTTGTGGTGAGCTAGGATTGTGTCACCGCGCTCCAGCCTGGATGACAGAGTGAAACTCCATCCCCCCCCAAAAAAAAAGATGGGCGTACTCTCTGGGCACCCAGCACAGGGTGTGGATGACTGTTCCATCGTAGCTGATGTTTGGTGAGTGTTTCTGAGGGGGCCAGGCTCTGTCCCAGTGTTTTATTCACTGTGTATTGGCTTCCTGAACCCTCCCTGGCATTGGCACTGTTTTACAGACAGTGCTGTCCCAGGACTTAGGTCTTACCAAGGGCTCGCAGCTGGTAAGGGCATACTGGAGTCAGGCAGCCAGGCCTGCCAGCTAGAGGATCCAGTGGCCCTGAGCTCATTTTGTGGCTGAATGGAGGAATCTGGGTACAGGTATTCTTTTCTTTTCTTACTTTCTTTTTTTTTTTGAGCCACAGTTTCACTCTGTCGCCCAGGCTGAAGTGCAGTGGCACAATCTGGACTCACCGTAATGTCCGCCTCCTGGGTTCAAGGGATTCTCCTACCTCAGCCTCCTGAGTAACTTTAATTACAGGCAAATGCCTCCACACCTGGCTAATTGTTATATTTTTATTTATTTATTTTTTGAGACAGAGTCTTGCTCTGTTGCCCAGACTTAGCTCAGCTCACTGCAACCTCTGCCTCTCGAGTTCAAGTGATTCTCCTGCCTCAGCCTCCCAAGTAGCTGTGATTACAGGCACCCTGCCACCACACCTGGCCAATTTTTTTTTTTGTATTTTTAGTAGAGACTGGGTTTCATCATGTTGGCCAAGCTGGTTTCGAACCCCTGAGCTCAAGTGATCTGCCCATCTCGGCCTCCCAAAGTGCTAGAATTACAGGCATGAGCCACCATGTCAGTCCTAATTTTTGTATTTTTAGTAGAGACGGGGTTGGGGTTTCACCACGTTGGTCAGGATGACTTAACTCCTGACCTCAAGCAATCTGCCCTCCTTGGCTTCCCAAAGTGCTAGGATTACAGGTGTGAGCCACCATGTCTGGCCTGGGCACAGGTTTTCAGTGAGAGCCCAGAGGGCACTGATGCCCTCACTCCTTATCAATACCAATGATGAGAACAGGGCTCTGAGCAGGGAGAGTAGTGGGGAAGGGGGCAGCCAGGAGACAGTGGGGCCCAGACCTGCTCTTCCCCCCACCATCCTTCCCCTCTCCTCTTCTCTTTACAATTTAAAATTTTTTTTTTTTTTGAAGACCAGGGGTCTCACTCTGTTGCCCAGCCTGGATGATCATGGCTCACTGCAGCCTCAGCCCCCTGGTTTCAGGCGATCCTCCTGCCTCAGACTCCTGAGTAGCTGGGACTACAGGTGTTCACCATCACACCCAGCTAATTTTTTTTTGTTTAATTATTTTTTGTAGACACAAAGCTTTTACCATGTTGCCCAAGCTGGTCTTGAACTCCTGGGCTCAGGCGATCCTCCCCGCTTGGCCTCTCACTGTTGGGATTATAGGCATTAGCCACTGTACTTGGTCTACAGTTTAATATTTTAAATTATTATTTTTTCATTATGGAAAAGTTCAGACAAATACAGAAATAGAATAATATGATAAACTCCATTAGCCAGCACCCAACATCAACAATTAGCAAGTCAATCAGATTTCCCCTAAAGACCCCACTCTCCTGCTATTGGATGGTTTATGGTTTTGAAGCAAATCCTACCTAGACTTACCTGGAAATACTTTATTATGTCTCTAAAACATAAGAATTTATTGTAACAATTTTTTTTTTTTTTTTAAGACAGAGTCTCACTCTGTCTCCCAGGTTGGAGTACAGTGGCACGATCTCGGCTCACTGCAACCTCCGCCTTCCGGGTTCAAGCGAATCTCCTGCCTCAGCCTCCCCAGTAGCTGGAATTACAGGCGTGTGCCACCAGGCCTGGCTAATTTTTTTGTATTTTTAGTAGAGACATGGTTTCACCATTTTAGCCAGGATGGTCTCAATTTCCTGACCTTGTGATCCATCCACCTCAGCCTCCCAAAGTGCTGGGATTACAGGCATGAGCCACTGCATTGGGCCTGTAACAAAATCTTTCAAAGCTTAAACTCCTATCATCTGCAAATTTTTGGGCAAATCCATTAATAGATGGCTCAGATGAGCAAACCAGTGCAGTGGTTGCCAAAAGCTGTTGGCCAAATGGGGCTGGTGATCTCCTAGCCACTGGAATCCTCGAGGGCATGTGTGTTAAAAATACAGATCCCTGGCTGGCGCCTTGGGTCACACCTGTAACCCCAGCACTGTGAGAGGATGAGGAGCGAGGATCGCTCCAGGCTGGGAGTTTGAGACCGGCCTGGGCAACACAGGGAGAACCCCATCTCTACAAAAAATACCGGGCTTGGTGGCACACACCTGTAGTCCCAGCTACTTAGGAGGCCTAGGTGGGAGGATCACTTAAGGCCAGGAGTTCAAGGCTTCAGTGCGCTATGAGTTGCCTGGGAATAGCCACCAACTCCAGACTGGGCGACAGAGCAAGACTGTGTCAGTAAAAAAAAAAAAAAAAAAAAAAAAAAAAAAAAAAAAAGAAAAGAAAGAAAGGGAAGGAAGGAAAGGAAAGAAAAACCACACACAGACAGACAGATCCCCCGACTGAGCTTGAGCTCTGGGGACCCTTACTGAAGAGGTCTGGGTAGGACCTCCTCGCCTCCCCAGGGGAGTATGCGGCGTGGGCCTGCCAGCGTGGGTGACCCCGGGGGCTGTGTATGGGTGGGGACGCACTCCGAACTGAGCCCACAGGGCACTGTCCCCCTGCAGATGTTCGGGCAGCGGCGCAGCGCGCAGGCGCTGGAGCTGGCGCACATGCTCTACTACCGCAGCACGTCCAACAACTCGGAGCTGCTCAGCGCCCTGGCCCTGCGCGCCCAGGATGAGCACACCAAGGAGGCACTGCTGGCTCACAGCTTCCTGGCCCGGCGGCCAGGGGGCATGCCAGGCCCACTCGAAGGTAGGACACGGCCTTGAGACCCTGTGCCCAGGGGCCACACCCCCACGAGGCCCCGCCCCAGTGAGACGTCCCCACCCCCACTTCCCACGGGTGGACCTGACGGATTTGCCTCAGCAGATAGGACCTCCGAATTCAGCCTCCGATCTTGGTCCCTGATGTGACCGCCCTTTCCTGACCTCAGCCTGGTTGGGACCCTTGGCTCAATGGCACGGCCCCCTCCTGGCACACTTTACTCCACCTGAGCTCACACTCTCCCTACAAGAGAACCTGCGCCTCCCTGTGTGGGCCGCAGGTGGTCCCCTTCCCTACAGGAGCCTCCACCTTCCCTGCCCAAGAGCCTCTGACTTGTCCCTGGACGAGAGCCCCAGATCTGGGCCTTCTGACCCTCTCGGGCCTCCCCAGCCTTGTTCCGCTGCCCTCCAAGCTTCAAGTTCACCCATAGACTTCTCCTAAACCCAGACCCTTCCTATTCTTTTCCCTACGCCTCCTCGCTGATCCCCCAAATCTTCCCCTATCTCAATGTGACCTCGGAACACCTGCCTCTCCCCTTGCAGAGACCTCCACGTGGCTCCGGTTAGAGGTGGAGAACTGGCTTCTAGCCAAGTCAGGCTGTGAGGTGGCCTTCAACGGAACTCGGGCCCTGGCGCATCTGCGGGCCCTGACCCCCAGCATGGGATTGTTCCCACCCCCAGGTTTCCCCAAACTAGACCCATTGGCTCCAATCACTTCCGAACCCCCGCAGGCCACACCCAGCAGTAACAACCCCTGAGTAGAACCTACCTCCCTGCCCCGTCAGCAGGCTAGGAACTAAGCCCTGCCTGCTTTGCGACAGGCTGTCAATTACAGTTATTATACTTTTTCACTCCAACTTCTAATAACTGACAGGTAATTATTTTTGCTACACTGTGTGCTTAAGCAAAGCAGCCAATCAAAATAGCCAGCAGTTGCTAAGTTACCCCCGCCCCTTCGATGAACAGCCAATCAGAGCGATTTAGCTCTGCTTCTATTTCATTTCTTAGTCCCACCCTTACCATAAACATTCGAACGTGGGTTGGCTGAGGAGCTGGGGTGTCTGCCAATCACAGTTGCTCGACTCTGGCTTCTGCAAACCGCCAGGTAGAGTTGTTAAAACCGTGCCCTCCCGAGACTATATATCATTGTCTTTTTTAGCCCTCTCCAGGCAAACTGCCCATCATGTGCACCAAGGCCGTTTAGCCCCGCCTTCTGGCAAACGGCCAGTGACAGCTGCTGGGTTCCATCAACCTTGGGCAGCCGGCTGTCGCTGCAGGGAAGCAACCAATAAGAATTTCTAACGGAAACCTGATCTTGCTATCAATTGCTGCTGCTTACATGGCAGGCCAGCTGGTCAGCTGCTGATCAGGGTGTCTAGGCTGAAAGGGTTAGGGGACCTTGTGCTAGGTAGGTGAACCAGAAACCACCCTCGCCGCCAAGACTCGCTCCCTACCTGGCTCCCCAGCAATCTCAGGTGCCTTCCTCGCCCAGGTCCTTCACCCTTTCTACAGAAACTACCTCGGTCTGGATCTCCCCACCACCAGCAGCCCGTGCAATATTTATTGGTCTATCAATTTCTCCCGTCTCTCCTCTCCCAAAGTAATAAATCATGTTTAATAAGCCTGGATGAGGCTACTCTCAAAACACGGCCTTTAGGATAACGCTGCTCTGTAGGAGCAGTTAAAAAATTATTTTAGGCTGGGCGCGGTGGCTCAAGCCTGTAATCCCAGCACTTTGGGAGGCCGAGGCGGGTGGATCACGAGGTCAAGAGATCGAGACCATCCTGGTCAACACGGTGAAACCCCGTCTCTACTAAAAATACAAAACATTAGCTGGGCATGGTGGTGCGTGCCTGTAATCCCAGCTACTCAGGAGGCTGAGGCAGGCGAATTGCCTGAACCCGGGAGGCGGAGGTTGCGGTGAGCCGAGTTCGCGCCATTGCACTCCAGCCTGGGTAACAAGAGCGAAACTCCGTCTCAAAAAAAAAAAAAAAAATTATTTTAAAACAATATCTGGATGAGTGGGATGGCTGCAGGAGTTGGAGGGAAGGAAAGCATTTGAATCCTGGAAAAAAGAGAGGGACTCTTGACTAGGTCCTGGGGTCCCAGACAGAGAAAGCTATAGTCCTACAGAGATGCTAGGTTTGAGGTTGGTGAAACAAAGATGGTCACAGAAGAGGATTTTTTTTTTTTTTTTTTTTTTGAGGCAGAGTTTCGCTCTTATTGCCCAGGTTGGAGTGCAATGGCACGATCTCGGCTCACTGCAACCTCCGTCTCCCGGGTTCAAGCGATTCTCCTGCCTCAGCCTCCAGAGTACCTGGGATTACAGGCATGCTCCACTATGCCTGGCTAATTTTGTATTTTTAGTAGAGATGGGGTTTCTCCATGCTGGTCAGGCTGTCCATGAACTCCTAGACCTCAGGTGATCTGCCACCCGGCCTCCCAAAGTTCTGGGATTACAGGCGTGAGCCACCGTGCCAGGCTGGAAGAGGATCTTAGAAGGACCTGATTCCCGAGGAGTCCCAGGACCTGATGAACAGAGGAGATAGGGTAGTCATGTACAGTTGTGCAGATTTTTTTTTTTTTTTTTTTTTTTTTTAGAGGGAGTCTTGCTCTGTCACCCAGAGAAGGGAAGGCCCAGGCTCTTAGATCTGTGGGAGGGAAGAGGTGCCTGGGTCGCGGCTCCTGTGTCCTCGGGAGGAAGGGGTTGGGGGCTGGGAGATGGGCATTCTGAGGGCTGAGCAGCTGGTAGTGTGGACCCTGTTAGGTTCAGGAGAAGTCAAGCGTGCGCAGCCTGGGTCCCGGGAGGCAGAAGGAAGGAAGGAGATCAAAGCAGAGCCCGCGGTTAAACAGTTTTATTTTTCTGGAGGGCGCGCGGCGTGGGGCCGGGAGCGGGTGGGGGCGGCCAGGCGAGGCGGGGCGCTCACTCCCGCTTCCGCAGGTGGATGTAGATGATCCCGCTGACCAGGGCGAGGGGGAAGGCCACCCAGGCCAGGGCGAAGCAGTAACCGAAGCTGCCCCCTCGCGGGTGCTTCGCCAGGATCTCTTCGACGTGAATGGCGTAGATCAGGGCCCCGGTAAACACCGCCACGCCTGGAGAAGTCGGAAACCATGCGTCACGCAGTACCCTCCAGGAAAACTACATTTCCCAACATCCCCGGGGGGGGGGGGACAAAGAAGCGCCGGAGGGCGAGTGGGCAGCACCGCTGCCTGCTGGGAGTTGTCGTTCTCTCCCCAGCGCGGTGCAGTTGCAGCGCGGCCTTGGGTGACTGATTCAATTATCTCTCTAGGTTGCATTTGCCCTTCCGTAAAATGGGACTATAATATCTCTCTGTCCATCCAAGGAATATTTTTGAGTGTGTTTCTATAAGCCAAACGTGTAATCGTAGATCAATAAAGCAAGAGAGAGGCTTTGCAAGAACCCAGGGAGATGCTTCCCAAACTGAGGACTATGATTAAGTTAGCCCTTTGCACCTGAAGTCAAAATACTGAAAAATAAGCAAAAAACTCCCTGATGTGTCTGATGCACAATATGCACGCGAGAAACAGCAGTTGGCTGACATAAATACCATTACTCTTATGATTCAGAGATCTCTACTGAGGTGCTAATTAGCTTATCCCCTCACCTCACCCCCAATTCCTGGGATCGAAACTATTTACCTGTTACCTAGACTATGAAACTTCTTCCCCAGCCCTGGCTCCCTGAAGCCCTAAGTTCCCTAATGACTCATAAGCACAAGCCACAACTATCATTAGCCACTAAAAACTACAAGTCCCAGCAATCCCCTGGGACAGAGAGGTAGCCCACAGAGGCACCTCCTGTGGCTCCTGGGGTGTTGAAAATTGTTTTCTTCTACAAGAGGCCCATTCTCAGGGCCCCCAGCATCTTGACGCACCCCACTCCCTTCTGCTCAATTCTTGGGGAGTTAGGGGTGGGGAGGGGCAGTGCTCACTGGTGCAAAGCTGGCAGAGGCCGGTGGCATAGAAGAGGCCTCCTCGTCTCATGGTGTAGAGCTGGAACATGAACAGGATGAAGGACAGACAGCAGAGGATGAGGGAGAGCACCATGAGGACCTGCACCGCCTTCAGCCAGCCTGCAGTAAAGGAGGACACAGAGGGGGACGTCATGGTGGGTCCAGAGTTCCAGCTCCACCTGCTTGCTCACCATATGACCCTTCTCTGCCCCATCCCTGCTCCCCTTTAGAGGGGAGCTTAGATACTTAGATGTATCACATTGACCTTGAGCCCTGTGAGCTTGCTAAATTCTCTTCTCAGTTCTAGTAGTTGCTTTGAAGATTTTTTTTTTTTTTTTGAGACCAGGTCTTGCTCTGTCATCTAAGCTGGAGTGTAGAGGCACAATCATGGCTCACTGCGGCCTCATCCTCCTGGGCTCAAGCAATTCTCTCACCACTTCGTCCCAAGTAGTTGGGACCACAGGCACAAGCCACCACACCTGGGTAATTTTAAAATTTTTTGTAGAGACAGGGTATCCCTATGTTGCCCAGGCTGGTCTTGAACTCTGGGGCTCAAGTGATCACCCCTCCTCAGCCTCCCAAGGTGCTGGGATTACAGGCATGAGCCACTGTCCCTGTCCACTTTGCAGAATTTTAAAGGATTTTCTACATAAACAGTATGTTTAGTGGGAATAGAGACATTTTTTCCTAATTCATTTCCCATGACTTTTATTTCTTTTTCTTACCTAGTTGCATTGGCAACTCCAGCAAAACGTTGAATTGAAGTGGTGAGAGCAGGCCACATGCTTTAATCTTAGTTTTGCATTCAGTCTTTCACACAGAACTTTACATAGATGCAGCATATCTATAACTTTACTTTAGAACTCCAATGCACCTGGCCCCACCCCTTTAAAACCTTTTTTTTTTTTTTTTTGAGATGGAGTCTCACCCTTTTGCAGGCTAGAGTGCAGTGGTGCAATCTCGGCTCACTGCAACCTCCAACTCCAGGGTTCAAGCGATTCTCCTTCCCCAGCCTCCCAAGTAGTCAGGATTACAGGAGTGCACCACCACACCTGGCTAATTTTTGTATTTTTAGTAAAGTCGAGGTTTCACGGTGTTGGCCAGGCTGGTCTTGAACTCCTGACCTCAGGCGGTCCACCCACCTTAGCCTCCCAAAGTGCTGGGATTACAGGCATGAGCCACTGCGCCCAGCCCCCTTTAGAACCTTAAAGTGGTTTCAGCCCCATCCCCTGGGAACTTGGATAAATTGGTCCCAGGCATCCATTCAGAGCACCACCCCCATCTCCTTAGAGCTTTGGAAACATAATCTAGTCTTCTCAGAATCTTAGGAGCTTTCTTTCTATTCCTTAAACCTATAGCATGCTGTCTCACCCTTTCTGAGTCAGAGAAGGAGGCTTTTCTCTATATGGCCTCTTTAAAACAGGAGGTACTGACCAGGCACAGTGGCTCACGCCTGTAATCCCAGCATTTTGGGAGGCTGAGGCAGGTGGATCACCTGAGGTCAGGAGTTCGAGACCAGCCTGGCTAACATGGTGAAACCCCTGTCTCTACTAAAAATACAAAATTGGCTGGGGGTGGTGGCGCACATCTGCACTCCCAGCTGCTTGGGAGGCTGAGGCAGAAGAATCGCTTGAACCTGGGAGGCAGAGGTTGCAGTGGGCCGAGATAGAGCCACTGCACTCCAGCCTGGGCAAGAGCAGCAAAACTCCATCTCAAAAAAAAAAAAAGAACAAGAGGTAGGTACATCCAGACAGGCGGGACATGCATCAGCCCTAGGCATTCAGCCCCTCAGGCCTGGACCCCGCCCACTCCATCTTTGAGGGCTTCCCAATTCTCTGTCCTCTGAGGACACTAGGGGTTTCCCTTCCCCTTTGCAGACCAGCCCTGCCCCCTCACCCCTCACCGTTCTCGCTGACGTTACTGCAGGCCCACGTTTTGTTTTCATTGTTCCACGTGCAGTCATACCAGAGATTCAGGGACTCTTTCCCAGGGAGAGTCCACCAGGACTGGGATAGACAGAGAATGAAACAAGGGGCAGGGTTAGGGAAGGAGAGGGGATAGGGTCATGGAGACTGTGGGGAGGGTTAGGAAAAGGGCGTGGTGTCTGGGCTGGGGCAGAACTGGGGAGAGCTAGGATTTAATGTGAAAGGGGGTGGGGTCAGAACAGGGAGGAGGCATTGGAGGTAGAGCTAAAAGGGTCAATCTGGTGGCTCAGGCCTGTCATCCCAGCACTGTGGGAGGCCGAGGTGGGTGGGTCAGTTGAGGCCAAGGGTTCGAGACCAGCCTTAGCAACGAGATGAAACCCCATCTCTACTAAAATACAGAAATTCGCCAGGCATGATGGTGGGTGCTGGTAATCCCAGCTGCTTGGGGGATGCTGAGGCAGGAGAATCGCTTGAACCCAGGAGGCCGAGGTTGCAGTGAGCCGAGATCGAATCACTGCACTCCAGCCTGGGGGACAGAGTGAGACCCTGTTTCAAAATAAGTAAAATAAATACTAGGTAAAAGAGGCGGGGCCAGAGTGTTTTTAGAGGAGGGGCGTGGCGGGATTGTGCAGGGGAGCAGAAGAGCCCTGAGCTCCAAGTAGGCTTACCTTGTCCAAGGTGGCCACGAAAAGCAGGATGAGAATAAGGATGTGAAGGGCTGAGACCACCAGCAAGAGGAGCGACATGGCTGCAGTGGAAGCCTGGGGAGGGGGAGCAGGGGACAGAGTCTCAAGAGGTTGGCACAGGCCAGGCACAGTGGCTCATGCCTATAATCTCAGCCCTTGGGAGGCAGAGGCAGGAGGATCACCTGAGGTCAGGAGATGGAGACCAGCCTGCCCAACATGGTGAAACCCCATCTCTACTAAAAATACAAAATTAGCTGGGCGTGGAGGCGCGTGCCTGTATTCCCAGCTACTCGGGAGGCTGAGGCAGGAGAATCACTTGAACCCAGGAGGCGGAGGTTGTAGTGAGCAGAGATTGTGTCATTGCACTCCAGCCTGGGCGACAGAGCAGGACTCTGTCTCAAAAAAAAAAAAGAGGTTGGCACAAAGGTAGGTGAGATATCTCCTGATGGAGGAAGGGCTTCGGTGCAGACTCCTGGGTCTCTCAGGGAGGAGGGGACTGGGGCCTGGATTCCTGAGTTCTTCATGGGCTGCAGGGGTGGAGAGGGCCAGAGATGGACTCTTGGGGTCCCGGAATGAGGAGGATTAGCAATGTGGCTCTTTTCTCCCCAGAGCCCTGTCTCTGGGTACATACAGGCCAGATAGTGAAAATTCAAGTTGAGACCCCTGCCTTGCACCCCGATGTATCAGGAACGAGGAGCTGCCCTCAGCAACAGGCATCCTTGACTCACACCACTCCTCTCCTGGGGTGAGGGGAGGAGGGGGACCTGATGAGTCATCTGGTGACTCATCCCACCCCCCTGCCTCTAAGCACCAGGGAAACCCCAGCCCCTGGCGATGTCCACAAGGTCCTCACCCCACCCTGCTGCCAGACTGGTGCCTGCTGGACATCTTCTGGAGGAAATGGATGGGATTCGTGCTGGGGGGAAGAGAGGCCTGAGAAGAAGGAGTTAGCCTCCCGGGACCCTTCGGTGCCCAGGAACGGAGGACCTAGAGGTCTCCCAGACTTGGGGTGTTGTCATGCAATTCCTGATTTTAGGGCCCTCAGAGGAGAGTGGACACGGCTCAGGAAAAACTGCACAAAGTTTTCCCGTGGAGGGCTCTGCGGGACCCCAAAACTTTGCCCAGCCCCACCCCTTCCTATATTCCCATCTCAAGTACTAGGAGATCACTTATTAAGTTACAAGGATTTCCAAGAGTGGGGGGATCTCTCCCAGCCTGGGGGTGTCCTTCCCAAACTGCTACATTCCCAAATAAATTAAGAAGTCTCAGGCCGGAATAACGGACTGGAAACTTACCGAGAGCTGCGAAAAAAGTCAGAGCTGCAGTCGGGAGTCTCGTCCCTCGCTCGGGCCTCCGTGCCCCGCCCTTCTCCTCCCTCCTTCCACCCTCCGGAGGCCCCCCCTACCCCCGACTCCCTGGCCGCCTTCCTCCCTCCCTCACTCTCTTCCAATCCGGAACCCTTTCTTTCTCGCTCGCCCTCCTTATGCCTCTCTTCTCCCCCTCCTTGCCCTCACTTTCTGGGCCTCTTCTCTCTTGCTCCCGTTTTTCTTTATCCCCTCCTCTTAATATATACTGACCCTTTTATACCCACCCTCACCGCACCCAGCTGAGGTCAGCTGCCAGGCACTGGTCAGTGGGAGGGCCCAGGCACTCCGGTTCCTCTTTCTTTGGGCCCTCACCCAATCCCCCCAGACAGTCATCGTCTGGGGCTCCCTCCCAGGGTTGAGATGAGAGACTCCTGGAATGGGGCCCTCGGGTGGGGCAAGCGTCAGGGGTGGGAGGGCCCAATTCTTAGGACACTTGGGTCTTGAGATCTTGTCCTGGGACGGGATGTCTGCTTTATCTGATGGAGCTTGGGGCTGGAGAGGAGTCTGGGAAAGGAGGCCAGATTTCTGTGGCATGGTTGGAGGTTGGGCTGGTGAAGTTGGCCCCGTGGTGAGGGTCAGAGGATGGGAGGTGAAATTTGTGAAACTCGGCAATGCACGGTGACTCGCGCCTGTAATCTCAGCACTTTGGGAGGCTGAGGCGGGCGGATCACTTGAGCCCTGGAGTTCGAGACCAGCCTGGCCAACATGATGGAACTCTGTCTCTACTAAAAATACAAAAATTAGCCGGGCATGGTGGCCTGCGCCTGTAATCCCAGCTACTCTTGGGACTGAGGCAGGAGAATCCCTTGAATGCGAGGTGGATGCTGCAGTGAGTCGAGATTGCACCGCTGCACTCCAGCTGGGCAACAGAAGGAGACTCTGTCTCAAAAAAAAAAAAAAAAAAGGAAATGTGTGAAACTCTGGAATGGGGAGGAGGTGGAAGTTAAGGATCCCAGCGCCATCATTTCCTGGCTCAGTTACCTTAATACACTTCTTTCACCCATCTGGTTTCCAGTATCTTAGTCTATATCGAGAGAATAACAACACTGACAAAATACTAATACTGATAATAATAATTCTGATACTTATGCTGAATGAATACGGTAATACCAATAGCAGCACACTCCCACACCTAACCTGTTCCTTACTTCATCACACATTTATTGGACATCTACTCTTATCTGGGAGTTAATAATGAAGGCAGACATGAGCCCTGCTGGTATTACAGAGTTTGTCTTCTGGGAGAGGGAGACTGACAAGAGAAAACATAGCGGCGATGAAGATAAATTTCAGATAGGGTAAGTGCCTTGAAAAATAAATACAATAGGCTGGCGCAGTGGCTCACACCTGCAATCCCAGCAATTTGGGAGGCCGAGGCCGGCAGATCAGACCTGAGGTCAAGAGTTCAAGACCCGCCTGGCCAACGTGGTGAAATGTTGTCTCTACTAAAAATACAAAAATTAGCCAGGCATGGTAGCAGGCGCCTGTAGTCCCAGCTACTAGGGAGGCTGAGACAGGAGAAATGCTTGAATTCGGGAGGCGGAGGTTGCGCTGATTGTGCTACTGCATTCCAGCCTGGGTGACAAGGTGAGATTCCCATCTCAAAAAAAAAAAAGAAAAAGAAAAAGAAAAATACAATATTAAATCAAATAGAGTGATGGAGATAATGACGGGATGTGGGGGAGACTACTTGAAACAGGGTAATCAGGGAAGGCCTCTTGGAGGAGGTAACATTTGAGCGGAGACCTGAAGACAGGAGTTATTTGAACACAGGGGTGGGGGAGCGGTGGGGGCGGCTTGGGAAGAGGAAGTACAAAAGCTCTTAAAGCTTTTGAGAACAAGCTCAGGTTGTTTAGGGGCAGACAGAAGGACCAGTGTGGCTGGAGCACAGGGAGGCAGAGGGAGTGGTGAGAAGGGAAATCAAAGAGTGCCCTTGAGGACTAGAGGAGGAATTTGGATTTCATTCTCAGTGCAGTGGAAAGCCATTAGGTTTTAACAGAAGTGTAGTACCAAAGATTTTTTGTTGTTGAGATGCAGTTTCGCTCTGTCATCCAGGCTGGAGTCCAGTGGCATGATCTTGGCTCACTGCAACCTCTGCCTTCCGGGTTCAAGTGATTCTCCTGCCTTAGCCTCCCAAGTAGCTGGGATTACAGGTGCTTGCCACCATGCCCAGCTAATTTTTGTATTTTTAGTAGAGACGGGGTTTCACCATGTTGGCCAGGCTGGTCTTGAACTCCTGACCTCCAGTGATGTGCCTGCCTTGGCCCCCCAAAGTGCTGGGATTACAGGCATGAGCCACCATGCCTGGCCCCAAAGGTTTAATGTATACTATTATTTTTGTTTATTTTGGGGATATTAGGGTGGGGCGGTGATGACTACTACATACATGAATCTCTTGGGAGGGGACCAAGTGTCCGGGACTCTGATTGAGAGCAGGGGTATTCAAATCCTGGATCCAGGGAAGGGAACTGGATGATGGATGGGATGGGCATGGTGGGATGTCTGGATATCTGATGGGGCCAGAGCTGGGTTTGGGATAGCTGTTGCTGATTTGGGCTCCCTGAGGGGGTGAGGGATGGACAGTTCAGTGCCTGGCTGGGTACCCCGAGACCTGGAAGCTGGAATACCAGTATAGCACAGATTCCAGAGCCACACTGGTTGGACTAAAAATCCAAGCTGTTTTACTCATTGGCTGCGTGATTTTGGGCAAGTTACTAATAACTTCTCTATGCCTCAGTTTCTTCATCTGAAAAAAGAGGTAACAGTAAATACATTATAAGGTAGTTCTCAGGGTAGTGCTTGGCCCACTGTAAGTACTGTATGTGCTCATCATATCAGGCATTAGGGGGTACCGTGATTCAGGATTTCTAGGAGTTGGGGAAGGGGCAAATTCTTGGGTCCATTGGGTCTCAAGGCTAAAGCCAGGAATCCAAAAGGAGGGTCCCTGGGGTAGGAAAATAAGTAGTCCCAAACTTAGGTGCCTAAGTGGGACAGAGACTGGGGGTCTGCACTCAGATTCCTAAGGAAGTTGCAAAGTCTGGGTCACTGAAGGAAAAATTAGGGGCTGGGGAGCCATGTGTTCTTCTTGGAGTGCAGGGAAAGGGGGCTCCACCTTCTTGGGAGGAGTAGGGGTAGCCAGGGGCTAGGAAGATGGAAACTTGGGCCGGAGAGGTGAAAAACACGAGTCTAGGACTCAGAATCAAGTTCCCTGAGTGGAATCGGAGCCAGGCTTGGGTACCCTGGGGATATTACAGGGGTCCCCACGGTAGGGCTATGTAGAAGGGGAAGAATCAGGGGATCTGAGGCCCCTCCTGGGCCTTGGAGATTATGAGGTGAGGTGAGCTGAGCTGAGCTGAGCTGAGCTGAGCGAAAGCGGGCCGCTTCCTCCCACAGGAAACCGCAGGCGTCGGGCACACCCAGCCTGCAGGGAGAGGCGCTCACTGCCCGCCTGCCAGCCGGGGAAGGCCCACGTGAGTAACAGCCGCCTCGGAGGGGGCGTGCCTTACAGAGTGAGTGGGTGTAACCAAGAGGGGGCGTGGCCGGAAAAGCGGGGATGGCACGAACGCCCGAAGCCCCGCCCACTTCCGCCTCTCAGCGCGCCGACGCGGTAGGCGGCGAAGGGCTTTTGGCGGCTTCCCGGGAAGCCGTTGATCGCGCTTGCGTACTGCTGAGGCTGTCGTGAGCGCTACTTCTCCTCACAACTCGCGGCTTCGGCACCGCCTTCCTTCCTGTGAATCCTTAATCTAATGTGGTATTAGCTTAAGACAGGCATCTCTCGGGCTCCGTCTAGAAGGACTTCGGCCTGGCTTCAAGGACTTCCATAAAGGTCCCCGCAGGCTCTTTCAGCTCCCGCCGCTTCCAGGTCCGCGGTACTCCTGAGACCTCAGCCTCGAGCTCCCCAGGACCATCCGACCTCCCCCAGGCCGTCCAGGCCTGAGGGCTTCCCGATTAGCCCGCCCTTCACCGCCCTCTCACCAGGCCCCACGTAAGGCCTTCCAAACCCGGCCCTCGCAGCCCGCCCCTTACGGGGACGCCCCTCCCCTCGCCAGTCCCGAGGCCCCGCCGTTTACAGGTGTCTTTGCCCCTGCCGTCGTCAGCCCGGAAGCCCCGCCCTTTACAGGTCCCCGTCGGCTCCAAAGCCCCGCCCCTCAGAGTTCGTCCCACTTTCTCTCCTCGAAGGTCTCAGCCCCGCCCATCATAGCTCCGTACGCCCCGCCCCTCGCAGGACTCAGCTCACAGCCCCGCCCCTCGCAGAACTTAGCAGCCCACCCCTCACGGGCCCTCCTGGCTCCGCCCCCCTCAGAACCTCCCCGCCCATTAGTTCATCCTTTTTTTTTTTTGAGACAGAGTCTTGCTCTGTCGCCCAGGCTGGAGTGCAGTGGCGCGATCTCAGCTCACTGCAACCTCCACCTCCCGGGTTCAAGCGATTCTCCTGCCTCAGCCTCCCGAGTAGCCGGGACTACAGGCACGCGCCACCACGCCCCGCTAATTTTTTGTACTTTTAGTAGAGGCGGGATTTCACCATGTTGTCCAGGCTGGTCTCGTACTCCTGACCTCAGGTGACCCGCATGCCTCGGCCTGCGAAAGTGGTGAGATTACAGGCGTGAGCCACCGCGCCCCACCTCGCCCATCAGTTCTAAGTCCCCGGGAACCCTGCAGGTCTAGCCTCGCAGCCTTCTCTGCCCCTCCTCCCGTAGTTTCTCCCGCGGCCTTGGTCCCTCCCCGGCTGCTGTCCTCAGGCCTCATTGGTCCCTTATCTCCCCAGTAACCAGACCACAACACTGAGCTTGGAGTACCAAGAACAGGTCAGGCCCGTGAGCAGGTAGGGCCCCCGACTCCGCCAAACCTGCCCAAACCCCCTACAGCAGGCCCGGGGTTCCCCCTCCCCTGCGACCCAACAGCCCGGCCTCGGATATCCGGAGAGCCCTCGGATATCCTGTTCCCTTCCAACCTCGCGCCAGAGTCGGAGCCAGAGACGCAAGACCCACAGTGTGAGAGGTGGGAGGACGGGAGAGATGTGGGAGCGGACTGAGATAGGTCTCCCTCCAACCCTTCTTGGAGGAATGAGGTCAGCGCGGTTCTAGGGTCACCCCCTTGCAATTCCCAGTCGCTTGCAGTTCATCGACCACCCTCCTTTGGGCCCTCGCCCGCCTGCTCTCTGAAGTGTCTATGTCCATCCCTACAGGAGGCCAGCCCTTTTTGGCCAGGATGCCTTTGGGACGCCCGGCAGGGAGTGCCCGCTCCGAGGAGGGAAGCGAGGCCTTTCTGGAGGGAATGGGTAATTCATGCATTCTTTGTTTCGTTCGCCCATTTCTTTTCCAGCCCTTAGCTTTCCCAAGTTCCAAGTCCTATAGGGAGGGGGGAGAGTGTCCGTCCAGGAGCACCCTGTGGTGGGAACAGATATGCACCCTAAGGGAGGCAAGGTGGGCACCATCGTGGGTGGGCCAAGTGTGGGGAGTGGGGCAGGCTGGAGACTTCAGGCAGCAGGAGAAGTTTGAGTGGGGCCCAGCACTCTCTGTAGGAATTGCCAAAGGGAGAAGGAGGGAAGGGTGTTTCTGCAGGGATAACAGAATGTGGCTAGAGCAGGCTTTCTCAAACCTGGGTACTGTTGACTCTTGGGGTGGGATAATTCTTTGTTGTGGGGGCTGTCCTGTGTGTTGTAGAATGCCAAGCAGTGTCCATGGCCTCTGGATACTCTGGTACTCACTGGATACCAGTAGCACCCCCCCTTCCCCACAAGTCGTGACAATGACAAATGTCTCTAGGCTGGGCATGCTGGCTCATGCCTGTAATCCCAGCACTTTGGGAGGCTGAGGAAGGAGGATCACTTGAGCCCAGGAGTTCGAGACCAGCCTGAGCAACACAGTGAGACATCATATCTACAAAAAAATAAAATGAGCCAGGTGTGGCATACACCTGTAATCCCAGCTACTCGTGAGGCTGAGGTGGGAGGATCCCTTGAGCCCGAGAGGTAGAGGCTGCAGTGAGCTGAGATTGTGCCACCGCGCTCCAGCCTGGGGGACAGAGTGAGACCCTGTCTGGAAAAAATAAGTCTCTAGACATTGCCAAGTGTTTTTGGAAGTCACAATCACCCTCTGATTGAAAACTACTGGGCCTTTGGAGGCGGGGAGCGTGTGGGCAAGACCGGAGAGGTGGGTAAGGTCAGGTCACTTGGGGCCTTGGATGCCAGGCTGAGGGGCTGACACTTTGTTCTGTGGGTACTGGGGCATCATGGGAGGCCTGTGAGGGGTATGGGCAGTTGTGGGTGGGGTAGGGTCAGCTGTGGGTGTAGAGAGACCCTCTGGGACTGTGGGGGAAGGCTGGAAGTTGAGAGAAAGGCTGGGGTGATGGTCCAGGTAGAAGAGGATGAGGCTGAGCCCAGGGGATGGGCTGAGAGAGGGAGGAGGCAAGAGGATGGGGCTGAGGGCTGCTGATGGTGGGGCGGAAAAGGAGGGAGGGAGCAAGAACTTTCCCAATTCTAGGTGGTGTGCCCAGGTCCCAGAGGACCCAGAGGCCTTCCAGAAGTGCCCTCTGGTGGGATGGGAGTGGCTTTTAGGGAAAAAAAATCCTGAGTTCAGTTTTGAGTATGGAGGGATGAGGAAGCTTGAGGGATCCCAGAACTGAGGTTCAGTCCTAGAGGAGTGCTGGGGGCTGGGTCTGCAGTTCGTTTGCAGTTTGTGAGACCCCAGAGGGAGCAGAATTCCCAGGTCTTTGGCTGGAAGGAGCTGGTGGTCGGGATCCCTGTTGAGTCCCTTGGCTGGCCCTGTTCTCAGTGGATTGGGAGCTGAGTCGACTGCAGCGACAGTGCAAGGTGATGGAGGGGGAGAGGCGGGCCTACAGCAAGGAAGTCCACCAGCGCATCAACAAGCAACTGTGAGCCTGCGCCTGGGCCCTGAGCTGGGGAGGGAGGCAGGCTGGACTCCTGGCTCTGAGTGGGAAGCGCAGGAGCGGTGTGTCCCGCCTTTAGGGATGCTGAGTTCTGCTCTCTTGCTGGCCCCTCTTCCACGTCCCTGCCTGGGTAGCGAGGAGATCCGGCGCTTGGAGGAGGTACGCGCCGATCTCCAGGTGCAGATCAGTGCAGCCCAGAACCAGGTCAAGCGGCTTCGGGACAGCGAGCGGCTGGAGAACATGGACCGCCTGCTGAAGGGCCGGGTCCAGGTGCAGGCGGAGGTCGAGGAGCTGCAGGAGCAGACCAGGGCCCTGGACAAACAGGTGGGTTCTGAGATGGGTTTCTGCAAATCCTGCTTACACGGGCAAGTGTTGTAACCTCCCTGAGCCTTAGCTTCCTCATGTGAAATCAGGCTATGAGGCCGGGCACGGTGGCTTTTGCCTGTAATCCCAGCATTTTGGGAGGCTGAGGTGGGCAGATCACTTGAGGTCGGAGTTCAAGACCAGCTTGGCCAACGTGATGAAACCCCAACGCTACAAAAAATAGAAAAATTAGCCAGGCATGGTGGCATATGTAATCCCAGCTACTCAGGAGGCTGAGGCAGGAGAATCGTTTAAACCTGGGGAGGCAGAGGTTTCAGTGAGCCGAGACTGTGCCACTGCCCTCTAGCCTGGGTGACAAGAGTGAGACTCCATCTCAAAAAAAAAAAAATCGGGGTGATTGAAAACATCCATCTGGTAGAGTTGTGCTCAGTGGAAATATAGATGTTTGCTGCTTAGCACAGTCCCAGGCATTCAAAGAGCTGACTGTATGGTTAAGCAGGAAAGGTTTGCATGCTAGAGTCACTGAAACCTATGTTAGGGTCCTGGGTCTGACATCAGAGCTCTGTTACCACAGGCAGGCAGGTTTTCACCTCTCTGGGCCCTAGTTTCTTCATCCGCAAGAGGATGGTGGCAACACCGCAGTCTAGACAGGTTGTGAATCCCATCTGTTTCAGGACCTTGCTATTTGACCTTGAAAACAATGTGATTTTTCTAGGCCAGTGATCTGTCAAGTTTTTATGAGCATGACTCATGAGGTGTAGTTCATATGCACCAAGATGCATACTGATGTAAACACACACATATATAATAATATATCTGAAACAGAAGTTTCAGCAAATAATATTTTTTTTGGATGTGGGATTCATTTTGCTAAATGCTGGTCTACTCTTCATTTTAAAAACCCTGCTTGTCATTTGGGCACAGTGGTGCGTGTCTTGAGGCTGAGGGGGCAGGAGTGCTTGAGCCCAGGAGTTTGAGTCTTCAAGGAGTTATGATTGCCCCACTGCACTCCAGCCTGGGCAACAGAGAGAGATCCACTTTCTTTCTTTCTTTTTTTTTTTTTTAGATGGAGTCTCACTCTGTCACCCAGGCTGGTGTCAAACTCATGACCTCAGGTGATCCACTCACCTCAGCCTCCCAAAGTGCTGGGATTACAGGCGTGAGCCACGTTCCTTGGCCTAGACCCCCTTTCTTAAAATCACGCCACCGTACTCCGATCCGGGTGACAGAGTGAGACTCTGTCTCAAGACAACAGCAACGAAAAGCAAAACACAGTGATACGGCCACCGGCAAGGAATCCACAAGTCAAGGAATCCCGCCTGCAGAAACTGGCAAAGGCAAGGAATGAAAAGACAAATTCCAAACTGGGAGAAAACATCTGCAAAGCATGTATCTGATAGAGAACTTACATCCAGAATATATTAAGAACTCTCCCAAACTCCACTAAAAAGACGGACCTTACCAAGTGTTGGTGAGGATGTGGAGGAAGTAGAATTCTCATGGTGGGACTGTAGAATGGCACATGCCTCTTGGCACACAGTTTGTTTTTTGAGATGCAGTCTCGCCTATTGCCCAGGCTGGAGTGCAATGGCACAATCTCAACTCACTGCAACCTCTGCCTCTTCAGTTCAAGCGATTCTCCTGTCTCAGCCTCCAAGTAGCTGTGTACCACCATGCCCAGCTAATTTTTTTGTATTTTTAGTAGAGATGGGGTTTTCACCATATGATTCAGACATTCCACTCTTAGGTGTTTACCCAAGAGAAAAGAAAGCACATGCCCGTACAATGAATTGTTCATGGATGTTCATAACAACTCAACTTTATTTGTAAAATCAAAAACTGAAACAACCCAAATGTCCATCATTGCATTCTTTCAGTCGCTTGGCTGAATGGACGAGCAAACTGTGCTCTATGCATGCAATGGAATACGACTCGTGAATAAAAGAAATGGACTATTGATACAACATGGGTGAATCGCAAAATAACTATTCAGTGTGAAAGAAACTAGATACCCTTTTGATCCCCAAAAGAGTCCATACTATACAATTCCATTAATAGAAAATTCTAGAAAATGCAAACCAATCTATAGTGACAACAAAACCGTTCAGGATTGCTGGGGGAGTACTTGGCTGCAGGAAGAGAATGGGATGAGCTGCTATAAAAGGGCACAAGGAAACTTTTAGGGGTGATGGATATTTTTACTATTTTATGTCAAAACGTATCAAATTATATACTTTATTTAGAGACAGAGTCTCGCTCTGTTGCCCAGGCTGGAGTGCAGTCATGTAGTCTTGGCTCACTACAGTCTCCACCTCCCGGGTTCAAGCGATTCTTCTGCCTCAGCCTCCCAAGCAGCTGGGACAGCAGGTGTCCACCAACATACTTGGCTAATTTTGTATTTTTAGTAGAGACAGGGTGTCACTCTGTTGGCCAGGCCCGTCTGGAACTCCTGACTTCAGGTGATCTGCCCACCTTGGCCTCCCGAAGTGCTGGGATTACAGGCATAAACCATCATGTGTGGCCCAAATTGTACACTTAATTGTCATCTATTCTTCAATAATGCGATTATTGAGGCAGGAGGATTGCTTGAGCCTGGCCTGTGAGGTGGAGGCTATATTGAGCCTTGATGGTGCCACTGTACTTGCCCTGGGTGACAGAATCAGAACCTGTCTCTTAAAAAAAAGAAAAAAGGAAAGAAAGAAAGTAAATTTTGTTGGGATTCACATGCAGTTGAAAGAAATAATGCAGATATGCCTCTTGTATGCTTTGCTACATTTTCTCACAGTGTCAACATTTTGGGTGTTCTTTTCTTTTTTGAGGTGGAGTCTAACTCAGTCACCCAGGCTGGAGTGCAGTGGTGCAATCTCGGCGCACTGCAGCCTCCACCTCCCAGGCCAGGCTCAAGTGATTCCAGTGCCTCAGCCACCCGAGTAGGTGGGATTACAGGCATGTGCCATGACGCCCAGCTAATTTTTGTATTTCTAGTAGAGACGGGATTTCGCCATGTTGGCCAGACTGGTCTCAAACTCCTGACCTCAGGTGATCCGCCCGCCTCGGCCTCCCAAAGTGCTGGGAATATACGCGTGAGCTGCTGTGCCTGGCCAACATTTGGGTATTTGCCTTTTATCACAGCAACTGCTGAAAATCCAGCCTAACAAAGATGTGACATCATGAAAAGGATGATAGCGCCCCCTCGTGCTGAACTTGTGAACTACCTTGCGCTAGTAGTTGTGGTATCTGACCATATCAAGGTCTTCCTGCAATAAAATAAATTAAAAAAAAATTTTTTTTTTAAACATCCCAGGGGCCCGGCGTGGTGACTCATGCCTGCAATCCCAGCACTTTGGGAGGCTGAGGTGGGTGGATCACGAGGTCAGGAGTTCAAGACCAACCTGGCCAACATGGTGAAACCCTATCTCTAAAAAAGAACAAAAAAATCCCCATAGTGAGTCTTAAGTCTGCTGCAGCCCTCTGCAGCATCTTGGTGCATACGTGACAAAGCTCTACAAATTGGGTGGCTTGTATAACAAAAATATGTTTTCTCGCAGTTCTGAAGGCCAGAAGTCCAAGATCAAGGTGTAGGTTTGGTTCCTTCTGAGTGGTGTGGGGTGAATATGTCTATTCCATGCCTCTTTCTTTGCTTCTGTTGGCTTGCTGGCAGTCTTTGGTGCTCTTCACTTGGAGACGTGTCACCCAATCTCTCAGCTCACTGCAGCCTCCACTTCCTTGGTTCAAACAATTCCCCTGCCTCAGCCTCCCAAGTAGCTGGGACTACAGGCGCCTGCCACCACGCCCGGCTAATTTTCGTATTTTTAATAGAGGTGGAGTTTTGCCATATTGGCCAGGCTGGTCTCAAACTCCTGACTTCAGGTGATCCGCCCGCCTCGGTCTCCCAAAGTGCTGGGATTACAGGCGTGAGCCACTGTGCCCGGCCAACATATGAGTTTTTATGGGACACGATTCAACCCATAACAGAGCACAAATTGAAACACAGTGTTAAGCAATTCATTTATCTATTTAGTTCGCACGTTTTGTTGAACATCATCTTTGTCTCAGACACAGAGAAAACACAACTCTCTGTCCTCATTGAACCCCCAGTTTGCTTGGAGAGACAGAGCACACCCCAACAAGCACAGATGAATACAGAAATGAGAAGGACAGATTGGAAGTTGGCTTGAGGCATAAGCAGACCCAGGGATTCTACTGTCATCATTAGAATGTCTAATGTTCATTCTCAGCATCTCTCCAGCTCTCCCCTTCATTTCTGCCCACTGGCCCCATTCTCCCAGGATCCTCGCTGTGGTGGGTGCCATGACAGCTGAAGTCCTGGCATCTCATCCTTCCATCTCATGTGCTACCCCCAGACTATCAGGACAGGAGTCAGGGCTGGGCACGGTGGCTCATGTCTGTAATCCCAGCACTTTGGGAGGCCTAGGTGGGCTGATCACCTGAGGTCAGGAGTTCAAGAACAGTCTGACCAACATGGGAAAACCCCATCTCTACTAAAAATACAAAAACTAGCTAGATGTGGTGGTACATGCCTGTAATCCCATCTGCTGGGGAGGTTGAGGCGTGAGAATCACTTGAGCCTGGGAGGTGGAGGTTGCAGTGAGCCGAGGTCACACCACTTCACTCCAGCCTGCGTGACAGAGTGAGACTGTCTCAAAAAAAAAAAAAAAAAAGGAAACAAGTCAGGCTGGCTTCATGGGGTCACAACCCTATCTCTAGGCCAAGCCCTGTGAATCTCTAGAACTGGGTCATGTGGCTGAGAGGGTGATACGTTGTGGTTGGAAGGCCCACCAGAATCGCATGGAGGACTGGATACAGTCGGCGGAGGGGTACATGGGATTCTGGGGCGATAAGGACAGCTGATGTCTGCGATGTGTAATGACTCATTTTCCCTTGGCCATTCAATCTTTCCCACATCCAGGCAACCATAAACGGGTACCACCCTCTTTCTTCTAGATCCAGGAGTGGGAGACACGGATCTTTACCCACAGTAAGAATGTCAGGTCCTCAGGATTCATCCAAGATCAGAAGGTCAAGATCCGGCGAAGGATCAGGATCCTGGAAGACCAGTTGGACAGGGTGAGGGTCAACATTCTGGTCCCTCGGCCTGCCTGAATTGTGGGGTTAGGGGAAGAGCTGGGCGTGGTCGTTGGATTCCATAAACGGTGGACAGTGTGTGCACATGTGTGTCGGGTCACAGGATTCTGGAGGGATGGAGGTTCCCAAGGAAAGGAGACTGATGGGTCCTTAGAGGGGAGTGGACATTGCTTTCAGCAACCCCGGAGAACCCATGTTTCTCAGGAAACAGGCCAGCCCCAGCTCTGATAAGTGCCTCTTCCTGGGCTGAAATTGGAGGTGGGAGACAGGCCTGGCCTCAGGCCCACTCTTCCAACCACCTTTCTACTCCCAGGCCACCTGTCGCTTTGATATCCAGCTGGTGCAGAATGCGGCCCTGCGTGAGGAGCTGGATCTGCTGCGGATCGAGAGGAAACGCTATCTGAACATGGACCGCAAGCTCAAGAAGGTCAGCTGCCCTGGCATCCAGGGGAGGAGAGAGGGACCCCTGCCACGGTCCTCCCCCCAGCTGTTTCCCTACCTGCTCCAGCACTCAGGCCTCAAGTATGGAATTGACTAGAGCTGTAGGCTTGCTTTAGTCCAGAGGGCGTAGAGGCCTACGAGGAAAGTAGCCTCATTTATAGTTGTACAAAGCAGAGCGTCATCCTGAATGTTATCACCCAGGGCAATCTATGAGCAAGCAAGACCATTTATTATAAATTCCATGGGTATCTGAACCAGCCCTGTCCCCTCTCTTTTTTTTTTTTTTTTTTTTTGAGACAGAGTCTTGCTCCGTCCCCCAGGCTGGAGTGCAGTGGTGCGATCTTGGCTCACTGCAGCCTCCACCTCCCAGGTTCAAGTGATTCTCCTGCTTCAGCCTCCTGAGTAGCTGGGACTATAGGCACCCGCCACTGAGCCCAGTGAATTTTTGTATTTTTAATAGAGGTGGGGTTTCACCCTGTTGGCCAGGCTGGTCTTGAACTCCTGACCTCGTGACCCACCTGCCTCGGCTCCCAAAGTACTGGGATTACAGGCGTGAGCCACTGTGCTCGGCCCTTTCTTTTTTCTTTTGAGATGGAGTCTCGCTATGTCACCCAGGCTGGAGTGCAGTGGGGTGGTCTCGGCTCACTGCAGCTTCTGCCTCCCAGTTCAAGCGATTCTCCTGCCTCAGCTCCCAAGTAGCTGGGACTACAGGTGCCTGCCATTATGCTTGGCTAATTAAAAACATTTTTTTTTCAGTAGAGATGGGGTTTCACCATGTTGCCCAGGCTGGTCTTGAACTCCTGACCTTAGGCAATTCACCTGCCTTGGCCTCCCAAAGTGCTGGGATTAGAGGCATGAGCCACTGTGCCCGGCCTTGGGAATAATTTCAAGTTACAGAAAAGGTGCAAGAATTGTACAAAGAACTCCTATATATCCTTCACCAAGTTTGATCATTTGCCACATTTACACTGTCTTTCTCATGCCTCCTTACTATGCGTGTGTGTAATTATCATTTTGGTGAAAATAATTTGTTATCCTGATTGCTGAACTGTTTGATGGTATGATGTAGGCATTATGCTCCTAAGTACTTTAGAGCATTTTCTAAGAACAATGCCATTTTATTACATAATCACAGTGCTGCCTGGGCGTGGTGGCTCACGCCTATAATCCCACCACTTTGAGAGGCCAAGGCAGACGGATCACCTGAGGTTGGGAGTTCAAGACCAGCCTGGCCAAGATGGTGAAACCCCATCTCTACTAAAAATACAAA
>NW_016107581.1:1714006-1728133 GCF_001604975.1 Cebus imitator | reverse complement strand
GGAAACTCTCTTTGTCACTCAGGCTGGAGTGCAGTGGCCATGATCTTGGCTTACTGCCAAGCTTCTACCTCCTGGGTTCAAGCAATTCTCCTGCCTCAGCCTCCCTAGTAGCTGGGATTACAGGTGTGTACCACCACGCCCAGCTAAATTTGGTAGTTTTAGTAGAGACCAAGTTTCACCGTGTTGCCCAGGCTGGTCTTAAACTTCTTACCTCGAGTGTTCCATCTGCCTCAGCCTCCCAAAGTGCTGGAATTACAGGCATGAGCGCCCAGCCTATCTTTTCAAATTATTCTATTCAGAAGTTACTTGGATTAATTCCTTTATTTGGTCTTCTGTATAATGATGATGATTATTGTTATTTTTTGAGGTGGAGTTTTGCTCTTGTTGCCCAGGCTGGAGTGCAATGCCATGATCTTGGCTCACTGCAACCTCCACATCCTGGGTTCAAGTGATTCTCCTGCCTCAGCCTCCCAAGTACCTGGGATTACAGGCATGCGCCATCATGCCCAGCTAATTTTGTATTTTCAGTAGAGATGGGGTTTCTCCATGTTGGTCAGACTGGTCTCAAACCCCTGACCTCAGGTGATCCACTCACCTTGGCCTCCCAAAGTGCTGGGATTACAGGCGTGAATCACTACGCCTGACCTATTATTATTCTTTTTTTTCTTTTTTCTTCAGACAGAGTATTGCTCTGTTGCCCAGGCTGGAGTGCAATGGTGGGATCCCAGATCATTGCAACCTCTTCCTCCCGGGTTCAAGCGATTCTCCTTCCTCAGCCTCCCAAGTAGCTGGGATTACAGGCGCCTGCCATCATGCCCTGCTAATTTTTGTATTTTTAGTAGAGACAGGTGTTCACCATGTTGGTCAGGCTGGTCTGGAACTCCTGACCTCGTGATCCACCCACCTCGGCCTCCCAAAGTACTGGGATTACAGGCGTGAGCCACCATGCCTGGCCCTTATTATTATTATTAAAAATGTTTAAGTTCACTTGCTCCCATTTGCCTTCAGTTTTAGTTTTCACTCCTCTCTTTATTGATTTAATTTCCTTTATGAATATATAAAACATTAACAAGGTTCTCAAATCAAAACTATTCCAAAAGGTCTCCTAGAGAAACGCCATTTCCTCTCCATCTCCTCCAACTAATTTCCAACCAGCCCACGGTTACTAAATATTTTCTTAGTTTTTGGTTATCTACAGACAGAACCTTTTGATCCAGCTTATCAGTTTGACTTCATACCTCTTTAAAATCTTGTTCATGGGCAGTTGCTGATGAGGGGGGTCCGCATTTGGAAGCCTCAACAGCTTCACTCCTTATTGGAGAAATCATGGGGGCCAAAAGGAAAGACTCTGAGAATGAGGTTGTAAGAAGTGGCACTGATTTTTTCCCTCCTCCCCCAACAGAAGATTCACCACCTGCAGCACATGGTCAGCGCCCTTATCCTCTCCTCCACCTCTGCCTATGCCGTCAGGTAGGGACTGCGGGCATCCTGGGATGGTGGGACCCCGATGACTCAGGACGCACCTTTCCGTAAGGCAGTGGTGGGAAGGTTCAGGACTTAAGAAATAGACATCAGAACCTACTTTTTCCCCCATTATATGCTCCTGTTCTCTCTCTCCCCTATCAGTTCCCCAGCTCCACAGGCAAGGTCCTGTTCTCTTTCTTGGGCATGTAAATCAACCTCTACTGACCACATCTAGCACCTAAGAATGCATCTAGTGGCTGTGCTCTGTGGCTCACGCCTATAATCCCAGCACTTTGGGAGGCCAGGGCGGATGGATTGCTTGAGCTCAGGAGTTTGAGACCAGCCTGGCCAGCATGGTGAAAACCCCATCCCTACCAAAAATACAAAAACTTAGCTGAGCATGGTGGCGGGTGTCTGTGGTCCCAGCTACTTGGGAGGCTGAGGTGGGAGGTTGGCTTGAGTCCCGGGGGCAGAGGTTGCAGTGAGCTAAGATTTCACCACTGCACTCCAGCCTGGGCAGCAGAGTGAGACTCCGTCTCAAAAGAAAAGTGCATCTAGCATATAAAAATGCAGAGAGAATTAAGATGTGCACATATAGGGCAGCAGGGGTCCTGGGGCCTGCAAGCATTTGGCGAATTTGTTATTTGTCAGTATTGGTTGCAAGGGACAGATATGTTCTCAGGCCACCTTCAGATAAAGAGACATGCTGTAAGGAGTTGAGGGGCTGAAGCTGCTTTAGGTGTTGGCTTCTTTCTGCCTCTCTGGGGCTCTCTCCCCATCCCTGACTCTTTCTCAGCTTCACCCTCTTCTCCTCTTGCTCCAAATGCTTTTTCCCTTCCACTGAGTTCTTCCCTGGTCCCTGACGGACATCACTGATGGCCCACGTCTGCCTTAGGGTCTCTGTGATTTCTCTCTCTCTGTTAAAATAAACGTAGCATTTAGTACATTCACAGAGTTGTGCAGCCCCATCCCTTCTATCTAGATCTGAAATATTTCCATCACTCCCAAAGGAAACTGTACCTGCCACCGGAAGTGCAGGAATCCTCAGTGCTTAGTCTTACTTGGGAGAAAGAATTCTGCCAAGTGACTGATTTAGCCAACAAAGAGACCGTACTGAAGGCAAATAGGGAGCAGAGAGTTTACATAGACAGAGGCAGTGCACTCTGAAGGATGAGGAGAGCAGGCTGTTGAAAGAAAGTGAGCCAGCAGCACTCTGAGAGTTTTGCGTTGGCTTTTTTTTTTGAGATGGAGTCTCGCTCTGTCGCCCAGGTTGGAGTGCAGTGGCATGGTCTCACCTCACTACAACCTCCATCTCCCAGGTTCAAGCAATTCTTGTGTCTCAGTCTCCTGAGTAGCTGGGACTACAGGTATGCACTACCACCGTCTGGCTAATTTTTGTATTTTTAGTAGAGACGGGGTTTCACCATTTTGGCCAGGCTGGTCTCGAACTCCTGACCTTCTGTGATCCACCCTCCTCAGCTTCCCAAAGTGTTAGAATTACAGGTGTGAGCCACTGTGCCCAGCCAGTGTTGGCTGCTTAATATGATGTTGGATTCTTTTTTGAAGTTCTTGCTTCTGTCTTTTTTTTTGAGATGGAGTTTCACTCTTGTTGCCCAGGCTGGAGTGCGATGTCACGACCTTGGCTCACTGCAACCTCCGCCTCCTGGGCTCAAGTGATTCTCCTGCCTCAGG
The DNA here is from genome assembly GCF_001604975.1 of Cebus imitator. NCBI lineage: Eukaryota > Metazoa > Chordata > Mammalia > Primates > Cebidae > Cebus > Cebus imitator. The sequence goes on along the minus strand of NW_016107581.1, from coordinate 1,724,977 downwards.
CTCCCAAGTAGCTGGGATTACAGGCATGAGCCACCATGTCTGGGTAATTTTTGTAATTTTAGTAGAGACAGGGTTTCTCCATGTTGGTCAGGCTGGTCTTGAACTCCTAACCTCAGGTGATCTGCCTACCTCAGCCTCCCAAATTGCTGTGATTACAGGCATGAGCCACCGTGCTCGACACTTTTTTTTTTTGAGACAGAGTTTTGTTCTTATAACCCAGGCTGGAGTGCAGTGGTGCAATTTCAGCTCACTACAACCTTTGCCTCTTGGGTTCAAGCGATTCTCTCTCAGCCTCCCGAGTAGCTGGGATCACAGACGTGCACCACCAGGTCTGGCTAATTTTTGTATTTTTAGTAGAGACAGGGTTTCACCATGTTGACCAGGCTGGTTTTGAACTCCTGACCTCAGGTGATTCTCCTGACTCGGCCTCCCAAAGTGCTGGGATTACAGGCTGAGCCATCATGCCCGGCCAGGTCTCTGCTTTTTGTGACCACGGGATAACTGCAACCTGATTCAGCCCCATTCCTGTGACCCTAGGCTGGACTGCTGACTCCGCCCCACCCCCCACAACCTCAGGCCGACCCTGCCCATCCCCAGGACCCCAGGCGGACCCCCGTCCAGCCTCTAGCCATCCTGACCCTGGCTGATCCCCCCAGGGAGGAGGCGAAGGCCAAGATGGGCTTGCTGCGGGAGCGTGCGGAGAAGGAAGAGGCCCAGAGCGAGATGGAGGCGCAGGTCCTGCAGCGGCAGATCTCGCACCTGGAGCAGCTTCACGGCTTCCTCAAGCTCAAGCACAATGACCGGCAGCCGGATCCCGATGTCCTGCGGAAGCGTGAAAAGCGGGGTGAGGCTGGGGCTGCTGCCTCCTCATCTTGAGGGCCCGGCTGCTCCAGGGGGCACCACACTTCGTTTGCCCAGGCCCAGGAGGTCCCTGTGCTGGAGGCCACCCAGAAGGCTGACCTGCTGCTCTCTCTTCCCCCAGCCCGGGAGGTGGCCCAGGGCCTCCGGAAGACCTCCCAGGAGACGCTGGTGCTTCGCTATGAGGATGCCCTGAATAAACTGTCCCAGCTGACCGGGGAGAGCAACCCTGACCTGTTGGTGCAGAAGTATCTGGAGAGTGAGTTGGGGCCCTGGGCAGAGGAAGGAGGCCCAGGGGCCCGGGCACCCCCTGAGTCCAGTGCAGGCGGCCTTGGCTCTGGCCCTGGGGACTCTTCCACCTGTGCCGGGGAACAAGGTATCAGGCCTGGGACTCACCACGTGGGTCCACTGGCATCTTACTGTGGCCCCATCTCTGCCCCTTCCCCATCTGTGTGTGCTTGGTGTCCCCCCATCCCTCTCCCATCCCTGGCTCCCATCTGATCCCCTTTTTCTGTGTTTCTGTCCCTGCATCTCTCTGCCCACTTGTTTCTTTGGGATTTGCTGTGTGTCTGTCTCTCCTCTCCTCTGCCCCTCTTTACTCCTGGGCCCGGGGTCACTCTCACATCCTTCCCTCAACCCGTCCCTCTCTGTTTCTCTCCTCCTGCCTGCATCTCCTCATCTCCCTTGATGTTTGTGGGTCTCTGGCTTTCCCTTTCTGCCTCATGGTGTGTTTTTGTGGCCCCTGTGCCGTATCTTCCCATGCTTCTGTGCCTGTGACTCCTCTCTGTTCATTTCTCTGCCGTGGTCTCTGTGTGGCCTTTCTCAACCTCACTTTCTCTGGCCTTCTGTGTGCCTCTCTGTCTCTGCATCTCTGTCTCCCTCTCTCTGGGCCCCACCTTGCCCAATTCTCCCAGTTGAGGAGCGAAACTTTGCTGAGTTTAACTTCATCAATGAGCAGAACTTGGAGCTGGAGCATGTGCAGGAAGAGATCAAGGAGGTGAGTGAGGCCTGCCTTCCCCATCACCTCCTCTACTTCCTGCCCCTCCCCTCCCTCAGCTCCTCTCCTGCCTCTTCTTCCCAGTTCTGCACCCTCCAACTCCTGAGGCTGCCATCCGGCCCAGTGTTCAGCCCTGTCCCCACAGATGCAGGAGGCTTTGGGGAACGCACGTGCCAGTGAGGATGACCGGAATTTGCTGCAGGAGCAGCAGCAGAAGGAGTTGCAGCAGCGCGTGGACAAGGTGCGCTCAGAGGCCGAGCGCCTTGAGGCCTGCTTCCAGGATGTGCGGGAAAAGCTGGAGAAGCTCAAGGCTGGTGAGCACCCATGGGCCGTCCCTCCCAGGCCTGGCTTTTCCAGTTGGAAGGACGCCATCATCCCTCGGAGGGCCCAGTCCTGGACTGGCAGCTTGGAGGCATTGCATGGACGACCTGGTCCACTTTCTTATCATTTGTCCCGTATCTGTCCATCCATCCATCCGTCCATCCATCCATCTATCCAGGATCTATCCCTTCAACTGACCCATATCCATCCATCCATCCATCCAGGGTCTGTCCCTCCAACTGTACCATGTCTATCAATCCATCAGGATCTATCTCTCCATCTGTTCCATGTCCATCCATCCATCCAGGGTCTATTTGTCGATCTGTCTCATCTATCCCTCCAGCTGCTCCGCATCCATCTGTTCAGCCATCTATCTGCAATGACATTTGACTTTTGCTGGGCACTTATTATGCCGTATTCAACTTGTTTCACAAAACACTAAAAAATAGATGCTATCCTCCAACTGCCCCTATCCATCATCCACTTACCCATCCATCCATCTATCCAGTATTCATCCATGGATCATCCATGTACATCTGTCTGTCTATACATGCCTAGTAGTGGGACTGCTGGGTCATGGGGTAGGTATATGTTGATACTTATTAGAAAATGCCAAACAGTTTTCCACACTGGTTGCAAGATTTTATGCCCTTGCCATATGAACATATGGGAGTCCCGGACGCTGCGCACCCTCTCCACTGCTTTCTACTGTAAGCCATTTTATTTTTTTATTTTTAATTTTTTGAGCCATTTTAATATTGGCCATCTAATACGTGTACAGTACTATCTCTGTTAATTTAATTGGCATTTCCCTGGCGACTAATAATATTGAGCATCATATTGGCCATTTGGATATCTTTTGTGAAGTTCCTTTTCAAACATGTGCACTTGTTTTTTTAAAAATTGGGTTTATCTTGTTATAACTGACAGGAGTTCTTTGTATATTCTAGATACTAGACTTTTGGTAATATTTTCTCTCTCCTTTTTTTTTTTTTTTTTTGAGATGGAGTCGTGCCCTGTAGCCCAGGTTGGAGTGCAGTGATGCGATCTTGGTTCACTGTAACCTCTGCCTCCCCAGTTCAAGCAATTCTCTGCCTCATCCTCCCAAGTAGCTGGGATTACAGGCTTGCACCATCATGCCTTGCTAATTTTTGTATTTTTAGTAAAGATGGGGTTTCACCATTTTGGCCAGGCTGGTCTTGAACTCCTGACCTTGTGATCTACCTGCCTCGGCCTCCCAAAGTGTGGGATTATAGGCATGAGCCACCATGCCCGACCTGTAAATATTTTTTCTTATACTATAGCTTGCCTTTTCAGTTTTTTGGTGATGAACTGAAGTTTCTTAGTTTTGATGCGATCTAAATTCATAAAATTTTCTTTTTGTAGTCAGTGACTTTGTGGCCTGCCTAAGAAATTTTTGCCTGTCCTGGGGTTACAAAGGCATTGTCCTGTGTTTTCTCCTAGAGGTTTCATTGTTTGAGCTCCCACATTGAAGTCAAATTAATTTGTATGGATGGTATGAGGTACGGATTTAGAGTTTCCTTTCAAAAAACTTATTTTTAAATGGATGAGAGGTCTCTATGTTTCCCAGGCTGGCATCAAACACGTAGTCTCGTCTCCTCAAGCGCCTGGACAACTGTCCTGAGCCACCGCAGCTCCCCCGCCTTTTGCCCTTGTTGCCCAGGCTGGAGTGCAGTGGTGTGATCTTGACTCACTGCAACCTCTGCCTCCTGGATTCAAGCAATTCTCATGCCTCAGCCTCCCAAATAGCTGGGATTACAGGAGCCTGCCACCATGCCTGGCTAATTTTTATATTTTAGTAGAGACAGGGTTTCAGCATGCTGGCCAGGCTGGTCTCGAACTCCTGACCTCAGGTGATCTGCCCGCCTTGGCCTCCCAAAGTGCGGGGATTACAGGTGTGAGCCACCGAATCTGGCCTTAAAATTAAAAAAAAATTTTTTTAAATTTAGTTATTTTTTTTCTTTAAATATATATATATTTATTTTTACAAAGACGGGGTTTCACCATGTTGGTCAGGCTGGTCTTGAACTCCCGACCTCAGGTGATCTGCCCACCTTGGCCTCCAAAGTGCTTGGATTACAGGCGTGCGCCACCACGCCCAGCCGCTTTAGTTATCTTTTGAGAGGAGTTTCATTCTTTTGCCCAGGCTGGAGTGCAGCCGCACAATCTCGGCTCTCTGCAACCTCCACTTCCCAGGTTAAAGCAATTCTCCTGCTTCGGCCCCCCTAGTAGCTGGGATTACAGGCACCTGCCACCATGTCTGGCTGTTTTTTTTTTTTAATCCTTTCTGTGGGTATCAGTTGCATCCACCTGTGTGTTTTCCCATCCTTTTTTTTTCTATTATTATTATTTTTTTTAAAAAATTTGAGTGCCGTGGAGTGATAACCTTCACTCACTGCAGCCTCCCTCTCCTGGGTTCAAGCAATTCTCCTGCCTCAGCCTCCTGAGTAGCTGGGATTACAGGTGCGCACCACCATGCCCAGCTAATTTTTATATTTTTAGTGGAGACAGGGTTTTGCCATGTTGGCCAGGCTGGTTTCAAACTCCTGACTTCAGGTGATCCATTTGCCTCGGCTTCCCAGAGTGCTGGGATTACAGGCGTGAGCCACCGTGCCCGGCCCCATCTGTCTTATTTTTGGGGACGTAGCCATGCAGAGCACTGAGGAGTCAGGCTGTCCTGATTTTTTTTTTTAATTTATTTTTATTTTTAATGTTGTTTTGAGACGGAATCTCACTCTGTTTCCCAGGATGGAGTACAGTGGTGTGATCTTGGGTCACTGCAACATCCGTCTCCCGGGTTCAAGTGATTCTCTTGCCTCAACCTCCACAGTAGCTGGGACTACAGGCGTGTGCTACCATTCCCGGCTATTTTTTTTGTATTTTTAGTAGAGATGGGATTTCATTATGGTGGCCAGGTTGGTCTCAAACTCCTGACCTCAAATGATCTGCCTGCCTTGGCCTCCCAAAGTACTGGGATTACAGGTGTGAGCCACTGGGCCCAGACTGTCCTGGGTTTGAATCTCATCTCCACCAACTGTGAACCTTGGTGTGTGGCTTCCTCCTGCTGAGCCCCTCTGGGAATGGGGATGGCAGTGCCTACTTTGCAGTGTTGTCATGGGAATTAGAAGGGATGATGGATGGAGAGAGGTAGGGTGTGGTGGGGAGTGAGCTGGATAGCCAGCTTGGGGCACAGTTGGAGCCCACATACGGGCAGGTGCTCCTTCCCTCTGTTGTGATGGCTGTGCTAGGTGATGTGGGCACAGTGGGGAGAGGCCCTGGAGGGGACTGAGATGGGCACTGGGCACTCATCACTCGGGCTAGGATGGAGGAACACCCAGGCACTGGGGGCGAGAGGAGGCCCTAACTCAGTCTGCGGTACAAGACCATCATTGTGGGGCCCAGTGCAGAATGAGGGACCCCTTGTTAAAACATTGTCGAGACTTTGAAGATAGGAACCCCTCACCACTGCCTGGGTCTCACACTCACGAAGCCGGCTCTGTGGGGGTGACTGGGAAGGCTTCCTGGAGGCAGTGACACTTGAGGCTGACTTTGAAGGACCAGCCAGGGAGAGAGGGATGCACAGTCGTGCCTTCCCCCTGCCTGGTTGGCTGAGCTCTGGTGAGTCCCTTTTGGTCTCTGAGCCTTGACTGCAGTCTCTGTAGAATGAGGCAGTGGGGACCTGTGTAGGGAGAGGGCTGGTACCCAGCCCAGCCAGCGCCGCCAGATCCCTGACAGTGGGTCTTCCGTGACACAGGTATCCAGCTCCTCTTCACCAAGGCCTGTTGTGATGGCAGCGTGATCGACGACCTCCTTGGGGTCAAGACCAGCATGCGAGACCGGGACCTAGGCCTCTTCCTGAGCCTCATCGAGAAGCGGCTGGTGGAGCTCCTCACAGTGCAGGCCTTCCTGGGTGCCCAGGTTGGGGGCACAGGGAGCCAGGGTGGGGGCTGCAGGGAGCGGGGCAGGAGGCAGGCCTCGGGGTGGGCCCCAGTTGACCGCAGGCTCCACACTCTCCAGAACTTCACCTCCTTGGCCAACGCTGCCCTCCTGGTGCTGGGCCAGAACCTAGAGGACCTTCCGAAGAAGATGGCTCCACTTCGGCCCCCTGACAATCTGTGAGGCACAGGGCAGGAGGGACGCAGAGGGGAAGGGGCTTCCGTCGGAGCAGAGGGAGCACACAGGGTAGAGAGTTTTGGGGGGCTTTTGGGAACCGGCTGGTGGATGGGGCCCTGGGGGGTTAGAAGATGAAGTGTGGCCGGGCACGGTGGCTCACGCCTGTAATCCCAGCACTTTGGGAGGCGGAGGCGGGGGTGGATCACGAGGTCAGGAGTTTGAGACCAGCCTGGCCAACATGGCGAAACCTCATCTCCCTACTAAAAATACAAAAATTAGCCAGGGGTGGTGGTGTGGGCCTGTAATCCCAGCTACTCAGGAGGCAGAGGCAGGAGAATCGCTTGAAGCTGGGGAGGTTGCAGTGAAGCAAGATCACGCCACTGCACTCCAGCCTGGGCAACAGAGTGAGACTCCATCTCAAAAAAAAAAAAAAAAAAAAAAGATGAAGTGTGTGCTTCAAAGGAGCCAGAGGAGTAAGGCTTGGCGCCTGTGTGGGAAGATGGGGCCCTGGGTACCCCAGAAGGGGAGGGCACTCGGGGCTGGTGGGAGAATGGCTGAGGCTCCCTGAGTTTATCAGGAATGGCCACTGGCCTTTTTGAGGACTGAGAGTCTAGTCCTTTCCGGTTTTCCTTCCCCTCCCCAGAGAAGACCCCCCGGGTTTTGAGGCCAGAGACGACTACCCCATGAGCAGGGAGGAGCTGCTGAGCCAGGTGGAGAAGCTGGTGAGAGTGGGGCCCACGGGGGTGGGGCCAGGCCTCAGTGTGCATCGGGGGGCCCAGCTCACCTTCCCTGCAGGTGGAGCTCCAGGAGCAGGCAGAGGCACAGCGCCAGAAGGACCTGGCTGACGCCGCTGCGAAGCTGGATGGCACCCTGGGCGTGGACCTGGCCAGCACCCAGAGGAACGGCTCCAGCACTGCCCTGGTGCCCTCCTTGCAGCCCCGTGCCATCCCTGGGTCCATCTTGAGCCACGGGACTAGCAAAGACCACAGCTCTCATGGCCGCGTCACTTTTGGCCCCCTCAGCCCCACTGCGGGGCATTTGCCCAGCCACGCTACCCACGGTGACCCCAGCACTGGCTACATGACCTTGGGCTCCACCAGTGCCTCGAGTGGGGGCCACGTGGCCTTCAGACCTGTCAGTGCCAGCAGCTACCTGGGCTCCACGGGATATGTGGGGTCCAGCAGAGGCAGAGAAAGTGCGGAGGGGGGTGTGGAGAGCGGAGGCACTGTGTCCGATTCCAGTGGAGGCCTCGGGTCCAGCAGAGGCCGTGCCTCCAGCCCCGGCCCCGCCTCCAGCACCGGCCCCGGCTCCTCCACCAGCAAAGACTCCCGGGGCTAACACGAGGGGCACACAGTCCCCACTCTGCCCTGGCTGTCTGCGGGGTCTATTGTGTCTCTCCATCTTCTCCCAGTCCCAGGCCTCTGTCTTTTTGCCCCCCACCTGTTTCCATCCGCCCTTCCTCACCACCTCGTCTGTCTCCCCGTCCTTCTCTCTGCTCCTGACCCTGCTTTTCCTTTTGCCTCCCGACCTCCTGTTCTCTTGGCTTCCTGGTCAGTCTCTCTTGTCACCATATCTGTCCCTTCCCTGTCCGCTGAGCCCTGACTCCCTGTGGGTCCCCCACCTCCCACTTCTGGCTCGCTCCCCTGTGGGAGCTCTCCTAGGCTCTCCATGCATCCTGTGTCCCTGTCTCTGTAGCTCCTCACTCCCCAGGAGCCCTCCAGTGCTGACAGGCGGGGAAAAAGTCAGCGCCAAGACGCCAGGTTCAGCATGGCAAAATGGGAGTGTGCGAAATAAAGCATCTGTGTGGAGAGCAGTCTTCAGGCATGGCTGCTTCCTCCACCTCAGGCCTGGGGGTACATCTGTGACCCTGTCCCGATTCCCTGCCATTCATTCATTCACTCAGCATTCATTCTGTTTTTTTTTTTTTTTTCCGAGACAGTTTCCCTCTTGCCACCCAGGCTGGAATGCAGTGTCATGATCTTGGCTCATTGTAGCCCCCGCCTCCTGGGTTAAAGTGATTCTCCTCCCTCAGCGTCCTGAGTAGCTGGGATTATAGGCACCCACCACCACTCCCGGCTAATTTTTGTAGTTTTAGTAGAGATGGGGTTTTGCCATGTTAGCCAGGCTAGTCTTGAACTCCTGGCCTCAGGCGATCTGCCTGCCTTAGCCTCCCAAAATGTTGGAATTACAAGCGTGAGCCCCCACACCCAGCCTATTCATCCATTTTTCTGAGACCTGCACATGCCAGGCTGTTCTGGAGCTGTTGGTCACAGCAGGCTGGGCCGTGTGGGAGTCACAGCTGCAGGTTCTCCGTGGTCCTCATGCAGCAGAGGTTTCTCTCCTTTGTGGGCCAGCCAAGCGCTCTGCTCCCTATCACCCATGTGCCCTGGGCCCATGGCACAGCCATCACCTGGAGTGCTGCCAGTCCTTGAGCACTGGGAAGAAGAGAGGATGGCACAGCAGTGACTCCTGAAGCTTGGACCTGATAGGACACCTGTTATTAGTTATCATTCGTCAGAGCAGGTCACCTGGTCACGCCCAGCTTCAAAGGGGTGCTGGGAAGCGCAGTCTTTGTGTGTGTCTGGAAGGAGAGAAAGGATTATTTATGGACAGCCTTAACACCGACCACAGGGTCACAGAGGAAAAGCTGACCCTGACCCTTTCCTGCAGTGAGGCTGGGTGTAGGAGTGAGAGGGCTGAGAACACCATGGATAACTCTTTCCTGTAGTTGAGTCATGCCAGATGCCCTGTCAAGATTTAATCCATTGGTATTCAAGCTATATAAAAACTTTTTTAAAAATTCAGGCTGGGCGGCTGGGCATGGTGGCTCACGCCTGTAATCCCAGCACTCTGGGAGGCTGAGGTGGGAGGATCACCTGAGGTCAGGAGTTTGAGACCAACCTGACTAACATGGAGAAACCCCGTCTCTAGTAAAAATTCAAAATTAGCCGGGCGTGGTGGTGCATGCCTGTGATCCCAGCTGCCCGGGAGGCTGAGGCAGGAGAATTGCTTGAATGCGGGAGGCGGAGGTTGCAGTGAGCCGAGACTGTGCCACTGCACTCCAGCCTGGGTGACAGAGTGAGACTCTGTCTCAAAAAAACAACAAACAAGAAAACAAAGAATTGGATGTCATGTAGCCTTGTTGGGACTATGGAAAAGGAAGAAAGCCACAGGCTCATTCAGTCTTGGGAAGGTCTGGATGATCCTGCATGAACCAAAATGACTTGAACTTTATGTGTAGACACACCCCTGCCATCCGTCCCCAGCTGACTGCGTGCTGTATCATAGCCCTTCTCCAAAGCAGGGGTGGGACGCTCTGGTTTCACTACAGATTTTCCACTTAAGCATTTTTGGAATCAGCTTAGTGATTCCCCTTTGTACATAACCTTTATTTTTTGCTTTTCTATTTTTATTTTATTTTATTTATTTTTAAGACAGGGTTTCACCATGTTGGTCAGGCTGGTCTTGAACTCCCGACCTAAGGTGATCCGCCCACCGTGGCCTCCGAAGTGGTTGGATTACAGGCGTGAGCTACCACGCCCGGCCTATTTTTATTTTTGAGACAAGTTCTTGCTTTGTCACCCAGGCTGGTGTTCAGTGGCACGATCATAGTTCACTGCAGCCTCCACCTCCCAGGCTCAAGCGATCCTCCTGCCTCAGCCTCCAGAGTAGCTGGGATTGCAGGCAGGCATCATCACACTGGATAATTTTTGTATTTTTTTAGGGACGGGGTTTCACCATGTTGCCCAGGCTGGTCTTGAACTCCTCTGCTCAAGCGATCCACCTGCCTCCCCCTCTGAAAGTGCTGGGGTTACTGGCATGAGCCACAGTGCCTGGCCTCTTTTTCTTTTTTCTTTTTTTTTTTGAAATGGAGTCTTGCTCTGTCACCCAGGCTGTAGTGCAGTCACCCAGACACAGTCTCAGCTCACTGCAACCTCTCCCCCAAGTTCAAGCGATTCTCCTGCCTCAGCCTCCTGAGCAGCTGGGACTACTGGGTCTACAGGTGTGCCCGACCACACCTGGCTAATTTTTGTATTTTTCATAGAGTCAGGGTTTCACCATGTTGGCTGGGCTGGTCTCGAACCCCTGGCTTCAAGTGATCCTCCTGCCTTGGCCTCCCGAAGTGAAAAAGACATTTTTAAAGTCTGAGCTCTGGAATGCCTTTAATTTACATGGTATAGTGTAAGAGAACAGCATGTGAGTGCAGCTCGAGCTTACCTGCAGAAGCAGAGGAAGGACTGGATTAAATTTTACTCAAGAGCAGAAAAATTAGGGGTATTTAGTCATTTTCCTCCTCCAGGAGTTAGGCAGAAATGGGCATTGCGACATCCAGGCTGTGTGGCCTTGGGTAAGTGTCTTCAGCCCTCTGAGCCCAGTTACTCCTGAAATCAGAGCTGGCAGCGATTCCCGGAGGCAGCTTTGTGTGGTGGGGAAGGCTCACCCTCACTGGGAGGCAGTGTGAGTATGAACCGGCTCTTCATCGTAATCTCTGTCAAGTGAAAACACATGGGGATAATCTAGAACAGCGGAAAACCCTATCCCAGATACTTAGAGAGTGAGGAAACCATTTTAAGGTGACCTGACCAGCATTTAAAAATAGGAATAGGCTGGGTATGGTGGCTCACACCTGTAATCCCAGCACATTAGGAGGCCGAGGTGGG